>NC_141007.1:17179342-17489971 GCF_052327205.1 Somniosus microcephalus
CCCGCGATTTCCCGAGGCTCTCTCCCCCCCGCCCCCCGCGATTTCCCGAGGCTCTCCCCCCGCGATTTCCCGCGGCTCTCCCCCCCCCGCGATTTCCCGAGGCTCTCCACCCCGCGATTTCCCGAGGCTCTCCCCCCCGATAACTAGGGAAAAAATAGGGCCCATTAGGGACAAAAGTGGCAATCTGTGTGTGGAGCCAGAAAATGTAGGAGGGGTTCTGAATGAATTTTTTGCATCTGTTTTCGCTATGGAGAAGGACGATGTAGACATAGAAATAGGGCGGGGGGACTGTGATATGCTCGAACATATTAACATCGAGAGGGAGGAGGTATTAGCGGTTTTAGCTGGCCTAAAAATGGATAAATCCCCAGGCCCGGATGAAATGTATCCCAGGCTGCTGTGTGAGGCAAAGGAAGAGATTGCGGGGGCTCTAACACATATATTCAGGACCTCTCTGGCCACAGGGGATGTGCCAGAGGATTGGAGAACCGCTAATGTAGTACCATTATTCAAGAAGGGAAGTAGGGAAAAACCGGGGAACTACAGGCCAGTGAGCCTAACATCAGTGGTAGGAAAATTATTGGAAAAAATTCTGAGGGACAAAATTTGTCTCCACTTGGAGAGGCAAGGATTAATCAGGGATAGTCAGCATGGCTTTGTCAAGGGAAGATCATGTCTGACTAATTTGATTGAATTTTTTGAGGGGGTGACTAGGTGTGTGGATGAGGGTAACGCAGTGGATGTGGTATACATGGATTTCAGTAAGGCCTTCGATAAAGTCCCGCACAGGAGACTGGTCAAGAAGGTAAGAGCCCATGGAATCCAGGGTGCCTTGGCACATTGGATACAAAACTGGCTTAGTAGCAGAAGGCAGAGGGTGATGGTCGAAGGTTGTTTTTGTGACTGGAAGCCTGTGGCCAGTGGGGTACCACAGGGATCGGTGCTGGGTCCCTTGCTGTTTGTGGTCTACATTAATGACTTGGATATGAATGTAAAAGGTATGATCAGTAAGTTCGCGGATGATACAAAAATTGGTAGGGTGGTAAATAGCGAGGAGGGTAGCCTCAGTCTGCAGGACGATATAGATGGGTTGGTCAGATGGGCGGAACAGTGGCAAATGGAATTTAACCCGGAAAAGTGCGAGGTGATGCACTTTGCGGGGACTAACAAGGCAAGGGAATACACAATGAATGGTAAGACCCTAGGCAAGACGGAGGGTCAGAGGGATCTGGGTGTGCAAGTACACAGATCCCTGAAGGCGGCGGAACAGGTGGATAAGGTGGTAAAAAAGGTATATGGGATACTTGCCTTCATTAGCCGAGGCATTGAATATAAGAGCAAGGAGGTTATGATGGAGCTGTATAGAACACTGGTTAGGCCACAGCTGGAATACTGTGTGCAGTTCTGGTCGCAACACTACAGGAAGGATGTGATCGCGTTGGAGAGGGTGCAGAGGAGGTTCACCAGGATGTTACCAGGGCTGGAGCGCTTCAGCTATGAAGAGAGACTGGGCAGATTGGGTTTGTTTTCCTTGGAGCAGAGGAGGCTGAGGGGCGACATGATTGAGGTGTACAAAATTATGAGGGGCATAGATAGGATGGATGCTGAGGAGCTTTTTCCCTTAGTAGAGGGGTCAATAACTAGGGGGCATAGATTCAAGGTAAAGGGCGGGAGGTTTAGAGGGGATTTGAGAAAGAACTTTTTCACCCAGAGGGTGGTTGGAGTCTGGAACTCACTGCCTGAAAGGGTTGTGGAGGCAGGAACCCTCACAACATTTAAGAAGCATTTGGATGAGCACTTGAAATGCCACAGCATACAAGGCTACGGCCCAAATGCTGGAATATGGGATTAGATTAGACAGGGCTTGATGGCCGGCGCGGACACGATGGGCCGAAGGGCCTCTATCCGTGCTGTATAACTCTATGACTCTATGACTCTATGACAAAACGAAAGGTAAAACAGGATAGGGACACGACCACTAAAGGATGCACAAGATAAACTCACAGGTAATGACAGTGAAATGGCCGAAATATTGGAGAATTACTTTGCCTCAGTTTTTGGCCTGGTCGACTAACAAGGTGGATATGACATTGCAAGAGGAGGTCAAAAAAGATATCAAGACCTTTAAAATTGAAAGGGGAAAATAATTGATAAACTAGTAAAAGTTAGAGAGGATAAACGGCAGGTCTGGATGTATTAATTCACACTTACTAAATGAAGCAAGGGAAGAGATAACAGAGGCACCAATATATATACTCGAAATTGTTGTACAATTTCAAAATTTGCGGATGACACCAAATTTGAGATTTTAATTAATACGGAGGAGGATTGTGACAGAATACAAGATGTTAATAAACTTGGATGCTGGGCGTGTAAATGGCAAATTAATTTCAATATAGCTGGGTATGAGATGGTGGATTTTGGTAGGAATAAGGAGGCCACATACTCCTTGGCAAGGAAGGGGGGGATTTTAACGGGGTGGTGTCGTGTTATCCGAATTTCGTGTTTCCCACATGAATCTAAATGGATGTGGGAGATTGATGCAATTTTAACTGAATTGGCCAATTGATTTCCAACGTGTGGGAAGCCTTTGCAAATGGGTTTTTCATGACTGAAAGTCCCCTCCGATGACGTCATCATTGCTGCTGTATTTAAGGTCCACAGCAAGCCTTGCTTCTTCTGCAGACTGCCAAGCTTCTTGCTGACTGTGCAGTGTGAGGGAGCTGCAGCAAATATGACAAGTGGGAGGGCCAGATCAGCTCCTTGCTTTGACGAGGTGGCACTGCAGGCATTAGTGGATGGGGCTAGGGCCAACAGGGAGGTGCTCTTCCCTTCATCAGGGAGGAAGAGGCCTCCCACTCAGACCAAGGCAGAGTGGATGCAGGTGGCTGAGGAGGTCAACTCCTTGGGAGTCACCCGCAGAACCTGGATACAGTGCAGGAAAAGATTTCATGACCTTCAGCGCACTGGAAGAGTGAGTATGAATTTCCCAGCACCCTCAATCTGATCCCCATTGCCTTTCCTCACCAGCACTCAGCTTTAGCAATCTCTTCCTCCACATCTCACTTGACACTGACATCCATGCACCCTTACCCATTCCCTCTCTCTCTATGCTCACATTCACATAACTATTCGACCATGCAGCCCTCACACTCCCTATCACTCTGATGCTTTGAACACAACTGACAACACACAGGGAGGGCCCTTGGTCTTGCAACCTCACTCCATCTTTGTCTCCTTCTAAGTATCTATGCTATGCAATCTCTGATGTAAGAAAAAGGAGTCTTACCATCAAGTAACTTTAAAGTAAGCTTTAAGTAACTTATAAACACACTATATACAAGAGAGGTCTTTACCATGCCTCTGGTAGAAGCCTCTTACAATACTGAACAGTCCAGTATTTATACCAGTCCAACAGGAAGTGACATATGACAGGAAGTGAGGTATGTACACCGTTCATAGTTCATAGTTCACAGTTCACAGGAAGTGATGACATAACTTCCCGGAAGTTATTATTATTATCACATTCTTCCCTCCTGCAGGATTAGGAGGCTGTGGTCTACCTTTTGTTCCTCAGCCGCTGAACAAGGAAGAGTCGCACCCGTTTGGATTCCCGTCGTGGAGGGTCGCTGGTCCGCTTACATGCGGTTGGCCATTGGTCAGAGTCTGTGTGGCCTGGATTGCCCTGTGAAGGGTCGGGGAGATCATGGCTTCGAGTACGAGCCCCAATAGGTTCAAAGTCGGACTGCCTCTGTTCAGAGGGAGGTGCAGAGCTGGTCTGTGGCGGGTCAGTACTTTCATGCGCGGTACTGGGAGGGTCGCAACCTTGAGTACGGGGTTCTACCGGCACCAAGCTAGTTGGTGTCCGATCAGGATCCTGGAGAGGGGTACCCGATAGGTCCCAAGAGTTTCCTGGTGAAATGCCATCACCCGATGTCCCACTAGGTCCTGGTGGGCAGGGAGCCAGATCCCGTAATGATACGGTAGATTCTCGGCCGTCGGAATATCGTATGTTTGCATAGGTGGGGTTGGCATCGGTTAGTTCGACCTCGTCTACGAGAGGGTCATTTTTAGACGCCCGAACGTATCTTTGGAGTAATACAGGTCCAGGAGTAGTTAGCCATGACGGGAGTGATGTCCCATGAGATGAGCGATGCTGGAATCCAAAGAACCACTCATGAGGTGTAGTATTTGTGGCTGTAGAAAGCAGGGACCGTATAGCGTGCAATGCATCCGGAAGCACTGTTTCCCATTGCTGGTCTGGTAGGCCCCGAGATCTTAAAGCGAGACGTACGGAATTCCAGATGATACCGTTATACCTCTCTACCTGCCCATTTCCGATGGGATGGTATGGTGTTTTTTTGCTTGTAGCAATTCCCCGTTCTGAGGGGTAGTCCTTGAGTTCCCTTGACATAAAGGATGGACCCCGATCTGAGTGAATATAAGCCGGCATGCCACAGAGAGAAAATACCTGCTCAAGGCAGCAGATTACTGTGGACGCCAGCATATTGGAGCAGGGGAAGGCAAACGGAAAACGTGAATATTCGTCGATCATGGTGAGCAAATATGTGTTCCGAGTTGAAGAGGGCACTGGGCCCTTAAAATCGATGCTAAGTCGTTGCATCGGTTGGGTTGCATGTATGAGTATACCATCTGAGGGGCGGAAGAACTGAGGTTTTAATTCCGCACAAAGCCGGCATTCTGAGCATATTTTCTTTACATCTCCAGTGGAAAAAGGGAGATTCCGTGATCGTACGAAATGTAGCATGCGCGTAACGCCAGGATGACACAATCCATTGTGGACATCCATGAGAGTAGAGGATGACATAGTGGAGCAGAATGCCCGTGTGAGGGTGTCCGGGGCCACATTCTCCTTGCCAGGCCGATAGAGAATGGTATAACCAAAAGAGGCCAGTTCCATCCTCCAAAGTTGTATTTTATTATTATTCTTAATTTTGGTTCGTTTTCGATTATCGAGCATGAAGGCGACTGATCGTTGGTCCGTGATCAATGTAAAGTGCTGGCGAGCTAGAAAATGGTTCCACTTCCGTACTGCCTCTATGATGGCTGTGGCTTCTTTCTCAACCGGAGGATAATGTAGCTCGGCACCTTGTAAGGTCCTGGACATAAATGCTACAGGACGACCTTCCTGATTCAGAGTAGCCGAGATCGCCACCTCCGAGGCATCACATTCAACCACGAAAGGGAGATTCTCATCGATGGAGTGAAGAGCCGCTTTCTCCAGTTGTTTTTTGAGAAGGTTAAAGGCTGCAACAGCCGCTGTTCCCAGTGGAAATGATCTAGCATGCAGCAAGGGTTGGATTTTGTCCGAAAAATGAGGAATCCATTTAGCGTAGTATGCAAACAGACCGAGAGCCCGACGTAAAGAAGCCGGATTCTTAGGTGACGGGAGCTCTTGGAGCGGGCGAAGTCTTTCTGGGTCTGGCTTAATGATACCATTGCCTACGCAGTAGCCAAGGATGTTGATGGTCGGTTGCGACTCAACAGATTTGGATTCATTCAGGGTCAAATTACGGTGATGGAGGGCATCCCGAAATTTTTGGAGGTTGGCGTCGTGTTCCTGTTGATCGTGACCTGCAATGGTAATGTTATCAAGATAGGGAAAAGTGTCCCTTAGGTTTTCCTGCTTAACCAGGCCATCCATTGCCCGTTGGAAGACAGCCACTCCATTAGTAACCCCGAATGGGAGGCGACGAAATTGGTACAGCCGTCCATTAGCCTCAAAGGCCGTGTACTGCTTATCTGAGACCTTCAAGGGTACCTGATGATAAGCACTTTTTAAATCGTAAGTTGAGAACACTTTGTATTCGGCCAGTTTATTAACCATATCATCAATGCGTGGCAATGGGTAGGCGTCCAAGTCGGTATATTGATTGATGGTTTGCGAATAATCGATGCATAGTCGCTGTTTGTGAGGTTTTAGAGGGTTCTTGACAATGACGACTTGAGCCCACCAGGGCGACGAACATGGTTCGATGATATCCTCTGCTAGAAGTCGAGAGATTTCAGCCGCAATAAAAGATTGGTCTTCCTGATTAAAGCGCCGCGATTTCGTTATTATTGGTTTGCAACGAGGCAGAATACTGGCAAATAATGAGGGTTCATCAAGTGAAGCTGCTGACAATGCACAAAACGGTAATTTAGACGGTATATTAGAAATAGTAAGTCTGGGTTTGGATCCACCAAACTCAATGGTGAGTTTCTTATGCTGTTTTTGGAAGTCCAGCCCTAAGAGGAGATCACTACATAAGTCCTTGAGCACCGAAAGTCGGGTGGAGGGATACATACGACCATGAAGTGTCATATCAACAACACAAAAGCCGGAGATTCTGGTATTAAGTGATGACTGAGCCATCGCAATTGCCTGGTCCGATGGGAAGACATGTAGTTTCAATTTTGCAACAATCTGTTCCTTAATGAAACTATCAGTACTTCCTGAGTCAATTAAGGCATCTAAGGTATGCCCTTTAATTGAAATTTTTGTGGCTGCATGAGACAGGTCCTGTGGGCAAGCAGCTGTAATTGGTGTCGTTGCACAGAGAGTGGCTAAAACTCTCGGTGTGCTTCTTCGGGAGAGAGCTCGAGAGGAAGCTTGATAGGTCCTAGCTGGAGTATCTTGATAGGCCCTAATTGGGGCAGTTCGGTAGGCCTTAGCTGGATTGGCCCTCGTAGAGGCCCTTGATAGGCAAACTTTAGCAAAGTGTCCTTTTTTTTTGCAATAACTGCAGATTGCATTGCGAGCAGGGCAGGTTTTCCTAGGGTGAAAAGCATCTCCACAAAAGAAGCATTCCTTCCTAGATTGCCAAGAGGCTGCTAAAGTGGGGTCATCCTCCTCTTCATCAGAATTATCAGAATTAGATTCCCCCATGATAGGGTTCACCTGAGACCACTTGAATTGTCTGGTTGCAGTTACAGCAGCAGATCGAGATCTGGGCAGCTGATAGAGGTCTGCATTTCTCTTTGCCAAATCCACAGAACAAGCTAGGTCAAAAGCTTTTTGTAGCTCAAGTGTTTTACTTTCTAGTAGACGCTGGCGTATAAATGGAGAGGCAATCCCGCAGATGAAAGCATCACGAATCATTTCTTCGCGGTACAGCTCAGCTGAGGCTGCCTGAAAGTTACAATCTATGCTGAGCCTGTGAAGTTCTTGCAGGAATTCGTTAATTGATTCCCCTGGCCCTTGTTGGGCTGTGGCCAGTAGATGTCTAGCATAGACCTCATTTGGGGTCTTGGCATACAGTTTCTTAAGTGCCCGAATCACCTCATCGTAATTATCCCATTCATCAACATATTCGAACACTTTTGGGGTCACATAGTTGATAAGTATCCTCAATCTAGTAGGAGCATCCGCTTTACATTCATCCAGAAAATTCTCAAAAGTACGGTACCAATGCTTCCATACCCTGCCAGCTGCTGGTGTATTCGGGTCCAAGTCCAGACGAATAGGTCTAAGGATTCTCTCCATGATGGGTGGTTCCCTGGATCCTTAACTCCGAGTTTGTCCGAAGGTCTAGTATTTGTGAGTGTAAATACTAAGTTACTTAAATTGATGTAAGAAAAAGGAGTCTTACCATCAAGTAACTTTAAAGTAAGCTTTAAGTAACTTATAAACACACTATATACAAGAGAGGTCTTTACCATGCCTCTGGTAGAAGCCTCTTACAATACTGAACAGTCCAGTATTTATACCAGTCCAACAGGAAGTGACATATGACAGGAAGTGAGGTATGTACACAGTTCATAGTTCACAGTTCACAGGAAGTGATGACATAACTTCCCGGAAGTTATTATTATTATCACAATCTCTACACTCACTCCTTCATTCTCACTCAACCTCCACTTGTCTCCCTCATTGCAGGAAAAGAGAGCTCACAACAAAAGAGAGCGAGCCAGGACAGGAGGAGGGACAGCCTCAATAGCCCACCTGACCCCCTGGGAGGAGGCCGTCCTGGAAATTATGGGAATAGAGGATGAATCGCACATGGGGGACGGACAGACGGGTGTAACACAGCAAGCTGGTGACAGAAAAGTTTCCCATCTCTCTCTTTGACATTGCATGAGTCGCTGATAATGATTGTGAAGCTGTAACAGATGGACTTATGAGCATCTGCAAAAAGCTATGTGCATGTAGCCTTTGCATCACATCTCTGACTCTTTCCTTTACTCCCCCGCAGGACCATCACAAGCATCCGTCCCCCCTAGCCAGGAAGAAGAGGCTGAGCAGCCAGATTCCTCCGAGGAAGCTGCAACCTCCGAGGGCGCAGCGTCAGCAGAATTCAGCGCATCCAGCACCAGCACGGACACTCACACCTCGGTGGGACTTTCGGGACATAGAGTAGTGTTGTCACCTGGTGTATCACAGCTCACAAGTGAGCATCAGCAGATTGTGGAGACAGGGACAGCAGTGGAGAGTCCTAGTCGGAGGGCGCAGGACTCTGCCAGCTCGGCCCAGCAGCATGTCGACCCTCTGCCTCTGGGTCCATCCATAAGATCAGAGGTGATGGAACTCCAGGCACAGATGCAGGAGTCTCTGGCAGGTTTTGTCTCTAGGGTCGCTGCAAGTGTGGAGCGAATGGAGGAGTCCATAGCGAACATGAGCAGAGCCTTTGTGGAGTCATTGGCGCATGAATGCATCACCACGGAAAGGATGGCTCCCTCCATGGAAAGGATTGCTACCTCCGTGGTAAGGTTGGCTACCGTAGAGGAGAGGATGGCAACGGTAGAGGAGAGGATGGCTACGGCCCTGGAGGAGCTTAGTCGCCAGGGTATGGAAAACATGGTAATTGTTCAGAATAGAATGACATCTCTTGAGGAGTGATGGGCATCTGTTGAACAGAGAAACCAGACCTTCATGGAAGTCCTTCCGAGTAGGACTGCCATTGTAGATACGGGTCCCCATCGTCCCCCTGATGTGCAGCAAGGTGCTCTCCAGCCACTTGCAGGCGCTGAGGGGGACCTGACCCATGAGAGGGAGGTTGGTGGCAGACCTCAAGGAAGTGGGGGCTCCTCTCCAAGCACTCACACTTCCATGCCATTGCAGAGCCCTCGGTCAGAGCCCCACCAGAGTCCATACCCAAGTGAGATAGACGTCTCAACCCCTGCACAGCCGCAGGAGCAGCAGACTGTTGACAAGCCCTCACAGGCTTGCAACCCCAGAGGACGCCCGCCAAAGGTGTCGAGACAGGAGCAGCAGGAAAGTAAGCAAGGGGCCTCCACATCCGCTGAAGCCACAGGGGAGGCACCACATAGGAGCACACGTAAGAGGAAAATTCTGCACAAATAGTCACAAGAGTAGTCACTTGGGTGCAATTTTGTGTTTATTGTAAAAATGCCATCACGTCGTTATTGAACATAAAAATTCTGATGGCAAATGTTGCAGTTGTGGCATCTGTCATTTCGCTATTGGGACTTCCACATTGAGGCCTTAGGAATACTTGCAACTGTCAGTATGGTGGTCAGAGTGCTAGGAATCCTCTGGTTCTTGGCCATTGTCAAAGCTCTGGTAAGAAGCAGCGAGGCAAAAGTGTTTGATTGACTAGGCTAAGCAAATCTGGCCAGGATGAGTGTGTTCCTTGCATCCCAGGCAGCAGGGCCTCTGCAGGATGTTGGTTTTCGCCCTCCTCCTCC
Source organism: Somniosus microcephalus (assembly GCF_052327205.1). Lineage (NCBI taxonomy): Eukaryota > Metazoa > Chordata > Chondrichthyes > Squaliformes > Somniosidae > Somniosus > Somniosus microcephalus. The sequence goes on from NC_141007.1 coordinate 17,188,991, forward strand.
TCCTCATCTGAGGAGGATATGTGAGGAGCCACTTGGTCCTCAGGAATCTGCAAGCCACGACGCTGTGCCATGTTGTGAAGTGCACAGCAAACCACGACGATTCTGGAGACCCTGGTTGCTGAGTACTGTAGGGCACCACCTGATCTATCCAGGCATCTGAAGTGCATCTTCAGCAAACTGATGGTTTGCTCGATAATGGATCTGGTGGAAATGTGGCTGGAGTTGTAGCGCTCCTCAGTTTTGTTGGCTGGCCTCCTCAACGGCGTCATTAGCCACATCCTCAGGGGATAGCCCTTGTCTCCAAGTAGTCATCCGTTAAGTTGGTCTGGCGGACTGAATAGCAGAGGCACACTAGACTGGCGCAGTATGAAGGAGTCATGGCAACTGCCAGGGTACATGGCACAAACATGCAAAATTTCCTTCTTGTGGTCACACACCAGCTGAACATTGAGGGAGTGGAAGCCCTTACGGTTGACAAAAATACCTGGATTGCGATGGGGTGCCCTAAGGGCCACATGTGTGCAGTCAACAACGCCCTGCACCCTTGGAAAGCCTGCCAGATTAGCTAATCCAACCGCTCGCGCCGTGACACTTGCTCGATCCTTGGTGAAATTGATGTGATTGTGCACGAGGGCAAAGAGGGCATCGGTTACCTGCGTGATGCAAGTGTGTGCGGCCGACTGGGAGATGCTGCTGATGTCTGCTGGTGATCCCTGGAATGAGCCTGAGGCAAAAAAGTTGATTGCGGTGGTGACTTTGATGGCCACTGGTAATGCTTGTCCACCTGGTCCTCTGGGCAGCAGGTCTTGCTGTAGCATTGCGCAGATGTCAGTCACTACCTCACGCGAAAGTCGGAGCCGCCTTTGGCACTACTGCTCAGACATGGTGAGGTAGCTGACCCTACATCTGTAGACCCTGTTTGCAGGGTATCTCCTGCGCCGACGGGCTTCCAGGCGCTGGCCCCTTCTGGCCTGTGCAGCTTCAGGTGGGTGAGCAGCAGCCTGTCGCTCCTGCTGCTGCTGCTGCTGTTGGTGTTACTGTTGTTCCTGGTTCTGCTGGTGCCACAGCTGGTGCTCGAGCTCCTCTAATGCCCAGATGGGAAGGAAATAAATGGCTCCCATGTTGCGTTTGCAAAGATAATCCAGAGGCCGTATGCAGAGCTCAGTTCATGTTGCTTTTAATGCTGATCCAAACACACACTTACAGGCAAAAGCAATCGAATACCTATATCCAATGTCAAACACAATACAGGAAACTTTGTGCTATCCGGCACCCACGGGACCAAGCTGCTGCCATTGCCTAAAAAGTGCCGTACTCTCCAGAGTTAATGTTGAGAGATACGGAGATATTTGACAACAAACACTGTTGCTTAGCAACAGCTTCTAAACACTCAGGTGTGGCCCTAAAGCTCTGCAGCTGAAGCTGTTGCTATAGCTACAGACCTTGCACAGCTTGACTGTTCAAACAAAGCAAAAGAAACAAACAAAAATAATTAAAAATGGCTGCTGATTTTTGCCGGTGGCTCCAGATTGCCGGATAGCTCACCTCCAGATAGCACAAAGTTTCCTGTACAACGATAACAGCACTATCAAACTCCATGTGCTCAGGCCAAGGCAATCGAGTACCAATCACCAATGTCAGCCATAACATTTCCTCCCCCCTCACTGAATTTCAAACATGAAATGTAATGACAAAGTCCTGTAGGTGGCCAGGGTGAGAACGTGTACGAACAGGTCGAGGTGCGGACTGGTGAAGAGCAGGCCGAGGTGGGGACTGGTGAGGAGCAGGCTGAGGCACAATATCTGCTTGAGGGTTGGCTGGCTGAGCCACATGTGCATCCCACCACTCTGGGGGTAAGGCTTGGGGATTAGATCCGTATAATCCTGCATCGGGGGTGCTGGCACCTTCCGAAGGCGGCTGGCATGCCACCGAGAGCCGTCAGTGAGGCAGAAAGTGGCTGGTCCAAGTTGGCGGCTGATTTGGAGAGGGGAGGACCAGAATGAGGCCATCTTATTGTTGCGGTGAGGCCTGCGGACTCTGACCCAATCGGAGACTGAGATGTTGGGCGCCTTGGTCCTCTTCGACTGGTCGAAGCGGAGTTTCATCTTCTCCTGCTGTCTAGCGACTGTGGCTTGAGCCGGTGGAGCAGGGCTCTGAGCTAGCGAGGGGTGGAGCCTGCCAAGGGGCAGCATGAGCTCATGGCCTAGCATGAGGGATGCGGGTGAGACCCCTGTAGTGGAATGCTGGGAGGCTCTGTAGTGCAGCAGTGTGTGGAGGAGGGCCTTGTCAAACGCACACCCCTGGGATAGGTGTGCTCTGAGGCCATTTTTCAGTGTCTGGTTAAAACGCTCCACCCCGCCCCCCCCCCCCATTTGACTCGGGGTGGTAGTACACTGTGTGTATGTGACGGATGCCCTTGCTCTCAAGGTAAGAGGAGAGTTCCGAAGAGACCATTTGGGGGCCATTGTCTGTGGTGATGGCCTTTGGATGCCCCCAGCGGGAGAAGAGGGACTCAAGGATATCGATGATGACCCGAGAGGTGACGGAGCCCACGGCAGTGACCTCTGGCCATTTTGAGTGCAGGTCATAGGTCACCACTAGGAACCGTTGATGGTGGGGGACACCATGGATCTCCCCGCAGACGTCCAGCTGCAGGTGCTCCCAGGGCTGAGAGGGTCAGGCAAGGGGTTGCAGGGGTGGAGGAGCTTGGTGGCCAGTCTTGCCACTTACAAGGCAGGCTGCACAGTCCTTGATCAGGGCCTCGATTTCCCTGTCGATACCCGGCCACCACACTTGGTCTTGGCATCGTTGTTTGAGCTTCACTATGCCCAAGTGGCCCTCGTGCGCCATGGATAAAACACGCGCACGAAGGGCACTTGGGACCACAGTGCAGAGCCCACGTGCAACACAGGAGTCATTCCAGCAGGAGAGCGCCTCTTTAACTCTGGAGTAGGCAGACAGTTCCTCAGGCACCTTGCGAGGCCAGCCATCTCTGATGAAGGTGCACAGCCGGGAGAGGGCCGGATCCTGTTCAGAGGCCTCTTTGAGCTCCTGGAGAGAGACTGTGGTTTGGAGAGGCGTGTGCAGCATCTGGACGATATCCTGTTCCACATGTTCAGACCCGCCGAGGGGCTGGGGCAGAGACAGTGCGGGAGAGCAGATCTGCAACAACATTGTCACGTCCTAGTGTGAACTGGAGACTGAAATTGTATTGGCGGAGGCGGTCAGACCAGCGGTGTAGACGCAGTGGTCTGTGGCCCATGCCGGATGTCGACAGCAGTGCAGTGAGAGCCTGGTGATCAGTTCGCAGGGTGAAGGCACGGCCATACGTGTACAGGTGCCACTGCTCACATGCCCAGACGCACGCCAGCGCCTCACGCTCGCCTACTGAGTACTTCTGTTCAGTGGGGCTAAGGGCTCGGGAGGCAAAGGCGATTGGTTTCTCCACTCCATTCTGTATCTGCGATAACACCGCCCCCACAGCTGCAGCGGACGCGTCGCAGGTGACGAGGGTGGGGCTGGCGACGTCAAAGTGAGCCAACACTGGAGGCGACGTGAGCTGTGATTTGAGGAGGCGAACAGCTTCCATACAGGCTTGTGACCACACCCAGGGCTCATCCTTTCGCAGGAGCTGGTGCAGTGGGGCTGTGGTGGCTGAGTACTGGGGCAAAAACTTCAGGTAGTACCCAGTCATGCCAAGGAAGGAGGCAACCTGTGCTGCAGAGCTGGGTTCTGGGATGCTGTGAATGGCATCCACGTTTGACTGGAGTGGGGATATACCATCAGCCAACAACCGAAACCCCACAAATTCGATCTCTGAAAGAGCAAAGACACATTTTTCGCCATTCAGTGTGAGCTTGTGTTTTGCTAGAGCCGTGAAAACTCTGTGAAGGCGTTCATCATGAGTGGAGGTCGAGGGCCCATGCACGACGATGTCATCCAGGTAGATGGCCACCCCAGGAATGCCCACGAGCACAGAGGACATCACCTTTTGGAAGCAGCTGGGTGCAGAGCTAAGTCCAAATGGCATCCTGGTGTACCGAAAGACGCCAGCATGTGTCACAAAAGCAGTGAGGTCCCTGCTGCTGGGGTGGAGGGGAACCTGTAGATAGCCCTGTCGAAGGTCCAGTTTCGAGAATAGGATGGAACCATAGAACTGCGCTGTGAGTTCCTCTGACGTGGGCAGTGGATATTTGTCAGGGATTACGGCCTTATTCACTGCTCGAAGATCGACACAGACGTGTAGACCACCTGACTTTTTCATTGCGACCAGCAGGCTGGAGACCCATGGGGAGGCATCAACTGGTTCGATGATGCCAGCTTCCAGTAGCTGCTTTAGTTCAGCTGTGACCCTGTCACGGAGAGCAAACGGGATGCGGCGCAGTGGCTGAATGACAGGGGTAACGATGGAGTCAACCATGGGCTGGTGGGTGAAGACAGTCAGGCAGCCCAGACCCTCGAAGAGTGCTGGCCATGTTTGGCACCACGGTGAGGCAACGTGCAGAATCGCAGACCCGCCGGTGTCCAAGAGAAAAAAACCCAGGTCAGTGAAACGATCCAGTCCCATCAGGTTAGCTCCTTGGCGTGCCACATGAAAACAAAAATCTGGCAAAACTTTTGTTCCATAGTGTACAGTGAGGTTGACTGAGCCCACTAGTCCAATTTTTGAATTACCATACCCGCAAAGGGCAGTGGAGGGCGCAGGGAGTGGCAGGGAGCTGAAAAAGCATTTGAATGTGTCCACATTCAGCAGTGAGATGCTGGCACCGGTATCCAACAACAGAGGGATGCACACATCATTCAGGTTAATTGTGCATGATTTGAAAGCCACTACTGGCCCAGAGCTCACGTTGTGAATTATAGGCCAACTGCTTGAGGACTGAGAGTGTTCATTTGTAGCAACAGGGGCAGAGCGGCAGACATTGGCAAAGTGATTTTGTTTTCCACAATTGCGACAGGCTTGGCCGCGCGTGGGGCAATTCTGTGCTCTGGGCGCTGTCACTGGGTGTGTGTGCTAGTTTCGCTGCACATTCGGCTGCAGACTCCACTTGAAAGGCAATGTTGACTGCCTGTGACAACGACAGATCGTCGGACTCGAGTAACAGCCTTTCACGCACTCTCACGTTGTTGGTGTGCTCTATTAGTTGATCACGCACCATCTCATCTTGTAGTGCACCGAACTTGCATGAGCTAGCTAACCCCCTCAAATTAGTCTAAAAATGAATCGCCGCAGGAGGGCACTTTGTGGGGCAGAGAAGTGTGTGCTTAACAGAGCCACAGCCACATCATACGTTTGAATTGAGTCTGCTGCGCATAATGTCCCAAGAACACGCTGGCCTTCCGCTCCCAAGCAATGGGATAACAGTGCCTTTTGCCGTGCTGTACTCACATTTTCTAGTCCAAGAGCAATGAGGTAGGTTTCAAAGGACTGTAACCAGCGAACCCATGGGATCGGGGGCTCACCGGGTAGTGCAAGGAAGGGAGGAGCTGGTGGAAGAGAGATTTCAGCCATCCTCGTCGCCAAATGTTGCGTTTGCAAAGATAATCCAGAGGCCGTATGCAGAGCTCAGTTCATGTTGCTTTTAATGCTGATCCAAACACACACTTACAGGCAAAAGCAATCGAATACCTATATCCAATGTCAGACACAATACAACGATAACAGCACTATCAAACTCCATGTGCTCAGGCCAAGGCAATTGAGTACCTATCACCAATGTCAGACATAACATCCCATGCTTCTGCTATATGTCTCCATTGAGGAATGGTGTGGAGATGCCGGTGTTGGACTGGGGTGGACAAATGTAAGAAGTCACACAACACCAGGTTACAGTCCAACAGCTTTATTTGAAATCACAAGCTTTCGGAGCGCTGCTCCTTCGTCAGGTGAAGTGGAGAAATGCATAAAGACACAGCTTATATAGTCAGAGAATAATGTCAGATGATTACAGGTAATCTTTCCAACTGCCATTTATCACACCTCGGCAGAGAGATAATCACAGCAATCAAAGGTGTGAATGGTGTCCAAACAGGTCAGTCAGGAAAACATTGCATCAAAGAACAATGAAGTGGGGTCACAAGGGCTCAAATGTTGCAGATGCTGGGGTCTGTATGAAAAACAAAAAAACAGGAAAAAAACATTTTTTTTGCTGGAAATCACAGCAGGTCCGGCCGCATCTGTGTAGAGAGAACAAACCAACGACGACTCAAGTCTGGATGACCCTACGTCAGGTGGGGTTACATGTAGCGTGACATGAACCCAAGATCCCAGTTGAGGCCGTCCTCATGGGTGCAGAACTTGGCTATCAGTTTCTGCTCGACGATTTTGCGTTGTCGTGTGTCTCGAAGGCCATGGAGTCCAAATTCGCACCCCAATATGCCAACATCTTCATGCACAAGTTCGAGCAAGACTTCTTCGCTGCACAGGATCTCCAACCAACGCTATACACCAAATACATCGACGACATTTTCTTCCTATGGACCCACGGCGAAGAATCACTGAAAAGACTACACGATAATATCAACAAGTTCCATCCCACCATCAAACTCACCATGGACTACTCCTCAGAATCGGTTTCATTCTTGGACACACGAATCTCCATCAAAGACGGACACCTCAGCACTTCACTCTACCGCAAGCCCACGGACAACCTCACGATGCTTCACTTCTCCAGCTTCCACCCTAACCACGTTAAAGAAGCCATCCCCTATGGACAAACCCTGCGAATACACAGGATCTGCTCAGACGAGGAAGAACGCGATGGACACCTACAGACGCTGAAAGATGCCCTCGTAAGAACGGGATATGATGCTCGACTCGTCGATCGACAGTTCCGATGGGCCACAGCGAAAAATCGCATAGACCTCCTCAGAAGACAAACACGGGACACAACCAATAGAGTACCCTTCGTCGTCCAGTACTTCCCCGGAGCGGAGAAACCACGCCATGTTCTTCGCAGCCTTCAACATGTCATCGATGACGACGAACACCTCGCTAAGGCCATCCCCATGCCTCCACTACTCGCCTTCAAATAGCCGCCTAACCTCAAACAGACCATCGTTCGCAGCAAATTACCCAGCCTTCAGGAGAACAGCGACCACGACACCACACAACCTTGCCACAGCAACCTCTGCAAGACATGCCAGATCATCAATTCATATACCATCATCACACGTGAGGACACCACCCACCAGGTACATGGTACATACTCATGTGACTCGGCCAACGTTGTCTACCTCATACGTTGCAGGAAAGGATGCCCCGGAGCATGGTACATCGGCGAGACCATGCGGACACTGCGACAACGGATGAACGGACACCGCGCAACAATCGCCAGGCAGGAGTGTTCCCTCCCAGTCGGGGAACACTTCAGCAGTCAAGTACATTCAGCCTCCGATCTTCGGGTAAGCATTCTCCAAGGCGGCCTTCGAGACACACGACAACACAAAATCGTCGAGCAGAAACTGATAGCCAAGTTCTGCATCCATGAGGACGGCCTCAACCGGGATCTTGGGTTCATGTCACGCTACACGTAACCCCACCTGACGTAGGGTCATCCAGACTTGAGTTGTCGTTGGTTTGTTCTCTCTACACAGATGCGGCCGGACCTGCTGTGATTTCCAGCAAAAAAAAAAAAAAAATTCTGTTTTTTTGTTTTCCTGACTGACCTGTTTGGACACCATTCACACCTTTGATTGCTGTGATTATCTCTCTGCCGAGGTGTGATAAATGGCAGTTGGAAAGATTACCTGTAATCATCTGATATTATTCTCTGACTATATAAGCTGTGTCTTTATGCATTTCTCCACTTCACCTGACGAAGGAGCAGCGCTCCGAAAGCTTGTGATTTCAAATAAAGCTGTTGGACTGTAACCTGGTGTGTGACTTCTTACATCCGTTGAGGAAGCGCTGAGTGAAGGTGGCGAGAGAGGTTTCCCAGGAGGTCACACTGGAGATGGGTGTGAGGCTCCAATCTTCCACAGGTGTGGTTAAGCCTTCTAAAAGTTGCCCCTGACCTGAGACCACTAAGTCCTGCCACCTGAAAATGATGGCTGATCAAATCTCCTCTTTAATGGTTGACCTGCAGTTGATAGTCAGCAATCCAATAGTGCTCCCACCAGGTTTCACATTCGTGTTTCCCACCAGGTGTGTTTCACGTGGGAAAAGGGTTAAATTCACAAGGCCCTTTCAAAATAGGATTATAGAGGCCATTTAGTGGTTGTTAAGGGCCTGAACGACCAGACCCGCCTGTTGGATGCAGGACAGAGTCAGGACCATCAGACACGACTGAGTTAAAATTGCTCGGAGTCAGGAACCAGTCCAGGGGTGGGGGGGTCCCCGCCTGCCAGTTTTTGCGATTTTAACCCCCCGCACGCCTCCAAGCCCGACTCCACGGCTCAATGAAAATCGAGGCCGAAGTGTCTAAATGGGGGAAAGGAGCAAAGGAATCTAGAGGGACAGATGCACAAATCATTAAAACCAGGCTAACAAGGCCTTGAAAATACAAACAAGGCACTGGGGTTCATTTCTAGAGTAAGAGAATTGAAAAGCAGAGAAGTTATGTTAAACATAGAAACATAGAAGATAGGAGCAGGAGTAGGCCATTCGGCCCCTCGAGCCTGCTCCGCCATTCAATGAGATCATGGCTGATCATCCAAATTCAGTACCCTGTCCCTGCCTTCTCCCCATATCCCTTGAGCCTTAAGAAATATATCTAACTCGTTCTTGAATATATTTAATGAATTGTCCGCAACTGCCTTCTGTGGTAGAGAATTCCACAGGTTCACCACTCTCTGGGTGAAGAAATTCCTCCTCATCTCTGTCCTAAATGACTTATCCCTTACCCTTAGACTGTGACCCCTGGTTCTGGACTCCCCGGCCATTGGGAACATCCTTCCTGCATTTAGTCTGTCTAGTCCTGTTAGAATTTTATAAGTTTCAATGAGATCCCCTCTCATTCTTCTAAACTCCAGTGAGTACAAGCCCAATCGACCCAATCTCTCCTCATACGTCATTCCTGCCATCCCAGGTATCAGTCTGGTGAATCTTCGCTGCACTCCCTCCATGGCAAGAACATTCTTCCTCAGATAAGGCGACCAAAACTGTACACAATACTCAAGATGTGGTCATAGAACCATAGAAACATAGAAGATAGGAGCAGGAGTAGGCCATTCGGCCCTTCGAGCCTGTTCCATCATTCAGTGAGATCATGGCTGATCATCCAAATTCAGTACCCGGTCCCTGCTTTCTCCCCATATCCCTTGATCCCCTTAGCCTTAAGAAATATATCTAACTCCTTCTTGAATATATTTAATGAATTGGCCTCAACTGTCTACTGTGGTAGAGAATTCCACAGGTTCACCACTCTCTGGGTGAAGAAATTCCTCCTCATCTCAGTCCTAAATGGCTTACCCCTTATCCTTAGACTGTGACCCCTGGTTCTGGACTCCCCGCCATCGGGAACAGCCTTCCTGCATCTAGTCTGTCTAGTCCTGTTAGAATTTTATAAGTTTCAAGTACAACTGCAGCAAGACATCCTTGTTCCTGTACTCAAACCCTCTCGCTACGAAGTCCAACATACCATTTGCCTTCTTAACCGCCTGCTGCACCTGCATGCTTACCTTCAGCGACTGGTGCACAAGGACAGCCAGGTCTCGTTGCACTTCCACTTCTCCCAATCTATTGCTGTTCAGATAATAATTTGCCTTCCTGTTTTTGCCACCAAAGTGGATAACCTCGCATTTATCCACATTATACTGCATCTGCCATGCATCTGCCCAATCACCCAACCTGTCCAAATCATACTGGAGTTTCTCGGCATCCTCCTCACAGCACACACGCCCACCCAGCTTTGTGTCGTCTGCAAACTTGGAGATATTACATCTAGTTCCCTCGTCTAGGTCATTTATATATATTGTGAATAGCTGGGGTCCTAGGACCGATCCCTGCGGTACCCCACTAGTCACTGCCTGCCACTCGGAAAAAGACCCGTTTATTCCAACTCTTTGCTTCTTGTCTGCCAACCAGTTCTCTATCCAAGTCAGTACCTTGCCCCCAAACCCATGTGTCTTAACTTTACACGCTAATCTCTTATGCGGGACTTTATCGAAAGCCTTCTGAAAGTCCAAATACACCACATCCACTGGTTCTCCCTTATCTATTTTACCAGTTACATCCTCAAAAAATTCCAGTAGATTAGTCAAGCAAGATTTACCTTTTACCGATTTACCTTTTTAATAAATGTGTATAGAACCTTGGTTAGACCCCACTTGGAGTACTGTGTATAGTTCTGGTCTCCATATTATGAAAAGGATATTGAGGCGCTGTCGAAGGTGCAAAAAAGATTTACAAGCATTATACTGGAACTGAGAGGTTCTAAGGCCTAGAAATTCAGTATAGCCACTTTTGGGGCGGTAAAGCCGGGCGGCCGCTAAAGTTTGCGCCCGGCGCAAAGTCGCGCCCCCTTCGCCGATATTCAGTCGCATCGCCCCAAGAGGTTGCTGCTGCGCGAAAACAGGCGATGCACGACTATCTTTAGGCGCTAAGGCGGCGGTGCTGAGCGATACCCCCGAGGCCGGGCGCAGCGCCGGTGCGGCGAGTTGCTGATTGACGGCAGACACTCTGGCGCCGGTCAACTCTTAAAGGGGGAGGGTGGATTTGTTTGCCTGCCACGCCCTGCACACTGCAGCCCTCAACCTAGGCCTGACCACTTCAGCTTCACCTGCACAACGCCCAGGGCTATGGAGAAGGCCAGGGAGAGAGCGCAGCGCTTCAGCGACGGTGACCTGAGGCTGCTGGTTGGCGGAGTGGAGCGCAGGCGCCATGTTCTGTTCCCAGAAGGTGGCAAGAGGCCGCTGCCCAGCGCCTACCGGAAAGCCTGGAGGGAGGTCTCAAACAGGGTGTCTTCCAACAGCGTGGTTGCCAGGACTCCTGTGCAATGCCGGAAGAAGTTCAACGACCTCACTCGGGTTGTCAGGGTGAGTACCCTTTCCAGTGTCCTCCTCATCCCTGCATGTGCACCTCACTTTATGGGCAAAGGGACCTGAAAGCCCTAATGGCCAGCCCTCATCCAGCAGCTATGGGACTGTCATGAAAATCACTTGCACATTCAGCACTTTACACACTGTACAAGCTATTCGGCCATGGGAGGCATTGCAGACAAGATCAGGGCTTCACACTGTACAAGCTATTCGACCATGGGAGGCATTGCAGACAAGATCAGGGCTTCACACTGTACAAGCTATTCGACCATGGGAGGCATTACAGACAAGATCAGGGCTTCACACTGTACAAGCTATTCGACCATGGGAGGCATTGCAGACAAGATCAGGACTTCACACTGTACAAGCTATTCAACCATGGGAGGCAGTGCAGACAAGATCAGGGCTTCACACTGTCAGGGCCAGTCCACCATGGGAGGCAGTGCAGACAAGATCAGGGCTTCACACTGTACTTAGAGGCCGTCCTTTCTCTTGCAGGCCAAGGTGGCGCACAACCGGCAGAAACGAATTGACACCGGGGGAGGCCGTCCTGACGTTAAAGAGCTCTCCGACCTCGACCAACGTGTGGAGTGCATTATGGCAGGCCGGCTGATTGGACCCGTCGCCAGTGGAGATGCCGACCCTGTTCTGGGCACCAATGGTAAGGGCATCACCTTTTTGACCTCGCTCGTTCCACTTGCGCCTCAGATCAGCATCCTTTGCCACTGTCCGACCAATGCAGTGAATGGCACCACTCATGCCTCCCTCGTTGCCGCCCTGTCCTCACTCTAAAGCTACTCTTGTGTCTTCCTGCTTTCAGATGGTGAATCGCCAGGTGAGGAGGCGGGCCCTCAAGCTGCCACTGTCAGCGCTTCAGAATACGAGGAGGAGGAAGAGGAAGCCGGCCCATCAGTGCCACCCTCAGCCGCGCCAGCCCATGGCGATGTAGGGGACACGTCTTCCCTGGAGGGGAGCCGGGGGGATGGGTCGGAGGAGAGTGAAGCTCCGGGGCCCAGCGGCCTGCAGCAACGCGGGAGGGGTGGGGAAGCTCGGCGGACTTCTCCCCAGAGGGTGAGTGTGGGCTCTAGTCCTGCGACGGTCAGCGCAGAGGAGGTGCGGCTCCTGGAGGAAATGGCCGTCCAGGCTGAGCGCAGGCACAATGAGCTCATGGCTGCAGTGGCAAGGATGCCTGACTCCATTGGGTCTTTGTCAAGGAGTGTGCAGCAATTTGTAGCAGCACAGGCCAGGAGTCTGGATCAATTCAGTGCAGCACAGGCCAGGAGTCTACAGGACTTCGCGGCAGCACAGGCGGCGTCGAGCCAAGTGCTCAGTCGTGCCGTCCATTCACTGGCTGTTGTCATGCGGACACAGACCAGGGCCACACGGGCACTAACTGCTGCCACCCTCGCTGGATCAGCCAGGCATCGCCAGGGCACTCGCCGCGCAGCAGCAGCCCAGCAGTCTGTTCTTCAGCTGTTTGCTGCGCATGCTGCAGTGCTGGCCCGTGTGAGTGCCAATGTCTCAGGCGACCAGCGAGCACCTGCGATCTGCCAGGTTGGCACCATTCCTGCAACCGACACTGCCACTCCGCCATTGCAGCTGCCACGAGCCGCTGGACAGACTGCTGCCGCCCAGCCAGAGTTGGAGCAGTCAGCAGCCGGCCACTCCAAGGCCAGAGCTGGTGCAGGCCGACCCCCAAGGGCATCTGCCGTCTCGCCATCTGCCCCTCAGCAGCCTTCCCCCAGCCTTGCTGCAGCCACTGGCCTCCCATTGAGGAGGAGCTGCAGGGCGGGCAGGGGCCAGGCAAGGATGCGAAAGGCATCGCCCTCGCAGGGCAAAAAGTAGAAGGAATGCACAAATGCCTGGTGCTTTTTGTAAGGCCGAGACTGGTGCAGTTGTGTTTTTGTAAGGCCGAGACTGGTGTCTTTCTTTCTTTTTGTAAGGCCGAGACTGGTGCAGTTGTGTTTTTGTAAGGCTGAGACTGGTGTCTTTCTTTCTTTTTGTAAGGCCGAGACTGGTAGTTTTGTGTTTTTGGAGGGGGCTTCTCCACATGAGGATGTAATGTGGGAAGGGCAGAGGTTTGCAATAAATTATTGTTGTTAAATTGCAGTGTGCATGGTTTTTTGGTTAAGTCCTGGTTGCCCTGCTCGGCTGAGGGCTTGTGGAGCGGCTACATTCATCTGCTGACATTGGCACAAGCCATTCCCTGAGAGGGGGCCTAGAACCGACGTTCAATAAGCCGGCGACGGGTGGCCCTTGCACTTTCTGCCTCCCTCCTGTGCTGGTCCTCCTCCTCCTCCTCCTCCTGAGGTGGTCCTCCAATCTCTGGTGGCAGTGCCTGAGTCCTGCGGATAGCCAGGTTGTGCTGCATGCAGCAAACGACCACGAAATGGGAGACTCGCTCCGGCGAATACTGTAGGGCTCCACCGGAACGATCCAGACAGCGGAACCGTTGCTTCAGGACGCCGATTGTTTGTTCGATGATGTTCCTGGTCGCTTGATGGCTCTCATTGTATCCCTCTTCAGCAGGGGTGCTGGGCGCACGGAGCGGGGTCATCAGCCAGGTACACAAAGGATAGCCTTTGTCCCCGATAAGCCATCCTCGTGGGTGAGGCTGTGCCTGGAACATGTCTGCCACAGAAGTCTGTCGCAGGATGAAGGCATCGTGGCTGCTGCCTGGAAAGCGGGCATTGACAGCTAGGATGAGCTGCCTGTGGTCACACACCAGCTGGACATTCAGCGAATGGTAGCCCTTCCGGTTGCGGCAATCCTCGGCATTCTCCAGAGGTGCCCGCAAAGCCACATGCGTGCAGTCAATGGCGCCCTGCACCATGGGGAAGCCCGCGAATGCTGCAAAGCCCATTGCACGCTGTTGCTGCTTGGCAAGGGCCATGGAGAAGGAGATGAACTGACGTCTCCTTTTGAAAAGGGCATTGGTCACCTGGCGGATGCAGCAATGCACGGCGAACTGGGAGATGTTGGCAATGTCCCCAGTAGCGGATTGGAAGGAGCCGGTGGCATAGAAGTTGAGAGCCACCGTCACCTTCACTGCCACCAACAGAGACGTCCTGCTCCTCAGCTGTGGCATCAGATCGCCGCCAAGCTGGTGGCAGATCTCTGTGATCACCTCCCTTCTGAATCGCAGCCTCCGAACACACTGCTCCTCAGACATGTTGAGATAGGAGAACTGCTGGCGGTATACCCTGGGTGGGTAAGGCCTCCTTTCCCGACGCCTGTTGCCCCCTCTCCGTCTAGCCAGGGCTGCCACTCTCTCACGGCGTCTGTGAGCCCTTTGGATGTAATTGAGAAAGCCAGCGTTTACACCCATTGCAGCCCCCATAATATGCTGGCAAACAATGAGATGTCAATGAAGGCAAAGACAAGTGGAAAGCTGTGGCCTGAAGCCACAAGTACCTGTCCGAGTGTTGGGCCAAAGCAGAAAGCTCTCTACCTTGGTCTCTCTCCAAAGATCCGTTCCTCAAGAAGGAGTGCTGCGAAATGGCAGCCTTTTATAGTGCAGGAGGAGTGCCCTTTAATTTGCGCCCCCCGCATCCCGCATCGACTGAGTACCGTTCCACTCTAACAGTCGCTAGGGGCGCCAGGCGCACAATGGGGCGTTGCCACTGAAGTTCCGGTTGGGGGCGCACAAAGGGCGTTGCACGAGGAAATGATGTCATGATCTGCGCGCGCAGCTGAGTGCGCGCAAAGACTTCGCGCCGCCGCTAAATCTCTAGTGAAGTTGGGGCGAGCCGCAGATCGCGCTGCACCCAGCCGCTAGCCGCCTAGCGCCCGACATCTACTCCTCCTAAGGCGTTACCGGCTGGCGCAACCAACTGAATTTCTAGGCCAATGTATCCAGAATGACTAAACATGCTGGGGCTCTTTCTCTAGAAAAGGGAAGGCTGAGGGATGATCTAATAGAGATCTTTAAAATTATCAAGGGGTTTGCTAGAGTAGATGTAGAGACGCGGTTACCACTTGTGGGGAGTCCAAAACTAGGGGTCATAAACTTAAGATAGTCATTAATAAATTCAATAAGGAATTCAGGAGAAACGTCTTTACTCAGAGTGGTTAGAATGGAGAGCTTGCTAGCACATGGAGTAGTTGAGGGGAATAGCAGAGGGGAAGCCAGATAAGTGCATGAGGGAGAAAGGAATAGAAGGATATGTTGATAGGGTGGGGTGAAGTGAGGTGGGAGGAGGCTCGTGTGGAGCATAAACACCAGCATGGACCAGTTGGGCTGAATGGCCTTTTTTATGCTGTAAATACTATGTAACTATATAATAAGATTACATTGGATCTTGCTTTGGGCTGTAACTGATGAATGAATTTATTAAACAGTAATAGAACTAGTGAATAGTAGTGACAGCAAAATATAAATTTTTACTATAGTTGTTAAGTTTTGTTAACTCCTTGTATAGTAGAAAGCAATGTGATATACCTATCAATTCATCCAATGAAAAGCGACGAGTTAAGAAAGTAACTATAGGTTTTTAATTGGCTAAATAACAGAGCCCACCCTCGTGGGTGATCGGATCCAACAAGGAGGAATACCAGCCAGTCGACCACCTTTATACCTGGGCAGGTAGGTGGAGCCATGGGCGGAGTCAGCAGTGGTCAGCCCAGGTATAACAGCGTGACAAGAGGCGACCTCGTATAGTGATACAACAGTGTGAACAGTGATAACCATAGAGTAACGATATAACAGTGATAACTATAGTGTAACGATAGTGAACGACAAAAGTGGTTTACCACATTCACCCCTTGTTTAGATTTGAGTCCGGCGGGGTGATGTGTACTACCAGTTCTGGTATGTCAGTCTGTCCGGAGGCCTCGTAAGCCTTTCCGATCGTCGCAGCGGCGGTGTTGCATTCTCCGGTGGTGATGCTGGTGTCTGCGTGGTCGGCGAGGGCTCGTGGGGTTCCGGCATGCCGTCTACCTGAGCTGGAATCGGGGGGGGGGGGTGAAGGTGGTGTCTCCGGAATGCCCGAGGGTGCGAGGTCTCGCAAGGAGACTGTGTCCTCCCGCCCGTCTGGGTATGCCACATAGGCGTACTGAGGGTTGGCATGCAGGAGGTTCATCCTCTCGACCAGGGGGTCCATTTTATGGGCCCTCACGTGCTTTCGCAGCAGGACGGGCCCCGGAGAGGTCAGCCAGGTTGGTAGTGTGGTTCCCGTAGTCGACTTCCTGGGGAAAACAAACATTCGTTCATGGGGGGTGGCGTTAATGGCAGTGCAAAGTAGTGACCGGAAGGAATGCAGCGCTGCCGGGAGGACTTCCTGCCAGCGGGAGGTTGGGAGGCCCTTAGACTTTAAGGCTAAGAGGACAGCCTTCCATACCGTCGCGTTCTCTCTTTCCACCTGGCCGTTCCCTCGGGGGTTGTAGCTGGTGGTCCTACTTGCGGCAATACCTCTCGCTAGTAGGAACTGACGGAGTTCCTCGCTCATGAAGGAGGAGCCCCGGTCACTATGTATATAGTTTGGGAACCCGAACAAGGCGAAGAGGTCGTTCAGGCATTTAATGACTGTGGTACTGGTCATGTCTGGGCAGGGGAAGGCAAAAGGGAAACGGGAGTACTCATCGACAATGTTGAGGAAGTACACATTACGGTCAGAGGACAGGAGGGGCCCCTTAAAGTCGATGCTCAGGCGCTCGAAGGGGCGGGTGGCCTTGATCAGGCTTGCTCTGTCCGGCCTAAAGAAGTGCGGTTTGCACTCGGCACAGGTCTGGCAGTTCCTGGTCATGGTCCTGACCTCCTCGATGGAGAAGGGCAGGTTGCGGGCCTTAATGAAGTGGTAAAGTCTGGTGACCCCGGGGTGGCAGAGGTCGTTGTGGAGGGTCTGAAGTCTATCACTTTGCGCGCTGGCGCATGTAATTCGTGACAGAGCATCAGGGGGTTCGTTCAGCTTACCTGGCCGGTACAAGATATCATAATCATAGGTGGAGAGCTCGATTCTCCACCTCAAGATCTTGTTATTCTTGATTTTGCCCCTCAGCTTGTTATTAAACATAAAAGCGACCGAACGCTGGTCGGTGAGGAGGGTAAATCGTTTGCCTGCCAGGTAATGCCTCCAGCGTCGTACCGCCTCCACAATCGCCTGGGCCTCCTTCTCGACCGACAAGTGTCGGATCTCAGGGCCCTGTAGGGTCCTTGAGAAGGCCGCCACTGGTCTCCCCTCCTGGTTAAGGGTAGCGGCTAGGGCGAAGTCGGATGCATCGCTCTCCACTTGGAAGGGGATGGACTCATCCACTGCGTGCATTGTGGCCTTGGCAATGTCTCCCTTAATGAGGGAGAAGGCTGCGCACGCTTCCTCCGTAAGGGGGAAGGATGTGGACTTCATGAGGGGTCTGGCTTTGTCTGCATAATTGGGCACCCATTGGGCATAGTAGGCGAAGAGCCCCAGGGTTCTCTTCAGAGCCTTTGGACAGTGGGGGTGGGGTAGCTCCATGAGGGGACGCATTCTTTCGGGGTCGGGGCCAATGACTCCGTTCTCTACTACACAGCCGAGGATGGCAAGGCGCGAGGTGTTAAACACACATTTCTCCTTATTGTAGGTGAGGTTCAGCCGTTGGGCCGTACGGAGGAATCTCTCCAGATTAACGTCATGGTCCTGCCGGTCGCGGCCGCAGATGGTGACGTTATCTAGGTAGGGGAACGTGGCGTGCAGCCCGTTCTGGTCAACCATCCGGTCCATCTCCCTTTGGAAGACCGAAACCCCGTTGGTGACGCCGAAGGGAACCCTAAGGAAGTGGTAGAGGCGGCCATTCGCCTTGAAGGCGGTATACTGGCGGTCCTCAGGGCGGATAGGGAGTTGGTGGTAGGCCGACGGTAGAGAATACTCGGTATTGTGCGATCTGATTGACCATATCAGATATGCGGGGAAGGGGGTATGCGTCCAGCTGGGTGTACCTGTTTATGGTCTGGCTGTAGTCGATGACCAGGCGGTTTTTATTGCCGGTCTTAACGACCACGACCTGGGCACGCCAGGGGCTGGTGCTCCCTTCGATGATGCCCTCCTTCAGGAGACGCTGCACCTCAGAGCTAATGAAAGCTCTGTCCCCGGCGCTGTACCGCCTGCTCTTGGTAGCGACGGGTTTGCAGTCGGGGGTGAGGTTAGCGAACAGGGAAGGTGGCGGGACCTTGAGGGTGGATAGGCCGCAGGTGTTACGCGGTGGGCGGTTTAAAATCTGCTGGTTGTCGACTGTGAGTGGGGGGAGGGGTCCGCCGTATGCTAGCGTGACGCTTTGGAGGTGGGATTGGAAGTCTAGCCCTAGTAGGACGGCAGCGCATAGCTGGGGCAGGACGAGGAGTTTAAAATTTTTATACTCCGTACCCTTAACCGACAGGGTCACAACACAGTAGCCGCTGATGTCTGTGGCATGTGACCTCGATGCCATCGAGATCCGGTTGCACGTTGGCTGGACAGGGAGGGAGTAGTGGCTCACCGTGTCTGGGTGGATGAAACTCTCCGTGCTTCCGCTGTCGAACAGGCAGGTCGTGGCGTGGCCGTTTACTTTGATGTCCATCATGGACTTGGACAGGTGATGCGGGCGGGCTTGGTCCAGTGTGACGGAGGCTAGTGTATAGCTGAGCGAGTTGCTGTAGTCTGCGGGTGAGGCGGTAGTCGGGTCTAGAGGCACGGTGGCGGTCGAGTGTGGTGGGTAAAATGGCGTCTCCCACGAGGTTGGACAAAATGGCGGAGAAGATGGCTGCCCCCGTAACTCACATGAGGCACTGCTGGTGTCGGTTGCCTGGATCAAAGATGGCCGCCCCCATGACTCATGTGGGGATGCTGGCCTCTGTTGCCTTGATGGAAGATGGCCGCCCCCACAGCTCGCATGAGGCACTGCTGGCCTCTGTCGATCCCCCTCTGCAGGCCTTTGCGAAGTGGCCTTTCTTCAAGCAGGTCGAGCAGGTCGCGTTTTTGGCAGGGTGTTTCGCCTGGCCGCAGAAGAAGCAGCCAGTGGCCCGATCGCGGGGGTCCGATGTCGGAGCCGGTACCGGGGGTGGCGGTCTCGATCGGGTCCGGGACGCCGACGCTGAGGTAGGTCCCAGGGGGGTTGCTGCGGGGGGTATTGCGGTCGGGGTCGGTCCCATGTCCCAGGGTCGCGAGTTACAGTACCTTGAGTATGCCTCGAGGTCCCGATGGGCCACTTCTAGAGAGCGAGCGAGGGCTGCAGCTTTGTCCAGGTCGAGGTCCTTTGCTTCCAGTAGTCTTTGCCGTGAGTAGTCGGACCGCAGGCCTTTCACGAAGGCATCGCGGACATTGTCTTCAGTATTTTCTGCCGCCGTTACCGCTTTAAAGTTACAGTCTCTGCCGAGTGCTTGTAGCACCCGTAAAAATTCATCCACGGGCTCTCCTGGCTGTTGCGGGCGGGATCTTAGGAGGTGTCTGGCATACATGGAATTTACCGGGCTCTGGTACTGTCTTTTCAGCCGGTTGATGGCGTCCTCGTATGTTTTAAAGTCCCGGATGAGTGCGAATACTTTAGGGCTCACTTGGGCGGTCAGAACTCTTAGCTTGGATCTCTGAGGCACGCCGGATTCTCCCAGGTAGGACTCGAAACAGCTCAGCCAGTGTTCGAAGTCGAGGGCTGAGTTTGCAGCCAGTGGGTTTAGATCCAGGTACGGTGGTCTGAGGGCTCGCAGCCAAGCTGGCTGCTGTGGCTGTTGTAGCTCGGCGTCTGGCTGGTCGTTTTGCTGCTCGCTTTGCTGCTCAGGGAACGACATTTTAAAATTTAGCCAATAAAATTGATATACCTATCAATTCATCCAATGAAAAGCGACGAGTTAAGAAAGTAACTATAGGTTTTTATTGGCTAAATAACAGAGCCCACCCTCGTGGGTGATCGGATCCAACAAGGAGGAATACCAGCCAGTCGACCACCTTTATACCTGGGCAGGTAGGTGGAGCCATGGGCGGAGTCAGCAGTGGTCAGCCCAGGTATAACAGCGTGACAAGAGGCGACCTCGTATAGTGATACAACACAGTGAACAGTGATAACCATAGAGTAACGATATAACAGTGATAACTATAGTGTAACGATAGTGAGCGACAAAAGTGGTTTACCACACAATGAACATTTTGCAACTTTGGTACAACTATGTTTTGATTACTCTTCTCATATAGTGTTTTTTTTTATCCCCCTTTTTATCAACCATGAGAGTTATCTGCCTCAACTACCTCTTCAGAAGTTTCAGACTGTCTTTTCTTTGAAGGCTACCAATCAAACGCATTGACCTGAAGAGTGCAAGCTAATCAATATCCTCCAAATCAGTAACCAGAGCCAAATAGTTAATTGAATAACAACCTGTTAAATTCAAAAAGTTGTCAATTACATACACAAACCTAAACAAATCATGTAGCACGTTTGTATTTGAATTGAATAATTTGGCTCATCCCTCAAGCCAACTGCTTGGCAACCAACCATCGAAACGAGTGAAGCTGGGACATGAACTTTGTAAGTTAATTCCTTATGTACTGTGACAGGATTATAGTGTAAGGCTCGCAAAATTACACAAAGTCCCCCAAAGTAAGAAATAAGAGATATTGGACTGTTTGAGATAATATTGGGCCAAAGGGCTTAAAATCAAAACCCCAGGAAGATTTGGCTGGTTTAAAAGGCATATTCAGGCCTGTGGAAACTGTGACAAAGGGAAGGTGGGATGGGCCCCCGAAACACAGACTGTTTGAGTATTGGGGCATCTGGGAATGTTCTGGGCCACCCCAGCCTTTACATAAAGACAATAAAAACTGTTTCTGCTGAAACTCACAGAGCCACCAAGAACATGAATAAAACAATACATGCCCACAGTCAACAAAAGAAAGAACCTGGCCCTAGCAGGAATAGACAATCAAACAGCAGTTTAAAACCAATCAGAAAGATTTCCAAAACGTTTTACACATTTTAACTGGTTTCAAGGCAATCCCGAAACCAGTTAAAAGCCAATTAAAAATAGATGGACCATCCCCGAAGCTCGTTAAAGATTTAAAACATATTAAAAATAACGAGCCTGCCAAAAATTAACAAAGGAACCAGAAATTTGGCAGTCAGATAAGCCAGGCCTCAAACCAGTATAATTGAGGCCTGCTTGTTCAGTGAAAGAGTGCAGGCAGCACGTTCACGCTCAGTGAGATCAGAGCACACAGTCAGCACGTCAAGTTCAGTACAGCAGAGACCAACATCACTGTTGCGACAGCACGGGAGAACCGGAGACTTGAAGAAAGAAGAACAGAAGAAAAAGGAAAGTCGTGGCAACGAAAGGCTTCAAGAAACCAACAACTACCAATATTACCACCAACCAGGTAATATTGGGCCACCGCGACCAACAAGAAACCAACCACCGAAAATTCAAAAATCAAAAACTTGTTTCCACTCTACAGGCTAGTCTGACTTACCCCTGGATAAGATTTGACACAAAAAGACCCTAAAAACTTCACCTAACCAAAGAAAATTGGGTACTTACCCGATACGTCCAGCTACGCAGCTAACCGCATCAACGGACAAACCCAAACTGAAGACCCAACGCAGGTGCAGTCTTCTACCACATCCAGGGTACGGCAGGCCCCAACTAAGTAGAACCCCGAAATCGTGAACCTCTACAATCTGTCAAGAAAGTCGTTTGGTGAGCATTTCCTGGTCCTCTGGATTTCAACCTAGTTAGGATAGTGGGGTTGGGAGGGTAAGGGATTTTTGTCTATTGTAATTCTTACTCGCATATTCCGAGTGTTCCCCACCCTTTTAGAGTATAAGATTTATTGTATTGTATATTTTCCTGTCTCAAAATAAAGATCTCAATTCTTTTGACCAACTCAGGTGTCTGTTGCAATTTCATTACGACCCCCAAATAAGTTCAAAGTCTAGAACCAAAGGAGTGGGAACGATTCGAACCGCTCAGGGAGTCAGAGGTAAAGCTGACCACACACACCACCCCTTACAATAGCAGCTAAATCTTAGAGAAATGTTGTCACAAGCTCATTGGCATTTAAACAGCACATCAGGAAGACAACATTGAAGCAGATCCTGCTGCCTCAGCTAGTGTGTACTGCAACAACTCTTAGAAACATTAGGAAAAGGAGTTGGCCATTCAGCCCCTCGGGTCTGCGCCACCATTCTACTATATCACGGCTGATCTGCACCTCAATCCCGTTTAACCACCTTTGCTCCATATCCCTTGATACCCTTATCTAACAAAAATCTACTGATCTCAGTCTGGAAAGCTCCAATTGATCCCCAGCAATCACAGCCTTTTGGGGGCAAAAGTTCCAGATTTCTACTCCCCTTTGTGTGAAAAAGTGCTTCCTGATTTCGCTCCTCAACTGCCTGGCTCTAATTTTAAGATTATGTCACTTTGTTCTTGATTCCCCCACCAGAGGAAATAGTTTCTCTCTATCCACCCGATCAAATCCTTTTAACATTTGAATCACCTCGATCAGATCACCCATCAATCTTCGACACCCGGTGATCTTGGCCCAAAATAAGACCTTACCATTAAGGGCCTTGTTAGGCTCGTCCTGCGCATTTCCCGTTCCAATTAATGGGAACAGGACCAGTGACATCACCAGATGACGCGCTTCTTGCTGGTATATTTAAAGGGGCCATGGCCCCATTTGCTGACAGTTGGATTTTCTGTGGTGAAGCTTGTGTTAGTGAGCGGAGGTCTGTACCATGACGTCTGAAAGGCAGAGATCTGCGCCTCGGTTCAATGATGAGTCCCTCCAGCATCTTGTTGAGGGAGTGAGGGCACGTAGGGAGGTTCTCTTCCCTGCGGTTGGCAGGAAGAGGCCTTCCCAGCAGACTAAATCAGCTTGGCTTAATATAGCCAAAGAGATAACGGCAAATTCAGTAGTGCGTTGCACCTGGGTACAGCGCAGGAAAAGGTTTAATGATCTCCTAAGATCAGGAAAAGTAAGTATAAACCTAGACTTACCTTGATGATGCTGTGCCTGTCATCACATCCCCACCACTGTGCATTGCCAACCATCCTCCTGCACAAAGTGACTCAGCCCAAGATCCCTTAGACCTTCAGCCATCCGTCTCTCTCTATTTACATTATAAGGTCCCCATTTAATTTCCACCCCTCACACTCAGCATCATCGTTATGCAATGAAAGCAAGTAACAGCACAAAAGGAGGTAACTTGGTTTCGTCAAGCCACTCCATCAAAGTCTCCCTGTGAAGCTTTGTGCTATTCCATTAATGACGGTCATTCCATCAGTCTCTTTAAACCTTCTCTTCTTTGCCTCCTTGCAGGAAAAGATTGCCCACGATAAGAGGGAGAGGGAGAGAACGGGAGGAGGCCCTCAGTCCATCTTTCATTTGTCAGGCGCGGAGGAGGCAGCACTCGATATTGCTGGTGTGGTGGAGGTTCCGGAAGTGGGGGTTGGAGAGGGGCTCAATAGAAGCTGGTGGCAGAATTATTACCCATACAGTTGCATGTCTTTCATCAGTCACTCATATGGGGTGTTATGTGATCAGAAAATTAATGGTGATGATGTGTATAATGGTATGTGTCTGCACTTAAGATGTCATATATTTAAATCATGTCTTTACTCTCCAACGGTCCATCAGGAGACACCCCCCCCCAACCTTTGCCCACTGTCCAAGAGCAAGAGGAACAAGACTGCTCAGAGGAGCCTCCTGCCGCTGAGGGTGCAGCGTCACCTCACTGTCAGGGTTGGGGAGCCACGGGGCCGTATAAATACGAGGCCGTGCTCTCCGGGCGAGGTAGGTTCTGGACCCAAGTGCAGAAACCAGACAAGAGACACATATACAGTACTTTGTTTGAACTTTACTAGATTCACACATAACTAGATTAACACAGCAATACACAGAAGAACGAGAGACAAGAGAACTCGAGACAGAAACATAAGAACTAGAGACAAGTTACAAGACAGCTAGTCAAGATAGGAACTCAGGACAGCTTCCATGAGGAAGCCCACTTGTCTATACTGAGCTTGCAACAAGCTACCACAAGGGGCAACCGGCTTGCCGAGGCTAAACTCCAGACAAGCTACCCCAAGGGTAATCGGCTTATCAATGCAAAGCTCAAGACAAGATCCCAACGGCTCCCACATAGCAACACGCTAGTCCAAACAGCACCTTACCAAGACAAGCAACTTAACAGAACAACCGACTTAAATACATCTTATATCCAGAGACAAGAACACAGACTTAGATACATAGCTCGAGAGAACTAGAACATAAACTTAGGTACATAGCTCGAAAGAACTAGAACACAGACTTAGATACATAGCTCGAGAGAACTAGAACACAGACTTAGATACATAGCTCAAGAGAACTATGGCAGCCAGCTTGTGAAGGCAAGCTGTCATAGAGCAAAGGCTAGTCACACAGAGCACCTAGTCAAGACACAGAACATTGTCAAGACTAACTCCCTGGTTCACCCTAGTGAAGACTGAGCAAAGAGTGAAACAACAACAGAACTTATATACCAAGACACCAGGTGAAACCCATGAACAGCTAACAGGCCATTAAGACTTAACACAGAAAGCAAGGAGCAATTAACAAAGAAAACTAGAAACAATTAACACAGGAGACTAACAAGTGAAGGTGCCATCTAGAGGTGACAAAAAGGAACTGACTGGCACCCTCACAGGACCCCCTCCCCAAGGAACGGCTCCTGACGTGTTGCAGCTCTGAGTGGAGAAGGCTGAGCTGCTCCTGCTGCTGTGGGGAGAGAGTGTGTGGTTGCCTTGGCCTGGGAGTAGAGTGGAAGGAAGGAGTGACCCCAGGCCACCACTACCAGCAACCTACCTACAACCAACCAACATCATCTACAGAGGTGCCTGGAGAGGGAGGAGTAGAGGACAGAGGAGGAGGCCAGCTTTACAACTGGAGAGGCCTTCCATCACTGCCTCCCATTTGGCCTCCAGCCCAGGAGAGGGAGAGAGGGAGAGAATACCACTCCATTACAACTCGGAAGGAGGGGAGGAGCTGCTGCTGCATCTTGAACATCTGCAGGTGGGTTTCTTAGTGCATTCCCCCTTAAAGACTTTGCATTCCAGGCGGGGGGAGAAAAGAAGACAGGCCGGAAGCCTGGCCTGGGTTGGCTGGAGCCTGCCCAGGTGAAGCTTGTTTCCAGCGCTTCGAGAAGACCTGGTGTGGGCTGAGCCTGGGCTTTTTCCAAAATAACAACAGAAAATGCTGGAAAAACTCAGCAAGTCAGGCAACATCCGTGGAGAGAAATTTGAGTTGACGTTTCGGGTTTGACCCTTCTTCAAAACTGGAGAGAAAAGGAACTAGATCGAAGGCAGGGCTGCGATCGGACAAAAGAATAAAAGAACCAAAAGAAGTAAAAGAGATTAGAAGCTAGACGAGATGGTAATAGGCTGTGATTAGGTGTAAAGTGTACTGGCAGGGCAAAAGATAGCTGCCAGGTGTGAGAGAGAAACAAAAGGAAAGGGGGGGGGGGAAAGGAAAGGAGTGGAGAAATATAAGTGAAAATGAAATAGGGGCCGAGGTTATGATCTGAAATTGTTGAACTCGATATTGAGACCGGAAGGCTGCAGACTGCCTAATCGGAAGATGAGGTGCTGTTCCTCGAGTTTACGTTGAGCTTCCGTGGAACAGTACAAGAGGCCAAGGACGCCTGCCTGCCCAGGTGAAGACGTCTTCTCCCCCTGCCCGAAGACCTGCTTAAGACTTTGTTTATTCCATCGGGGGAGTGCACCCAGCCGACGCCCACCCACCGACCAACACCTTAAGTGGAGACCCTGCCTTTGCGGCCCCCCCTCCTTCCCATCCCCCTCTTTCTCTCTCCTTGTCCTCTCTCCGCCTCTCCAAAAGGCACCTCTTTAATTCTTTCCTAATTACCCATTGAGCAGAGGGAAGGAAGGGCCCTCTCCCAATTGACACCATTAAGGGGAGAGGCTGCCCAGTTAATTTACACTCCCTCTGCTCTGGGAAGACTTCTAAAACCGAGGCCATTAACACCTTCAGGCCTGTGACTTTTGGGGTGTGTGTAGCTCTTTTTTAAGATCCACCCCACTATGGCATCTACATCCGTGGCGACGACGGGGCCGGCGAGAACTTATGCGGCAGTGGCGGCCAAAGCTGCGGCCGCTCCCGCTTCCGCTGCTGCCCCGTCGCCGTTCCGCCTGCTGACTGAAAAACTTGGGGTGAAGAGCTACACCCACCCCAACATGACTATTGAGGCGTGCGTAAAGGCTATGGCCGGGGTTGTCGGCCCTCCGGCCATAGTCGCCGCCTCAAAAATGTATGGGAAGGCTGTCTTTTTCCTGGAGTCCGAGCGGGCGGTGGCCCTGGCCATCGCCCAGGGGCTCACCGTGGGCGGGACTTTCCTGCCGGTGGACCCGCTGGAGGCCACCGCGCAGAGGGTCGTCCTGTCAAACGTCCCGCCCTATATCGCCGGTGAGCTCCTCCTCCCCCACCTACGTCAACTCGGGGAGGTGAGGTCGGGGATTTCCCCGATCCCGCTCGGGCTCCGGGAAAGCAGCCTTCGCCATGTCTTCTCCTTCCGGCGCCAGGCTTTCGTTCAGCTGGCGCGGGAGGGGGAGACGGACGGGGCTTTCACGGTCCTCCACGGGGGGACCCCGCACCGCGTCTTCTGGATGGCGGACGGCGTGCGGTGCCACGCCTGTAGGGAGGTGGGGCACGTGCGCAAAAACTGCCCCGCCTCCAAGGCCGCCAAGTCATCTGGCGCCGCCGCCGCTCCTCCCTCCGGGTCTAGCCGCGCCCCCGCTCAATCCAACGCTACCGGGGCGCGGTCGTCGTCGGAGGTCGATGCCATCCTGGCCTCCGGCGGGGGGGAGGAGGGGGGTCCGGTCCGAAAGAAGGCGCGGGACAAGACGCGGAACCGTAGGGTGGGTCCCCCCGCGGAGGGCGTCCCCCACAATATGGAGCCCCTGACGCCGGAGAGCGTCGCCGCGATAATCGCGGAGTGCGGAGGGGGGGGGGGCCCTCGTGGCCGAGCCTGTGGCCGCGACCGCCGAGGCGGTAATGCCAGAACCTGCGGCCGGGCTCGGGCCCGGGGGACCCAAAGAACTCGCTCCTCCAGAAGGAGCAGGGGAGGCCCCTGAAGAAATGGAGGCCTCCCTTTACCCCTCCGCGCTCAAAAGAAGGCGCGACCCCCTGGATGAGGAGGAGGACCGGGAGGAGGAAGGTCCCTCCGGTCAGGGGGAGTCGTCGCCCGCCGCGGGCGCTGCGCCCCACCCCACCGCTGACACCATTACGGGCGAACGGCAGGGGTCGCCTGTCCCTGAGGAGGCTGAGGCAGAAGCGTCTGCCCGGCATGTGCCTCCCGGGGATGGGGACGAGACCCTGCCCGTGGGGGGGGTCGCGGGACGACCCGCGGCGGGGATGGATCCGCTGTTGGTGGCGTTACCCCTCGACGGGTCGGGCGGCCAGGGGACCGGGCCGGGCGAGTCATCCGATGATGAGCTCGCCCAGAGCGGCCCGGACCTTTCCCAGGTGCTGCTCGACTTCGTCGAGGTCTGCGGGAAAATTACCCCATCTGCTGGGTCGGAGGCCGGTGGCGTGGCGGAGGGGGACCCTCCGTCTGTGTCTCCGGCGCCGGGCGACTTGGAGATGATCGGGTACACGTGTTCTCCCGTCTCTCCGGTCTCTCCGGTCGTTCTGGCGCCTGGGGCGGAGGGGGTCTCCGGCCCGCCGCCGCCTTCTGGCCCGGCCCCCCTAAAGGAGCCCGGGGGGGAATCCTCCGCTGCCGATCCTGGGGGTGGGATCGGGGCGGAGGCGGGGCCGGCTGTCGCGGCCGGGCCGCCCGACGCGCACTGCGTGGCGGACGGTTCGGCCGTCGGTGGCGACCCCCCGGAGGAGGACGGGGACTCGGTGGTGGGGGCGGAGGAAGATTTAGAATCCATCGCCGACGAGGCGATGGATGACCTCGCGCCCCTCGCCGGGCCCCCCCTCGTTCTTATTCCCATCAGGGAGCTCCGGGAATTTGTGGCCACGAGCCAGGGTCGCCGCAGGACCCAGCAGGCCCTCGACAGATGGTCGGGGCTGGCGCTGCTCGTCGGGTCGGCCCGCGTCGCCTACAAGACCATGGGTGCGGACGCGGGCGTGAGCCCGTCCGAGCTGTGTCGGTTCCGAGCATTCCTCACCGGGCTGCTAAGGGAGTGGCGGTCGACTAGCGGCCGCCCTCCCTTCCCCCGTTAGTTTTAAGTAGGGGTTGGTTGTGCTTCTGAAATGAAGATAACCATAGCCAGCCTCAACGTCAACGGCAGCAGGGGAGCTAGCCGCAGATTTGAAAACTTTTCGGTCCTTCGGGACGGGAAGTATGCGGTGTGCTTCCTGCAAGAAACCCACACCGTTCCGGGAGACGAGGCCACGTGGCTCCTGGAGTGGCAAGGAGGGGTCAACATGAGTCACCTCTCCAGTGTTTCCAGTGGGGTGGCTATCTTGTTGGCCCCGCATTTTCAGCCGGAGATCTTGGGGGTCAAGGAGCTCGTGCCGGGCCGCTTGCTCCAGGTCACCGTTCGCCTGGGGGGCGTGCCGTTCCATCTAGTGAACGTGTACGCCCCCGGGGCCGGTGCGCAGCAAGCGCGCTTCTTTGAAGAAGTGTCCACTCTTTTGGGCTCCATCGACGCGGGCGAGTGCGTCGTCCTCGGGGGGGATTTTAATTGTACCCTCGAGGCGAGGGACCGCACGGGTACCCAGCCGAGCCCGGCGTCGGTGGGGAAGTTGAGGGACCTGGTCGGGTCCCTCGACTTGGTGGACGTCTGGCGTAATCTCCATCCCGACTCCAGCGCCTTCACCTTTGTGAGGTCTGGGGGAGGAGCGTCCAGGATCGACCGCCTCTACATTTCCCGAGCGTACGTCTCCCGCGTTCCGACGGCTTCCGTGCGGCCGGTGCCATGCACGGACCACCACCTGGTGTGGGCGGAGCTCGTGCCGCCGCGCGCCGGGGGGGGGTCCGCGTACTGGCACTTTAACAACCTGCTGCTGGAGGACGCGCGGTTCCGGGATTCGTTCGGTCGGTTCTGGGCCGGCTGGAGAAGGAAGCAGGGGGGCTTCCCCTCCTTGAGGCTATGGTGGGATGTGGGCAAGGCTCACATCCGTCTCTTCTGTCAGGAGTACGCGAAGGGGTCGACCAAGAGGCGGGAGGCCCGGGTCGGGCAGTTGGAGAAGGAGGTGCTCGACCTGGAGTCCCGTCTCGGTCAAGTCGCCGAGGACCCGGCCCTGCGGCTGGCGTACGAAGAGAAGAAGGGCGCGCTGAAGGACCTGCGGCTCGTCGGGTCCCGAGGCGCGTACGTGAGGTCGCGGATCCAGTTCCTGCGGGACCTGGACCGCGGCTCCCCCTTCTTCTACTCGCTGGAAAAAAGACGGGGGGTCCGTAAGCAGCTTTTGGAGCTGCTGGCCGACGACGGATCTCCGGTCTCGGATCCGGAGGGAATCCGCGCGGAGACCCGCGCCTATTACGGGGCTCTGTTCTCTCCGGATCCGTCCAGCGAGGACGCGCGCAGAGTTTTGTGGGAGGACCTGCCGAAGGTCGGCCTGGAGGGCGCCGAAAAATCGGGCGCTCCTCTGAGTTTGGAGGAGCTGTCCGGCGCCCTCCGCCAGCTCTCTAGGGGGAAGTCCCCGGGGCTGGACGGGCTGACCGTGGAGTTCCACAGGGCGTTCTGGGGCGTCCTGGGGGGCGACTACGTGCGGGTCCTGGGGGAATGTTTGGCGACCGGGGAGATGCCCCTCTCGTGGCGCAGGGCGGTGATCGTCCTGCTGCCTAAGAGGGGTGATCTCCGCCTCCTCAAGAACTGGCGCCCGGTCTCCCTCCTCAGCACGGAGTACAAAATTTTTGCCAGGGCCATGTCTGTTCGCCTTGGCGCCGTGCTGGCCCGCATGATCCATCCCGACCAGTCCTACACGGTCCCGGGCCGGACCATTCACGATAACATCCATCTGGTCCGGGACCTGGTCCACCATTCCCAGAGGGCTGGTCTGTCGGTCGCCTTCCTTTCCCTGGATCAGGAGAAGGCGTTCGACAGGGTGGATCACGAGTATCTTTTCGGGACTCTGCGCGCATTCGGGTTCGGGACGCATTTCGTCGCCCGGATCCGACTTCTGTACGCTGCCGCGGAGTGTCTGATTAAAGTTAACGGGTCCTTGACGGCGCCCCTTCGCTTCGGGAGGGGGGTGCGTCAGGGATGCCCCATGTCCGGCCAGTTATATGCCATTTGCGTGG
This sequence comes from Somniosus microcephalus, assembly GCF_052327205.1. Classification (NCBI taxonomy): domain Eukaryota; kingdom Metazoa; phylum Chordata; class Chondrichthyes; order Squaliformes; family Somniosidae; genus Somniosus; species Somniosus microcephalus. The sequence goes on from NC_141007.1 coordinate 17,219,153, forward strand.
AGCCTTTCCTGCGCCTCTTGCAGAAGAGGTTGGCGGGATTGGCTCTGCGAGGGCCGGGCGTGGAGGTGGTCCTCTCGGCTTACGCCGATGACGTGCTCCTCGTGGTCACGGATCCCGTTGACTTGCGGAGGATGCGGGAATGCCAGCAGATTTACTCGGACGCATCCTCCGCCAGGATCAACTGGGGGAAATGTTCTGGACTCCTGGTGGGTCAGTGGCAGGTGGACTCTCTGCCGGAGGAGTTCGGGCCCTTCGCCTGGAGTACCACGCACCTCCTCTACTTGGGAGTCTACCTCAGCCCGGCCGAGGACGCCTGGCCGGCGAACTGGCACGAGCTGGAGGCCAAAGTCACCGCTCGCTTAGGACGCTGGACAGGATTGCTCCGAGTGTTGTCCTACAGGGGTCGGGCGTTGGTCATAAACCAACTGGTGGCCGCCATGTTGTGGTACCGGTTGGTTACTCTGATCCCCCCCCCTGCGTTTGTCGCCAAAATACAGAAGAAGCTCGTCGACTTCTTCTGGAACAACAGGATACACTGGGTCGCTGCCGCGGTTCTGAGTCTCCCGCTTAAGGAGGGCGGTCAGGCGTTGGTGTGCCTCCGCACCCAGGCTGCGACTTTCCGTCTTCGGACGCTGCAGAGATACCTGTACGTCGAGAATCCTCCAAGATGGTGTGCGCTGGCGACGTATTTTTTCCGCCAGCTGCACGGCCTCAATTACGACACGCAGCTCCTGTTTTTGGAGGTGAGCGGCAGGCGTGCCAGCCTGCGGGAGCTGCCTGTCTTTTACCAGGAACTACTATGGGTTTGGAACTCCGTCGCCTCCAGGCGGAGCTCTCCCCCGTCAGGAGCGGCGGCTGTCCTCCGGGAGCCGCTGTTCAGGAATCCGCACCTCCACGTCCGCGAGTTCGGGTGGCTGGCGGAGCGCAGGGCTGTGCCTGGCAGGGTGACTAGAGTCGGGGACCTACTCGATGGCGGAGGAGCGGGCTGGATGGCGCCAGAGGAGCTGGCGCGACGCATGTCGTGGGACGACGTCCGGCTCGCGGTCAATGCCATCGGGGCGGTGAAAGCGATGTTGCCCCCCGGCGCCACGAGGTGCGTCGAGGCGGCTCGGGCACGTGGGGAGATCCCGTCCGAGCTTACTCCCGTTCGGATGGAATTCCTTATCGGCGCCTTGCCCCGAGACTCCCCTCGGGGATCGGCGCCTCACAACTTGAGCCGTCTCGAGGAAATACCCTCTGTGCTTTTTCATTCTGCGCGGAGGGGTTTCCTGTACGGGCTGCTCTTGCACACCTTCCACTTTGCCATCTTCGCCTGCCGTCCGGACACGCCGTGGCGTGCCGTTTTACCTTCCGGCGGAGGCGGAGGTCCCCAATGGGGGGCTCTCTATGCGGGAGTCTTCCCTTGTTCTATCGGGGACTTGGCCTGGAGGGTGTTGCACAGAGCAGTCCCGTGCAATAGGTTTTTAAGTAGCTTCACGGACTCCCGGGCCGCCTGTTTGTTCTGCGGTCTGGAGGAGTCCGTGTTCCATGTGTATGTCGAGTGTGGGAGGTTGCAGCCCCTCTTTCACTATTTGAAGGGGCTGCTCCTCAAATTTTGGTTGCACTTCAGTCCCACGCTCTTGATCTACGGTCACCCGGTGCGGAGGGGAGCGGCCAGGTCGGAGGACCTCCTCGTGGGCCTGCTCCTGGGCCTGGCCAAGAAAGCCATTAATTGGTCCAGGCAGCGGGCGGCCGAGGGGGTCGTCCGGCCGGATTGCCTCCCTCTCTTCCGCGGCCATGTTCGCGGCCGGGTGGCCCTGGAGATGGAGCACGCGGTGTCCGCCGGCGAGCTCGAGCTCTTTCATGACCGGTGGGCGCCGCGGGGACTGGAGTGCGTAATCGATTTAAGAGGCCAAATTTTAATTTGATTGATCGGGTTATTTAAAGGGTTTATTTGTTTAAGGGTTTATTTTTGGGTTTATAAAAAGAGGACAAGTGAAGGTGCCATCTAGAGGTGACAAAAAGGAACTGACTGGCACCCTCACAGGACCCCCTCCCCAAGGAACGGCTCCTGACGTGTTGCAGCTCTGAGTGGAGAAGGCTGAGCTGCTCCTGCTGCTGTGGGGAGAGAGTGTGTGGTTGCCTTGGCCTGGGAGTAGAGTGGAAGGAAGGAGTGACCCCAGGCCACCACTACCAGCAACCTACCTACAACCAACCAACATCATCTACAGAGGTGCCTGGAGAGGGAGGAGTAGAGGACAGAGGAGGAGGCCAGCTTTACAACTGGAGAGGCCTTCCATCACTGCCTCCCATTTGGCCTCCAGCCCAGGAGAGGGAGAGAGGGAGAGAATACCACTCCATTACAACTCGGAAGGAGGGGAGGAGCTGCTGCTGCATCTTGAACATCTGCAGGTGGGTGTCTTAGTGCATTCCCCCTTAAAGACTTTGCATTCCAGGCGGGGGGAGAAAAGAAGACAGGCCGGAAGCCTGGCCTGGGTTGGCTGGAGCCTGCCCAGGTGAAGCTTGTTTCCAGCGCTTCGAGAAGACCTGGTGTGGGCTGAGCCTGGGCTTTTTCCAAAATAACAACAGAAAATGCTGGAAAAACTCAGCAAGTCAGGCAACATCCGTGGAGAGAAATTTGAGTTGACGTTTCGGGTTTGACCCTTCTTCAAAACTGGAGAGAAAAGGAACTAGATCGAAGGCAGGGCTGCGATCGGACAAAAGAATAAAAGAACCAAAAGAAGTAAAAGAGATTAGAAGCTAGACGAGATGGTAATAGGCTGTGATTAGGTGTAAAGTGTACTGGCAGGGCAAAAGATAGCTGCCAGGTGTGAGAGAGAAACAAAAGGAAAGGGGGGGGGGAAAGGAAAGGAGTGGAAAAATATAAGTGAAAATGAAATAGGGGCCGAGGTTATGATCTGAAATTGTTGAACTCGATATTGAGACCGGAAGGCTGCAGAGTGCCTAATCGGAAGATGAGGTGCTGTTCCTCGAGTTTACGTTGAGCTTCCGTGGAACAGTACAAGAGGCCAAGGACGCCTGCCTGCCCAGGTGAAGACGTCTTCTCCCCCTGCCCGAAGACCTGCTTAAGACTTTGGGCCAGAAATTCCAGGCCAGAAGCGTGAGTGTGCTCGGGGTACTCACGCTTCTGGCCGTTGGAAATGCCGGCGTTCAGCAGGAACAGCGCATGCGGGGAACGCCGGCATTTCCAGACCTCGAGCGCGTGCGACTGCACAGGCAGCGCTTGCGCAGTGAACTTCGTGGATTTCATTCATGAAATCCGTGAGGGTAAGTCCTCAGAACTTACACTGAAAAAAAGCAAGTGTAAAGTGGTTCATTGGCTGCGGAGGAAGATATATTTTATCGTGGAGCTTTTGAAATGCAATATTTTTGTTTGGGAAAGGGAGGGAAGTTACTTTAAGAAATTTTAAGTAAGTTTTAAAGTTTAAATTTTTTTTTTTTAAAGGGCTTTCAGAACGGTAGGTAGAAGGAGCAATTGTGGCTGTGTGAATGGAATGTGAGAATGAGTTATGTATGTATGTCCACATATATTCCTTTACGTATATGTATGTATGTTTTATATTCCTTTACTATGAATGTATGTTTTTAATTATGATTTTCCAATAAGTTACTTTCTCTGAAAGTCATAATTAAATAATACATCCATACACATAAGGAAAGGAATATATACATAACACGCAAAGGAATATATACAGACATACATACTTACAGAAGCTCCACGATAAGAAATATCTTCCTCCACAGCCTCTGTAGCAACTGTACCCATGCTTTTTTCATGTGTAAGTTGTAATGACTGGACCTCACTGAAAGCATTAATGAAAGCGGCAAATTATACTGCGCACACGCTGCATGTGCAGTCGCACGCGTTCTGCCTCTGAACCCCTTCGTTCAGAGGACAGGAAATGCCGGTTTTCCCCACATGCACTGTGCATGCTGAAAACCGGCATTTCATCCGGCCAGATGCGTAAGTACCCCGACCGTACTAGCGCATTTGGAAGGGAATTATTGCGCCAACATTTTACATGTCAATAAAATAAAAAATTTAACACTTGCACCACTTGCCCCCTGCGACTGAGGGTCCAAGGAGGTGCATTGCGCAAGAGGTCATCATCGGACGTATCCTCACACTGTTCCCTTTGGGGAACTGTATGAAGTGGTGGATTGATTTATGGCCGTGATTAACGCTCATTCCGTGACCGTAACCATCTTTGAACCAGCCATTAGGGTGGTTAGTCCTATGGCGGGAGGGTTTTACGGGCTTCCACAACCCATCTGAGGGGGGGGGGCGGCCACCAACACCCACGGACGCAAGTATCCCGCTGGATGTCCACCCAGAATTTAAAGTTGGAGCTCCGACTCCACTTGCCGGGACTGTCTGGAGTGGGGTTCAAAACCCTACTCCTTCTGGCCCATCGGCGGGGATGCTTACTGCTACGCAAAAGGCCCACTCCGCACAAAAGGTGACACCCATACGTTTCCTGCGCCTTTTCCCTCCCCGTGACTGGAGCCCTATGCTGCCATTTCACGTTGCTAATCGGATTGGGCCTTTGTCATAGCAGTAGGATCCCCGCCGCTGGGCCAGATCAGGGTAGGGTTTCGAACCCCGCTCCAGACAGTCCCGGCAAGTGGAGTCTGAGCTCCGGCTCTAAATTCTGGGTTGACATCCAGTGGGATATTTGCGTCCGTGGGTGTGGGTGGCCCCCCCTCCTTGTATAGCTTGTGGGAGCCCGTAAAACCCTCCCGCCATAGGACTAACCGCCCTAATGGCTGGTTCAAAGATGGTTACGGTCACGGAATGAGCGTTAATCACGGCCATAAATCCTTCCACCACTTCATACAGTTCCCGAAAGGGAACAGTGTGAAGACACGTATGACGACGACATTGCTAAATAAATAAATGGAATTAAAAAAATTCTTTTAGGGCTTTTAAAAGTCTTTAAATTGCTTTAATTCTCTTTAAAACTACTTCAGATTACTCAAAATAATGTAAACATTTTAAAAAGTTTATAAAAGTTACCAAAATCTTCAAAAAACTTCCAAAAACCTATTTAAACTGCTGCTTTGCATGTAAAAAAGCAAAGCAGCTTGACAGAAACATTGGGGGCGTGTCCAGTGAAACTGAGACCTCAAGGGGCGTGTCTCACTTACACTGCACGCTCCTGGGTCCGCGCTGGCTGCGCTCCTGGGCGGCGTGACGTCATACGCTGCCCGGGATTCTTGCTTCAGTTTCTGGAAGTGCAGGCGTCCCTGGAGCTGATCGGCAGGAGCGCGGGGTAAGTGCAAATACTGGGCTTGCACGGGCTGCAAGCCCCGTTCTGGAATTTCTGGCCCTTTGTTTATTCCATCGGGGGAGTGCACCCAGCCGACGCCCACCCACCGACCAACACCTTAAGTGGAGACCCTGCCTTTGCGGCCCCCCCTCCTTCCCATCCCCCTCTTTCTCTCTCCTTGTCCTCTCTCTGCCTCTCCAAAAGGCACCTCTTTAATTCTTTCCTAATTACCCATTGAGCAGAGGGAAGGAAGGGCCCTCTCCCAATTGACACCATTAAGGGGAGAGGCTGCCCAGTTAATTTACACTCCCTCTGCTCTGGGAAGACTTCTAAAACCGAGGCCATTAACACCTTCAGGCCTGTGACTTTTGGGGTGTGTGTAGCTCTTTTTTAAGATCCACCCCACTATGGCATCTACATCCGTGGCGGCGACGGGGCCGGCGAGAACTTATGCGGCAGTGGCGGCCAAAGCTGCGGCCGCTCCCGCTTCCGCTGCTGCCCCGTCGCCGTTCCGCCTGCTGACTGAAAAACTTGGGGTGAAGAGCTACACCCACCCCAACATGACTATTGAGGCGTGCGTAAAGGCTATGGCCGGGGTTGTCGGCCCTCCGGCCATAGTCGCCGCCTCAAAAATGTATGGGAAGGCTGTCTTTTTCCTGGAGTCCGAGCGGGCGGTGGCCCTGGCCATCGCCCAGGGGCTCACCGTGGGCGGGACTTTCCTGCCGGTGGACCCGCTGGAGGCCACCGCGCAGAGGGTCGTCCTGTCAAACGTCCCGCCCTATATCGCCGGTGAGCTCCTCCTCCCCCACCTACGTCAACTCGGGGAGGTGAGGTCGGGGATTTCCCCGATCCCGCTCGGGCTCCGGGAAAGCAGCCTTCGCCATGTCTTCTCCTTCCGGCGCCAGGCTTTCGTTCAGCTGGCGCGGGAGGGGGAGACGGACGGGGCTTTCACGGTCCTCCACGGGGGGACCCCGCACCGCGTCTTCTGGACGGCGGACGGCGTGCGGTGCCACGCCTGTAGGGAGGTGGGGCACGTGCGCAAAAACTGCCCCGCCTCCAAGGCCGCCAAGTCATCTGGCGCCGCCGCCGCTCCTCCCTCCGGGTCTAGCCGCGCCCCCGCTCAATCCAACGCTACCGGGGCGCGGTCGTCGTCGGAGGTCGATGCCATCCTGGCCTCCGGCGGGGGGGAGGAGGGGGGTCCGGTCCGAAAGAAGGCGCGGGACAAGACGCGGAACCGTAGGGTGGGTCCCCCCGCAGAGGGCGTCCCCCACAATATGGAGCCCCTGACGCCGGAGAGCGTCGCCGCGATAATCGCGGAGTGCGGAGGGGGGGGGGGCCCTCGTGGCCGAGCCTGTGGCCGCGACCGCCGAGGCGGTAATGCCAGAACCTGCGGCCGGGCTCGGGCCCGGGGGACCCAAAGAACTCGCTCCTCCAGAAGGAGCAGGGGAGGCCCCTGAAGAAATGGAGGCCTCCCTTTACCCCTCCGCGCTCAAAAGAAGGCGCGACCCCCTGGATGAGGAGGAGGACCGGGAGGAGGAAGGTCCCTCCGGTCAGGGGGAGTCGTCGCCCGCCGCGGGCGCTGCGCCCCACCCCACCGCTGACACCATTACGGGCGAACGGCAGGGGTCGCCTGTCCCTGAGGAGGCTGAGGCAGAAGCGTCTGCCCGGCTTGTGCCTCCCGGGGATGGGGACGAGACCCTGCCCGTGGGGGGGGTCGCGGGACGACCCGCGGCGGGGATGGATCCGCTGTTGGTGGCGTTACCCCTCGACGGGTCGGGCGGCCAGGGGACCGGGCCGGGCGAGTCATCCGATGATGAGCTCGCCCAGAGCGGCCCGGACCTTTCCCAGGTGCTGCTCGACTTCGTCGAGGTCTGCGGGAAAATGACCCCATCTGCTGGGTCGGAGGCCGGTGGCGTGGCGGAGGGGGACCCTCCGTCTGTGTCTCCGGCGCCGGGCGACTTGGAGATGATCGGGTACACGTGTTCTCCCGTCTCTCCGGTCTCTCCGGTCGTTCCGGCGCCTGGGGCGGAGGGGGTCTCCGGCCCGCCGCCGCCTTCTGGCCCGGCCCCCCTAAAGGAGCCCGGGGGGGAATCCTCCGCTGCCGATCCTGGGGGTGGGATCGGGGCGGAGGCGGGGCCGGCTGTCGCGGCCGGGCCGCCCGACGCGCACTGCGTGGCGGACGGTTCGGCCGTCGGTGGCGACCCCCCGGAGGAGGACGGGGACTCGGTGGTGGGGGCGGAGGAAGATTTAGAATCCATCGCCGACGAGGCGATGGATGACCTCGCGCCCCTCGCCGGGCCCCCCCTCGTTCTTATTCCCATCAGGGAGCTCCGGGAATTTGTGGCCACGAGCCAGGGTCGCCGCAGGACCCAGCAGGCCCTCGACAGATGGTCGGGGCTGGCGCTGCTCGTCGGGTCGGCCCGCGTCGCCTACAAGACCATGGGTGCGGACGCGGGCGTGAGCCCGTCCGAGCTGTGTCGGTTCCGAGCATTCCTCACCGGGCTGCTAAGGGAGTGGCGGTCGACTAGCGGCCGCCCTCCCTTCCCCCGTTAGTTTTAAGTAGGGGTTGGTTGTGCTTCTGAAATGAAGATAACCATAGCCAGCCTCAACGTCAACGGCAGCAGGGGAGCTAGCCGCAGATTTGAAAACTTTTCGGTCCTTCGGGACGGGAAGTATGCGGTGTGCTTCCTGCAAGAAACCCACACCGTTCCGGGAGACGAGGCCACGTGGCTCCTGGAGTGGCAAGGAGGGGTCAACATGAGTCACCTCTCCAGTGTTTCCAGTGGGGTGGCTATCTTGTTGGCCCCGCATTTTCAGCCGGAGATCTTGGGGGTCAAGGAGCTCGTGCCGGGCCGCTTGCTCCAGGTCACCGTTCGCCTGGGGGGCGTGCCGTTCCATCTAGTGAACGTGTACGCCCCCGGGGCCGGTGCGCAGCAAGCGCGCTTCTTTGAAGAAGTGTCCACTCTTTTGGGCTCCATCGACGCGGGCGAGTGCGTCGTCCTCGGGGGGGATTTTAATTGTACCCTCGAGGCGAGGGACCGCACGGGTACCCAGCCGAGCCCGGCGTCGGTGGGGAAGTTGAGGGACCTGGTCGGGTCCCTCGACTTGGTGGACGTCTGGCGTAATCTCCATCCCGACTCCAGCGCCTTCACCTTTGTGAGGTCTGGGGGAGGAGCGTCCAGGATCGACCGCCTCTACATTTCCCGAGCGTACGTCTCCTGCGTTCCGACGGCTTCCGTGCGGCCGGTGCCATGCACGGACCACCACCTGGTGTGGGCGGAGCTCGTGCCGCCGCGCGCCGGGGGGTGGTCCGCGTACTGGCACTTTAACAACCTGCTGCTGGAGGACGCGCGGTTCCGGGATTCGTTCGGTCGGTTCTGGGCCGGCTGGAGAAGGAAGCAGGGGGGCTTCCCCTCCTTGAGGCTATGGTGGGATGTGGGCAAGGCTCACATCCGTCTCTTCTGTCAGGAGTACGCGAAGGGGTCGACCAAGAGGCGGGAGGCCCGGGTCGGGCAGTTGGAGAAGGAGGTGCTCGACCTGGAGTCCCGTCTCGGTCAAGTCGCCGAGGACCCGGCCCTGCGGCTGGCGTACGAAGAGAAGAAGGGCGCGCTGAAGGACCTGCGGCTCGTCGGGTCCCGAGGCGCGTACGTGAGGTCGCGGATCCAGTTCCTGCGGGACCTGGACCGCGGCTCCCCCTTCTTCTACTCGCTGGAAAAAAGACGGGGGGTCCGTAAGCAGCTTTTGGAGCTGCTGGCCGACGACGGATCTCCGGTCTCGGATCCGGAGGGAATCCGCGCGGAGACCCGCGCCTATTACGGGGCTCTGTTCTCTCCGGATCCGTCCAGCGAGGACGCGCGCAGAGTTTTGTGGGAGGACCTGCCGAAGGTCGGCCTGGAGGGCGCCGAAAAATCGGACGCTCCTCTGAGTTTGGAGGAGCTGTCCGGCGCCCTCCGCCAGCTCTCTAGGGGGAAGTCCCCGGGGCTGGACGGGCTGACCGTGGAGTTCCACAGGGCGTTCTGGGGCGTCCTGGGGGGCGACTACGTGCGGGTCCTGGGGGAATGTTTGGCGACCGGGGAGATGCCCCTCTCGTGGCGCAGGGCGGTGATCGTCCTGCTGCCTAAGAGGGGTGATCTCCGCCTCCTCAAGAACTGGCGCCCGGTCTCCCTCCTCAGCACGGAGTACAAAATCTTTGCCAGGGCCATGTCTGTTCGCCTTGGCGCCGTGCTGGCCCGCATGATCCATCCCGACCAGTCCTACACGGTCCCGGGCCGGACCATTCACGATAACATCCATCTGGTCCGGGACCTGGTCCACCATTCCCAGAGGGCTGGTCTGTCGGTCGCCTTCCTTTCCCTGGATCAGGAGAAGGCGTTCGACAGGGTGGATCACGAGTATCTTTTCGGGACTCTGCGCGCATTCGGGTTCGGGACGCATTTCGTCGCCCGGATCCGACTTCTGTACGCTGCCGCGGAGTGTCTGATTAAAGTTAACGGGTCCTTGACGGCGCCCCTTCGCTTCGGGAGGGGGGTGCGTCAGGGATGCCCCATGTCCGGCCAGTTATATGCCATTTGCGTGGAGCCTTTCCTGCGCCTCTTGCAGAAGAGGTTGGCGGGATTGGCTCTGCGAGGGCCGGGCGTGGAGGTGGTCCTCTCGGCTTACGCCGATGACGTGCTCCTCGTGGTCACGGATCCCGTTGACTTGCGGAGGATGCGGGAATGCCAGCAGATTTACTCGGACGCATCCTCCGCCAGGATCAACTGGGGGAAATGTTCTGGACTCCTGGTGGGTCAGTGGCAGGTGGACTCTCTGCCGGAGGAGTTCGGGCCCTTCGCCTGGAGTACCACGCACCTCCTCTACTTGGGAGTCTACCTCAGCCCGGCCGAGGACGCCTGGCCGGCGAACTGGCACGAGCTGGAGGCCAAAGTCACCGCTCGCTTAGGACGCTGGACAGGATTGCTCCGAGTGTTGTCCTACAGGGGTCGGGCGTTGGTCATAAACCAACTGGTGGCCGCCATGTTGTGGTACCGGTTGGTTACTCTGATCCCCCCCCCTGCGTTTGTCGCCAAAATACAGAAGAAGCTCGTCGACTTCTTCTGGAACAACAGGATACACTGGGTCGCTGCCGCGGTTCTGAGTCTCCCGCTTAAGGAGGGCGGTCAGGCGTTGGTGTGCCTCCGCACCCAGGCTGCGACTTTCCGTCTTCGGACGCTGCAGAGATACCTGTACGTCGAGAATCCTCCAAGATGGTGTGCGCTGGCGACGTATTTTTTCCGCCAGCTGCACGGCCTCAATTACGACACGCAGCTCCTGTTTTTGGAGGTGAGCGGCAGGCGTGCCAGCCTGCGGGAGCTGCCTGTCTTTTACCAGGAACTACTATGGGTTTGGAACTCCGTCGCCTCCAGGCGGAGCTCTCCCCCGTCAGGAGCGGCGGCTGTCCTCCGGGAGCCGCTGTTCAGGAATCCGCACCTCCACGTCCGCGAGTTCGGGTGGCTGGCGGAGCGCAGGGCTGTGCCTGGCAGGGTGACTAGAGTCGGGGACCTACTCGATGGCGGAGGAGCGGGCTGGATGGCGCCAGAGGAGCTGGCGCGACGCATGTCGTGGGACGACGTCCGGCTCGCGGTCAATGCCATCGGGGCGGTGAAAGCGATGTTGCCCCCCGGCGCCACGAGGTGCGTCGAGGCGGCTCGGGCACGTGGGGAGATCCCGTCCGAGCTTACTCCCGTTCGGATGGAATTCCTTATCGGCGCCTTGCCCCGAGACTCCCCTCGGGGATCGGCGCCTCACAACTTGAGCCGTCTCGAGGAAATACCCTCTGTGCTTTTTCATTCTGTGCGGAGGGGTTTCCTGTACGGGCTGCTCTTGCACACCTTCCACTTTGCCATCTTCGCCTGCCGTCCGGACACGCCGTGGCGTGCCGTTTTACCTTCCGGCGGAGGCGGAGGTCCCCAATGGGGGGCTCTCTATGCGGGAGTCTTCCCTTGTTCTATCGGGGACTTGGCCTGGAGGGTGTTGCACAGAGCAGTCCCGTGCAATAGGTTTTTAAGTAGCTTCACGGACTCCCGGGCCGCCTGTTTGTTCTGCGGTCTGGAGGAGTCCGTGTTCCATGTGTATGTCGAGTGTGGGAGGTTGCAGCCCCTCTTTCACTATTTGAAGGGGCTGCTCCTCAAATTTTGGTTGCACTTCAGTCCCATGCTCTTGATCTACGGTCACCCGGTGCGGAGGGGAGCGGCCAGGTCGGAGGACCTCCTCGTGGGCCTGCTCCTGGGCCTGGCCAAGAAAGCCATTAATTGGTCCAGGCAGCGGGCGGCCGAGGGGGTCGTCCGGCCGGATTGCCTCCCTCTCTTCCGCGGCCATGTTCGCGGCCGGGTGGCCCTGGAGATGGAGCACGCGGTGTCCGCCGGCGAGCTCGAGCTCTTTCGTGACCGGTGGGCGCCGCGGGGACTGGAGTGCGTAATCGATTTAAGAGGCCAAATTTTAATTTGATTGATCGGGTTATTTAAAGGGTTTATTTGTTTAAGGGTTTATTTTTGGGTTTATAAAAAGAGGACAAGTGAAGGTGCCATCTAGAGGTGACAAAAAGGAACTGACTGGCACCCTCACAGGACCCCCTCCCCAAGGAACGGCTCCTGACGTGTTGCAGCTCTGAGTGGAGAAGGCTGAGCTGCTCCTGCTGCTGTGGGGAGAGAGTGTGTGGTTGCCTTGGCCTGGGAGTAGAGTGGAAGGAAGGAGTGACCCCAGGCCACCACTACCAGCAACCTACCTACAACCAACCAACATCATCTACAGAGGTGCCTGGAGAGGGAGGAGTAGAGGACAGAGGAGGAGGCCAGCTTTACAACTGGAGAGGCCTTCCATCACTGCCTCCCATTTGGCCTCCAGCCCAGGAGAGGGAGAGAGGGAGAGAATACCACTCCATTACAACTCGGAAGGAGGGGAGGAGCTGCTGCTGCATCTTGAACATCTGCAGGTGGGTGTCTTAGTGCATTCCCCCTTAAAGACTTTGCATTCCAGGCGGGGGGAGAAAAGAAGACAGGCCGGAAGCCTGGCCTGGGTTGGCTGGAGCCTGCCCAGGTGAAGCTTGTTTCCAGCGCTTCGAGAAGACCTGGTGTGGGCTGAGCCTGGGCTTTTTCCAAAATAACAACAGAAAATGCTGGAAAAACTCAGCAAGTCAGGCAACATCCGTGGAGAGAAATTTGAGTTGACGTTTCGGGTTTGACCCTTCTTCAAAACTGGAGAGAAAAGGAACTAGATCGAAGGCAGGGCTGCGATCGGACAAAAGAATAAAAGAACCAAAAGAAGTAAAAGAGATTAGAAGCTAGACGAGATGGTAATAGGCTGTGATTAGGTGTAAAGTGTACTGGCAGGGCAAAAGATAGCTGCCAGGTGTGAGAGAGAAACAAAAGGAAAGGGGGGGGGGAAAGGAAAGGAGTGGAAAAATATAAGTGAAAATGAAATAGGGGCCGAGGTTATGATCTGAAATTGTTGAACTCGATATTGAGACCGGAAGGCTGCAGAGTGCCTAATCGGAAGATGAGGTGCTGTTCCTCGAGTTTACGTTGAGCTTCCGTGGAACAGTACAAGAGGCCAAGGACGCCTGCCTGCCCAGGTGAAGACGTCTTCTCCCCCTGCCCGAAGACCTGCTTAAGACTTTGTTTATTCCATCGGGGGAGTGCACCCAGCCGACGCCCACCCACCGACCAACACCTTAAGTGGAGACCCTGCCTTTGCGGCCCCCCCTCCTTCCCATCCCCCTCTTTCTCTCTCCTTGTCCTCTCTCCGCCTCTCCAAAAGGCACCTCTTTAATTCTTTCCTAATTACCCATTGAGCAGAGGGAAGGAAGGGCCCTCTCCCAATTGACACCATTAAGGGGAGAGGCTGCCCAGTTAATTTACACTCCCTCTGCTCTGGGAAGACTTCTAAAACCGAGGCCATTAACACCTTCAGGCCTGTGACTTTTGGGGTGTGTGTAGCTCTTTTTTAAGATCCACCCCACTATGGCATCTACATCCGCGGCGGCGACGGGGCCGGCGAGAACTTATGCGGCAGTGGCGGCCAAAGCTGCGGCCGCTCCCGCTTCCGCTGCTGCCCCGTCGCCGTTCCGCCTGCTGACTGAAAAACTTGGGGTGAAGAGCTACACCCACCCCAACATGACTATTGAGGCGTGCGTAAAGGCTATGGCCGGGGTTGTCGGCCCTCCGGCCATAGTCGCCGCCTCAAAAATGTATGGGAAGGCTGTCTTTTTCCTGGAGTCCGAGCGGGCGGTGGCCCTGGCCATCGCCCAGGGGCTCACCGTGGGCGGGACTTTCCTGCCGGTGGACCCGCTGGAGGCCACCGCGCAGAGGGTCGTCCTGTCAAACGTCCCGCCCTATATCGCCGGTGAGCTCCTCCTCCCCCACCTACGTCAACTCGGGGAGGTGAGGTCGGGGATTTCCCCGATCCCGCTCGGGCTCCGGGAAAGCAGCCTTCGCCATGTCTTCTCCTTCCGGCGCCAGGCTTTCGTTCAGCTGGCGCGGGAGGGGGAGACGGACGGGGCTTTCACGGTCCTCCACGGGGGGACCCCGCACCGCGTCTTCTGGACGGCGGACGGCGTGCGGTGCCACGCCTGTAGGGAGGTGGGGCACGTGCGCAAAAACTGCCCCGCCTCCAAGGCCGCCAAGTCATCTGGCGCCGCCGCCGCTCCTCCCTCCGGGTCTAGCCGCGCCCCCGCTCAATCCAACGCTACCGGGGCGCGGTCGTCGTCGGAGGTCGATGCCATCCTGGCCTCCGGCGGGGGGGAGGAGGGGGGTCCGGTCCGAAAGAAGGCGCGGGACAAGACGCGGAACCGTAGGGTGCGTCCCCCCGCGGAGGGCGTCCCCCACAATATGGAGCCCCTGACGCCGGAGAGCGTCGCCGCGATAATCGCGGAGTGCGGAGGGGGGGGGGCCCTCGTGGCCGAGCCTGTGGCCGCGACCGCCGAGGCGGTAATGCCAGAACCTGCGGCCGGGCTCGGGCCCGGGGGACCCAAAGAACTCGCTCCTCCAGAAGGAGCAGGGGAGGCCCCTGAAGAAATGGAGGCCTCCCTTTACCCCTCCGCGCTCAAAAGAAGGCGCGACCCCCTGGATGAGGAGGAGGACCGGGAGGAGGAAGGTCCCTCCGGTCAGGGGGAGTCGTCGCCCGCCGCGGGCGCTGCGCCCCACCCCACCGCTGACACCATTACGGGCGAACGGCAGGGGTCGCCTGTCCCTGAGGAGGCTGAGGCAGAAGCGTCTGCCCGGCTTGTGCCTCCCGGGGATGGGGACGAGACCCTGCCCGTGGGGGGGGTCGCGGGACGACCCGCGGCGGGGATGGATCCGCTGTTGGTGGCGTTACCCCTCGACGGGTCGGGCGGCCAGGGGACCGGGCCGGGCGAGTCATCCGATGATGAGCTCGCCCAGAGCGGCCCGGACCTTTCCCAGGTGCTGCTCGACTTCGTCGAGGTCTGCGGGAAAATTACCCCATCTGCTGGGACGGAGGCCGGTGGCGTGGCGGAGGGGGACCCTCCGTCTGTGTCTCCGGCGCCGGGCGACTTGGAGATGATCGGGTACACGTGTTCTCCCGTCTCTCCGGTCTCTCCGGTCGTTCCGGCGCCTGGGGCGGAGGGGGTCTCCGGCCCGCCGCCGCCTTCTGGCCCGGCCCCCCTAAAGGAGCCCGGGGGGGAATCCTCCGCTGCCGATCCTGGGGGTGGGATCGGGGCGGAGGCGGGGCCGGCTGTCGCGGCCGGGCCGCCCGACGCGCACTGCGTGGCGGACGGTTCGGCCGTCGGTGGCGACCCCCCGGAGGAGGACGGGGACTCGGTGGTGGGGGCGGAGGAAGATTTAGAATCCATCGCCGACGAGGCGATGGATGACCTCGCGCCCCTCGCCGGGCCCCCCCTCGTTCTTATTCCCATCAGGGAGCTCCGGGAATTTGTGGCCACGAGCCAGGGTCGCCGCAGGACCCAGCAGGCCCTCGACAGATGGTCGGGGCTGGCGCTGCTCGTCGGGTCGGCCCGCGTCGCCTACAAGACCATGGGTGCGGACGCGGGCGTGAGCCCGTCCGAGCTGTGTCGGTTCCGAGCATTCCTCACCGGGCTGCTAAGGGAGTGGCGGTCGACTAGCGGCCGCCCTCCCTTCCCCCGTTAGTTTTAAGTAGGGGTTGGTTGTGCTTCTGAAATGAAGATAACCATAGCCAGCCTCAACGTCAACGGCAGCAGGGGAGCTAGCCGCAGATTTGAAAACTTTTCGGTCCTTCAGGACGGGAAGTATGCGGTGTGCTTCCTGCAAGAAACCCACACCGTTCCGGGAGACGAGGCCACGTGGCTCCTGGAGTGGCAAGGAGGGGTCAACATGAGTCACCTCTCCAGTGTTTCCAGTGGGGTGGCTATCTTGTTGGACCCGCATTTTCAGCCGGAGATCTTGGGGGTCAAGGAGCTCGTGCCGGGCCGCTTGCTCCAGGTCACCGTTCGCCTGGGGGGCGTGCCGTTCCATCTAGTGAACGTGTACGCCCCCGGGGCCGGTGCGCAGCAAGCGCGCTTCTTTGAAGAAGTGTCCACTCTTTTGGGCTCCATCGACGCGGGCGAGTGCGTCGTCCTCGGGGGGGATTTTAATTGTGCCCTCGAGGCGAGGGACCGCACGGGTACCCAGCCGAGCCCGGCGTCGGTGGGGAAGTTGAGGGACCTGGTCGGGTCCCTCGACTTGGTGGACGTCTGGCGTAATCTCCATCCCGACTCCAGCGCCTTCACCTTTGTGAGGTCTGGGGGAGGAGCGTCCAGGATCGACCGCCTCTACATTTCCCGAGCGTACGTCTCCTGTGTTCCGACGGCTTCCGTGCGGCCGGTGCCGTGCACGGACCACCACCTGGTGTGGGCGGAGCTCGTGCCGCCGCGCGCCGGGGGGGGTCCGCGTACTGGCACTTTAACAACCTGCTGCTGCAGGACGCGCGGTTCCGGGATTCGTTCGGTCGGTTCTGGGCCGGCTGGAGAAGGAAGCAGGGGGGCTTCCCCTCCTTGAGGCTATGGTGGGATGTGGGCAAGGCTCACATCCGTCTCTTCTGTCAGGAGTACGCGAAGGGGTCGACCAAGAGGCGGGAGGCCCGGGTCGGGCAGTTGGAGAAGGAGGTGCTCGACCTGGAGTCCCGTCTCGGTCAAGTCGCCGAGGACCCGGCCCTGCGGCTGGCGTACGAAGAGAAGAAGGGCGCGCTGAAGGACCTGCGGCTCGTCGGGTCCCGAGGCGCGTACGTGAGGTCGCGGATCCAGTTCCTGCGGGACCTGGACCGCGGCTCCCCCTTCTTCTACTCGCTGGAAAAAAGACGGGGGGTCCGTAAGCAGCTTTTGGAGCTGCTGGCCGACGACGGATCTCCGGTCTCGGATCCGGAGGGAATCCGCGCGGAGACCCGCGCCTATTACGGGGCTCTGTTCTCTCCGGATCCGTCCAGCGAGGACGCGCGCAGAGTTTTGTGGGAGGACCTGCCGAAGGTCGGCCTGGAGGGCGCCGAAAAATCGGACGCTCCTCTGAGTTTGGAGGAGCTGTCCGGCGCCCTCCGCCAGCTCTCTAGGGGGAAGTCCCCGGGGCTGGACGGGCTGACCGTGGAGTTCCACAGGGCGTTCTGGGGCGTCCTGGGGGGCGACTACGTGCGGGTCCTGGGGGAATGTTTGGCGACCGGGGAGATGCCCCTCTCGTGGCGCAGGGCGGTGATCGTCCTGCTGCCTAAGAGGGGTGATCTCCGCCTCCTCAAGAACTGGCGCCCGGTCTCCCTCCTCAGCACGGAGTACAAAATCTTTGCCAGGGCCATGTCTGTTCGCCTTGGCGCCGTGCTGGCCCGCATGATCCATCCCGACCAGTCCTACACGGTCCCGGGCCGGACCATTCACGATAACATCCATCTGGTCCGGGACCTGGTCCACCATTCCCAGAGGGCTGGTCTGTCGGTCGCCTTCCTTTCCCTGGATCAGGAGAAGGCGTTCGACAGGGTGGATCACGAGTATCTTTTCGGGACTCTGCGCGCATTCGGGTTCGGGACGCATTTCGTCGCCCGGATCCGACTTCTGTACGCTGCCGCGGAGTGTCTGATTAAAGTTAACGGGTCCTTGACGGCGCCCCTTCGCTTCGGGAGGGGGGTGCGTCAGGGATGCCCCATGTCCGGCCAGTTATATGCCATTTGCGTGGAGCCTTTCCTGCGCCTCTTGCAGAAGAGGTTGGCGGGATTGGCTCTGCGAGGGCCGGGCGTGGAGGTGGTCCTCTCGGCTTACGCCGATGACGTGCTCCTCGTGGTCACG
Organism: Somniosus microcephalus; assembly: GCF_052327205.1. Taxonomy (NCBI): domain Eukaryota; kingdom Metazoa; phylum Chordata; class Chondrichthyes; order Squaliformes; family Somniosidae; genus Somniosus; species Somniosus microcephalus. The sequence continues at coordinate 17,236,694 of NC_141007.1, forward strand.
GATCCCGTTGACTTGCGGAGGATGCGGGAATGCCAGCAGATTTACTCGGACGCATCCTCCGCCAGGATCAACTGGGGGAAATGTTCTGGACTCCTGGTGGGTCAGTGGCAGGTGGACTCTCTGCCGGAGGAGTTCGGGCCCTTCGCCTGGAGTACCACGCACCTCCTCTACTTGGGAGTCTACCTCAGCCCGGCCGAGGACGCCTGGCCAGCGAACTGGCACGAGCTGGAGGCCAAAGTCACCGCTCGCTTAGGACGCTGGACAGGATTGCTCCGAGTGTTGTCCTACAGGGGTCGGGCGTTGGTCATAAACCAACTGGTGGCCGCCATGTTGTGGTACCGGTTGGTTACTCTGATCCCCCCCCCTGCGTTTGTCGCCAAAATACAGAAGAAGCTCGTCGACTTCTTCTGGAACAACAGGATACACTGGGTCGCTGCCGCGGTTCTGAGTCTCCCGCTTAAGGAGGGCGGTCAGGCGTTGGTGTGCCTCCGCACCCAGGCTGCGACTTTCCGTCTTCGGACGCTGCAGAGATACCTGTACGTCGAGAATCCTCCAAGATGGTGTGCGCTGGCGACGTATTTTTTCCGCCAGCTGCACGGCCTCAATTACGACACGCAGCTCCTGTTTTTGGAGGTGAGCGGCAGGCGTGCCAGCCTGCGGGAGCTGCCTGTCTTTTACCAGGAACTACTATGGGTTTGGAACTCCGTCGCCTCCAGGCGGAGCTCTCCCCCGTCGGGAGCGGCGGCTGTCCTCCGGGAGCCGCTGTTCAGGAATCCGCACCTCCACGTCCGCGAGTTCGGGTGGCTGGCGGAGCGCAGGGCTGTGCCTGGCAGGGTGACTAGAGTCGGGGACCTACTCGATGGCGGAGGAGCGGGCTGGATGGCGCCAGAGGAGCTGGCGCGACGCATGTCGTGGGACGACGTCCGGCTCGCGGTCAATGCCATCGGGGCGGTGAAAGCGATGTTGCCCCCCGGCGCCACGAGGTGCGTCGAGGCGGCTCGGGCACGTGGGGAGATCCCGTCCGAGCTTACTCCCGTTCGGATGGAATTCCTTATCGGCGCCTTGCCCCAAGACTCCCCTCGGGGATCGGCGCCTCACAACTTGAGCCGTCTCGAGGAAATACCCTCCGTGCTTTTTCATTCTGCGCGGAGGGGTTTCCTGTACGGGCTGCTCTTGCACACCTTCCACTTTGCCATCTTCGCCTGCCGTCCGGACACGCCGTGGCGTGCCGTTTTACCTTCCGGCGGAGGTCCCCAATGGGGGGCTCTCTATGCGGGAGTCTTCCCTTGTTCTATCGGGGACTTGGCCTGGAGGGTGTTGCACAGAGCAGTCCCGTGCAATAGGTTTTTAAGTAGCTTCACGGACTCCCGGGCCGCCTGTTTGTTCTGCGGTCTGGAGGAGTCCGTGTTCCATGTGTATGTCGAGTGTGGGAGGTTGCAGCCCCTCTTTCACTATTTGAAGGGGCTGCTCCTCAAATTTTGGTTGCACTTCAGTCCCACGCTCTTGATCTACGGTCACCCGGTGCGGAGGGGAGCGGCCAGGTCGGAGGACCTCCTCGTGGGCCTGCTCCTGGGCCTGGCCAAGAAAGCCATTAATTGGTCCAGGCAGCGGGCGGCCGAGGGGGTCGTCCGGCCGGATTGCCTCCCTCTCTTCCGCGGCCATGTTCGCGGCCGGGTGGCCCTGGAGATGGAGCACGCGGTGTCCGCCGGCGAGCTCGAGCTCTTTCGTGACCGGTGGGCGCCGCGGGGACTGGAGTGCGTAATCGATTTAAGAGGCCAAATTTTAATTTGATTAATCGGGTTATTTAAAGGGTTTATTTGTTTAAGGGTTTATTTTTGGGTTTATAAAAAGAGGACAAGTGAAGGTGCCATCTAGAGGTGACAAAAAGGAACTGACTGGCACCCTCACAGGACCCCCTCCCCAAGGAACGGCTCCTGACGTGTTGCAGCTCTGAGTGGAGAAGGCTGAGCTGCTCCTGCTGCTGTGGGGAGAGAGTGTGTGGTTGCCTTGGCCTGGGAGTAGAGTGGAAGGAAGGAGTGACCCCAGGCCACCACTACCAGCAACCTACCTACAACCAACCAACATCATCTACAGAGGTGCCTGGAGAGGGAGGAGTAGAGGACAGAGGAGGAGGCCAGCTTTACAACTGGAGAGGCCTTCCATCACTGCCTCCCATTTGGCCTCCAGCCCAGGAGAGGGAGAGAGGGAGAGAATACCACTCCATTACAACTCGGAAGGAGGGGAGGAGCTGCTGCTGCATCTTGAACATCTGCAGGTGGGTGTCTTAGTGCATTCCCCCTTAAAGACTTTGCATTCCAGGCGGGGGGAGAAAAGAAGACAGGCCGGAAGCCTGGCCTGGGTTGGCTGGAGCCTGCCCAGGTGAAGCTTGTTTCCAGCGCTTCGAGAAGACCTGGTGTGGGCTGAGCCTGGGCTTTTTCCAAAATAACAACAGAAAATGCTGGAAAAACTCAGCAAGTCAGGCAACATCCGTGGAGAGAAATTTGAGTTGACGTTTCGGGTTTGACCCTTCTTCAAAACTGGAGAGAAAAGGAACTAGATCGAAGGCAGGGCTGCGATCGGACAAAAGAATAAAAGAACCAAAAGAAGTAAAAGAGATTAGAAGCTAGACGAGATGGTAATAGGCTGTGATTAGGTGTAAAGTGTACTGGCAGGGCAAAAGATAGCTGCCAGGTGTGAGAGAGAAACAAAAGGAAAGGGGGGGGGGAAAGGAAAGGAGTGGAAAAATATAAGTGAAAATGAAATAGGGGCCGAGGTTATGATCTGAAATTGTTGAACTCGATATTGAGACCGGAAGGCTGCAGACTGCCTAATCGGAAGATGAGGTGCTGTTCCTCGAGTTTACGTTGAGCTTCCGTGGAACAGTACAAGAGGCCAAGGACGCCTGCCTGCCCAGGTGAAGACGTCTTCTCCCCCTGCCCGAAGACCTGCTTAAGACTTTGTTTATTCCATCGGGGGAGTGCACCCAGCCGACGCCCACCCACCGACCAACACCTTAAGTGGGGACCCTGCCTTTGCGGCCCCCCCTCCTTCCCATCCCCCTCTTTCTCTCTGCTTGTCCTCTCTCTGCCTCTCCAAAAGGCACCTCGTTTATTATTTTCACTAATTACCCATTGAGCAGAGGGAAGGAAGGGCCCTCTCCCAATTGACAACATTCAGGGGAGAGGCTGCCCAGTTAATTTACACTCCCTCTGCTCTGGGAAGACTTCTATAACCGAGGCCATTAACACCTTCAGGCCTGTGACTTTTGGGGTGTGTGTAGCTCTTTTTTAAGATCCACCCCACTATGGCATCTATATCCGCGGCGGCGACGGGGCCGGCGAGAACTTATGCGGCAGTGGCGGCCAAAGCTGCGGCCGCTTCCGCTGCCGCCCCGTCGCCGTTCCGCCTGCTGACTGAAAAACTTGGGGTGAAGAGCTACAGCCACCCCAACATGACTATTGAGGCGTGCGTAAAGGCTATGGCCGGGGTTGTCGGCGCTCCGGCCATAGTCGCCGCCTCAAAAATGTATGGGAAGGCTGTCTTTTTCCTGGAGTCCGAGCGGGCGGTGGCCCTGGCCATCGCCCAGGGGCTCACCGTGGGCGGGACTTTCCTGCCGGTGGACCCGCTGGAGGCCACCGCGCAGAGGGTCGTCCTATCAAACGTCCCGCCCTATATCGCCGGTGAGCTCCTCCTCCCCCACGTACGTCAACTCGGGGAGGTGAGGTCGGGGATTTCCCCGATCCCGCTCGGGCTCCGGGAAAGCAGCCTTCGCCATGTCTTCTCCTTCCGGCGCCAGGCTTTCGTTCAGCTGGCGCGGGAGGGGGAGACGGACGGGGCTTTCACGGTCCTCCACGGGGGGACCCCGCACCGCGTCTTCTGGACGGCGGACGGCGTGCGGTGCCACGCCTGTAGGGAGGTGGGGCACGTGCGCAAAAACTGCCCCGCCTCCAAGGCCGCCAAGTCACCTGGCGCCGCCGCCGCTCCTCCCTCCGGGTCCAGCCGCGCCCCCTTCCGAACAAACGCTACCGGGGCGCGGTCGTCGTCAGAGGTCGATGCCATCCTGGCCTCCGGCGGGGGGGAGGAGGGAGGTCCGGTCCGAAAGAAGGCGCGGGACAAGACGCGGAACCGTAGGGTGGGTCCCCCCGCGGAGGGCGTCCCCCACGATATGGAGCCCCTGAGGCCGGAGAGCGTCGCCGCGATAATCGCGGAGTGCGGAGGGGAGGGGGCCCTCATGGCCGAGCCTGTGGCCGCGACCGCCGAGGCGGTAATGCCGGAACCTGCGGCCGGGCTCGGGCCCGGGGGACCCAAAGAACTCGCTCCGCCAGAAGGAGCAGGGGAGGCCCCTGAAGAAATGGAGGCCTCCCTTTACCCCTCCGCGCTTAAAAGACGGCGCGACCCCCTGGAAGAGGAGGAGGACCGGGAGGAGGAAGGTCCCTCCGGTCAGGGGGAGTCGTCGCCCGCCGCGGGCGCTGCGCCCCACCCCACCGCTAACACCATTACGGGCGAACGGCAGGGGTCGCCTGTCCCTGAGGAGGCTGAGGCAGAAGCGTCTGCCCAGCTCGTGCCTCCCGGGGATGGGGACGAGACCCTGCCCGTGGGGGGGGTCGCGGAACAAGCCGCGGCGGGAACGGATCCATTGCTGGTGGCTTTGCCCCTCGACGGGTCGGGCGGCCAGGGGACCGGGCCGGGCGAGTCCTCTGATGATGAGCTCGCCCAGAGCGGCCCGGACCTTTCCCAGGTGCTGCTCGACTTCGTCGAGGTCTGCCAGAATTTTTCCCCCTCTGATGGGTCGGAAGCCGGGGGCGTTGCCGAGGAGGGCCCTCTGTCTGTGTCTCCGGCGCCGGGCGACTTGGAGGGGGCCGGGCTTTCGTTTTCTCCGGTCTCTCCGGTCTCTCCGGTCGTTCCGGCGCCTGGGGCGGAGGGGGTCTCCGAACCGCCGCCACCTGCTGGCCCGGCCCCCCTAGAGGAGCCCGGGGGGGAATCCTCCGCTACCGATCCTGGGGGTGGGATCCGGGCGGAGGCGGGGCCGGCTGTCGCGGCCGGGCCGCCCGACGCGCACTGCGTGGCGGACGGTTCGGCCGCCGGTGGCGACCCCCCGGAGGAGGACGGGGACTCGGTGGTGGGGGCGGAGGAAGACCTAGAGTCCATCGCCGACGAGGCGATGGATGACCTCGCGCCCCTCGCCGGGTCCCCCCTCGTTCTCATTCCCATCAGGGAGCTCCGGGAATTTGTGGCCACGAGCCAGGGTCGCCACAGGACCCAGCGGGCCCTCGACAGATGGTCGGGGCTGGCGCTGCTCGTCGGGTCGGCCCACGTCGCCTATAAGACCATGGGTGCGGACGCGGGCGTGAGCCCGTCCGAGCTGTGTCGGTTCCGGGCATTCCTCACCGGGCTGCTAAGGGAGTGGCGGTCGACTAGCGGCCGCCCTCCCTTCCCCCGTTAGGTTTAAGTAGGGGTTGGTTGTGCTTCTGAAATGAAGATAACCATAGCCAGCCTCAACGTCAATGGCAGCAGGGAAGCTAGCCGCAGATTTAATAACTTTTCGGTCCTTCGGGACGGGAAGTATGCGGTGTGCTTCCTGCAAGAAACCCACACCGTTCCGGGAGACGAGGCCACGTGGCTCCTGGAGTGGCAAGGAGGGGTCAACATGAGTCACCTCTCCAGTGTTTCCAGTGGGGTGGCTATCTTGTTGGCCCCGCATTTTCAGCCGGAGATCTTGGGGGTCAAGGAGCTCGTGCCGGGCCGCTTGCTCCAGGTCACCGTTCGCCTGGGGGGCGTGCCGTTCCATCTAGTGAACGTGTACGCCCCCGGGGTCGGTGCGCAGCAAGCGCGCTTCTTTGAAGAAGTGTCCACTCTTTTGGGCTCCATCGACGCGGGCGAGTGCGTCGTCCTCGGGGGGGATTTTAATTGTACCCTCGAGGCGAGGGACCGCACGGGTACCCAGCCGAGCCCGGCGTCGGTGGGGAAGTTGAGGGACCTGGTCGGGTCCCTCGACTTGGTGGACGTCTGGCGTAATCTCCATCCCGACTCCAGCGCCTTCACCTTTGTGAGGTCTGGGGGAGGAGCGTCCAGGATCGACCGCCTCTACATTTCCCGGGCATACGTCTCCTGCGTTCCGACGGCTTCCGTGCGGCCGGTGCCGTGCACGGACCACCACCTGGTGTGGGCGGAGCTCGTGCCGCCGCGCGTCAGGGGGGCATCCGCGTACTGGCACTTTAACAACCTGCTGCTGGAGGACGCGCGGTTCCAGGATTCGTTCGGTCGGTTCTGGGCCGGCTGGAGAAGGAAGCGGGGGGGGCTTCCCCTCCTTGAGGCTATGGTGGGATGTGGGCAAGGCTCACATCCGTCTCTTCTGTCAGGAGTACGCGAAGGGGTCGACCAAGAGGCGGGAGGCCCGGGTCGGGCAGTTGGAGAAGGAGGTGCTCGACCTGGAGTCCCGTCTCGGTCAAGTCGCCGAGGACCCGGCCCTGCGGCTGGCGTACGAAGAGAAGAAGGGCGCGCTGAAGGACCTGCGGCTCGTCGGGTCCCGAGGCGCGTACGTGAGGTCGCGGATCCAGTTCCTGCGGGACCTGGACCGCGGCTCCCCCTTCTTCGACTCGCTGGAAAAAAGACGGGGGGCCCGTAAGCAGCTTTTGGAGCTGCTGGCCGACGACGGATCTCCGGTCTCGGATCCGGAGGGAATCCGCGCGGAGACCCGCGCCTATTACGGGGCTCTGTTCTCTCCGGATCCGTCCAGCGAGGACGCGCGCAGAGTTTTGTGGGAGGACCTGCCGAAGGTCGGCCTGGAGGGCGCCGAAAAATTGGACGCTCCTCTGAGTTTGGAGGAGCTGTCCGGCGCCCTCCGCCAGCTCTCTAGGGGGAAGTCCCCGGGGCTGGACGGGCTGACCGTGGAGTTCCACAGGGCGTTCTGGGGCGTCCTGGGGGGCGACTACGTGCGGGTCCTGGGGGAATGTTTGGCGACCGGGGAGATGCCCCTCTCGTGGCGCAGGGCGGTGATCGTCCTGCTGCCTAAGAGGGGTGATCTCCGCCTCCTCAAGAACTGGCGCCCGGTCTCCCTCCTCAGCACGGATTACAAAATCTTTGCCAGGGCCATGTCCGTTTGCCTTGGCGCCGTGCTGGCCCACATGATCCATCCCGACCAGTCCTACACGGTCCCGGGCCGGACCATTCACGATAACATCCATCTGGTCCGGGACCTGGTCCACCATTCCCAGAGGGCTGGTCTGTCGTTCGCCTTCCTTTCCCTGGATCAGGAGAAGGCGTTCGACAGGGTGGATCACGAGTATCTTTTCGGGACTCTGCGCGCATTCGGGTTCGGGACGCATTTTGTCGCCCGGATCCGACTTCTGTACGCTGCCGCGGAGTGTCTGATTAAAGTTAACGGGTCCTTGACGGCGCCCCTTCGCTTCGGGAGGGGGGTGCGTCAGGGATGCCCCATGTCCGGCCAGTTATATGCCATTTGCGTGGAGCCTTTCCTGCGCCTCTTGCGGAAGAGGTTGGCGGGATTGGCTCTGCAAGGGCCGGGCGTGGAGGTGGTCCTCTCGGCTTACGCCGATGACGTGCTCCTCGTGGTCACGGATCCCGTTGACTTGCGGAGGATGCGGGAATGCCAGCAGATTTACTCGGACGCATCCTCCGCCAGGATCAACTGGGGGAAATGTTCTGGACTCCTGGTGGGTCAGTGGCAGGTGGACTCTCTGCCGGAGGAGTTCAGGCCCTTCGCCTGGAGTACCACGCACCTCCTCTACTTGGGAGTCTACCTCAGCCCGGCCGAGGACGCCTGGCCGGCGAACTGGCACGAGCTGGAGGCCAAAGTCACCGCTCGCCTAGGACGCTGGACAGGATTGCTCCGAGTGCTGTCCTACAGGGGTCGGGCGTTGGTCATAAACCAACTGGTGGCCGCCATGTTGTGGTACCGGTTGGCTACTCTGATCCCCCCCCCTGCGTTTGTCGCCAAGATACAGAAGAAGCTCGTCGACTTCTTCTGGAACAACAGGATACACTGGGTCGCTGCCGCGGTTCTGAGTCTCCCGCTTAGGGAGGGCGGTCAGGCGCTGGTGTGCCTTCGCACCCAGGCTGCGACTTTCCGTCTTCGGACGCTGCAGAGATACCTGTACGTCGAGAATCCTCCCAGATGGTGTGCGCTGGCGACGTATTTCTTCCGCCAGCTGCACGGCCTCAATTACGACATGCAGCTCCTGTTTCTGGAAGTGGGCAGCAGGCGTGCCAGCCTGCAGGAGCTGCCTGTCTTTTACCAGGAACTGCTATGGGTTTGGAACTCCGTCGCCTCCAGGCGGAGCTCTCCCCCGTCAGGAATGGCGGCTGTCCTTCGAGAGCCGCTGTTCAGGAATCCGCACCTCCGCGTCCGTGAGTTCGGGTGGCTGGCGGAGCGGAGGGCTGTGCCTGGCAGGGTGACTAGAGTCGGGGACCTACTCGATGGCGGAGGAGCGGGCTGGATGGCGCCGGAGAAGTTGGCGCGGCGCATGTCGTGGGACGACGTCCGGCTCGCGGTCGATGCCATCGAGGCGGTGAAGGCGAAGTTGCGCCCCGGCGCCACGAGGTGTATCGAGGCGGCTCAAGCGCGTGGGGCGATCCCGCCCGGGCTTACTCCCGTTCGGACGGAATTCCTTATCGGCGCCCTGCCCCAAAGCTCCCCTAGGGGTTTGGTGCCTCACAACTTGAGCCGTCTCGAGGAGATGCCCTCCGTGCTTTTCCATTCTGCGCGGAGGGGTTTCCTGTACGGGCTGCTCTTGCATACCTTCCACTTTGCCATCTTCGCCTGCCGTCCGGACACGCCGTGGCGTGACGTTTTACCTTCCGGCGGAGGCGGAGGTCCCCAATGGGGGGCTCTCTATGCGGGAGTCTTCCCTTGTTCTATCGGGGACTTGGCCTGGAGGGTGTTGCACAGAGCAGTCCCGTGCAACAAGTTCCTAAGTAGGTTCACGGACTCCCGGGCCGACTGTTTGTTCTGCGGTCTGGAGGAGTCCGTGTTCCATGTTTATGTCGGGTGTGGGAGGTTGCAGCCCCTCTTCCATTATTTGAAGGGGCTGCTCCTCAAATTTTGGTTGCACTTCAGTCCCACGCTCTTGATCTACGGTCACCCGGTGCGGAGGGGAGCGGGCAGGTCGGAGGACCTCCTCGTGGGTCTGCTCCTGGGCCTGGCCAAGAAAGCCATTAATTGGTCCAGGCAGCGGGCGGTCAAGGGGGTCGTCCGGCCGGATTGCCTCCCTCTCTTCCGCGGCCATGTTCGCGGCCGGGTGGCCCTGGAGATGGAGCACGCGGTGTCCGCCGGCGAGCTCGAGCTCTTTCGAGACCGGTGGGCGCCGCGGGGACTGGAGTGCGTAGTTGGTCTAAACAACCAAACTTTAATTTAAGGGGTTAAGTTTTGTTTCGGGGTTTATTGGACTGGTTGTCAGTGTATTTGTTTAATGTATTTTTATTGGTTTAAACAAAGAAGAGGAAAGCAAGGAGCAATTAACAAAGAAAACTAGAAACAATTAACACAGGAGACTAACAAGTGAAGGTTGAAGCACATTCTGGACCTTGCTGTCTGTGGAGCAGGTTGTGCTGTTGCTGTTCCTGCTGCTTAGGAGGTGGTGGTTGCCTTGGCCTGGGAGTGGAGAGGAAGGAGTGACCCCAGGCCACCACTACCAGCAACCAACATCAACTACAGAGGTGCCTGGAGAGGGAGGAGTAGAGGACAGAGGAGGAGGCCAGCTTTACAACTGGAGAGGCCTTCCATCACTGCCTCCCATTTGGCCTCCAGCCCAGGAGAGGGAGAGAGGGAGAGAATACCACTCCATTACAACTCGGAAGGAGGGGAGGAGCTGCTGCTGCTGCATCTTGAACATCTGCAGGTGGGTGTCTTAGTGCATTCCCCCTTAAAGACTTTGCATTCCAGGCGGGGGGAGAAAAGAAGACAGGCCGGAAGCCTGGCCTGGGTTGGCTGGAGCCTGCCCAGGTGAAGCTCGTTTCCAGCGCATCGAGAAGACCTGGTGTGGGCTGAGCCTGGGCTTTTTCCAGCCTGCCCAGGTGAAGACGTCTTCTCCCCCTGCCCGAAGACCTGCTTAAGACTTTGTTTGTTCCATCGGGGGAGTGCACCCAGCCGACGCCCACCCACCGACCAACACCTTAAGTGGGGACCCTGCCTTTGCGGCCCCCCCTCCTTCCCATCCCCCTCTTTCTCTCTGCTTATCCTCTCTCTGCCTCTCCAAAAGGCACCTCGTTTATTATTTTCACTAATTACCCATTGAGCAGAGGGAAGGAAGGGCCCTCTCCCAATTGACAACATTCAGGGGAGAGGCTGCCCAGTTAATTTACACTCCCTCTGCTCTGGGAAGACTTCTATAACCGAGGCCATTAACACCTTCAGGCCTGTGACTTTTGGGGTGTGTGTAGCTCTTTTTTAAGATCCACCCCACTATGGCATCTATATCCGCGGCGGCGACGGGGCCGGCGAGAACTTATGCGGCAGTGGCGGCCAAAGCTGCGGCCGCTTCCGCTGCCGCCCCGTCGCCGTTCCGCCTGCTGACTGAAAAACTTGGGGTGAAGAGCTACACCCACCCCAACATGACTATTGAGGCGTGCGTAAAGGCTATGGCCGGGGTTGTCGGCGCTCCGGCCATAGTCGCCGCCTCAAAAATGTATGGGAAGGCTGTCTTTTTCCTGGAGTCCGAGCGGGCGGTGGCCCTGGCCATCGCCCAGGGGCTCACCGTGGGCGGGACTTTCCTGCCGGTGGACCCGCTGGAGGCCACCGCGCAGAGGGTCGTCCTATCAAACGTCCCGCCCTATATCGCCGGTGAGCTCCTCCTCCCCCACCTACGTCAACTCGGGGAGGTGAGGTCGGGGATTTCCCCGATCCCGCTCGGGCTCCGGGAAAGCAGCCTTCGCCATGTCTTCTCCTTCCGGCGCCAGGCTTTCGTTCAGCTGGCGCGGGAGGGGGAGACGGACGGGGCTTTCACGGTCCTCCACGGGGGGACCCCGCACCGCGTCTTCTGGACGGCGGACGGCGTGCGGTGCCACGCCTGTAGGGAGGTGGGGCACGTGCGCAAAAACTGCCCCGCCTCCAAGGCCGCCAAGTCACCTGGCGCCGCCGCCGCTCCTCCCTCCGGGTCCAGCCGCGCCCCCTCCCGAACAAACGCTACCGGGGCGCGGTCGTCGTCGGAGGTCGATGCCATCCTGGCCTCCGGCGGGGGGGAGGAGGGAGGTCCGGTCCGAAAGAAGGCGCGGGACAAGACGCGGAACCGTAGGGTGGGTCCCCCCGCGGAGGGCGTCCCCCACGATATGGAGCCCCTGAGGCCGGAGAGCGTCGCCGCGATAATCGCGGAGTGCGGAGGGGGGGGGGCCCTCGTGGCCGAGCCTGTGGCCGCGACCGCCGAGGCGGTAATGCCGGAACCTGCGGCCGGGCTCGGGCCCGGGGGACCCAAAGAACTCGCTCCGCCAGAAGGAGCAGGGGAGGCCCCTGAAGAAATGGAGGCCTCCCTTTACCCCTCCGCGCTTAAAAGACGGCGCGACCCCCTGGAAGAGGAGGAGGACCGGGAGGAGGAAGGTCCCTCCGGTCAGGGGGAGGAGTCGCCCGCCGCGGGCGCTGCGCCCCACCCCACCGCTAACACCATTACGGGCGAACGGCAGGGGTCGCCTGTCCCTGAGGAGGCTGAGGCAGAAGCGTCTGCCCAGCTCGTGCCTCCCGGGGATGGGGACGAGACCCTGCCCGTGGGGGGGGTCGCGGAACAAGCCGCGGCGGGAACGGATCCATTGCTGGTGGCTTTGCCCCTCGACGGGTCGGGCGGCCAGGGGACCGGGCCGGGCGAGTCCTCTGATGATGAGCTCGCCCAGAGCGGCCCGGACCTTTCCCAGGTGCTGCTCGACTTCGTCGAGGTCTGCCAGAATTTTTCCCCCTCTGATGGGTCGGAGGCCGGGGGCGTTGCCGAGGAGGGCCCTCTGTCTGTGTCTCCGGCGCCGGGCGACTTGGAGGGGGCCGGGCTTTTGTTTTCTCCGGTCTCTCCGGTCTCTCCGGTCGTTCCGGCGCCTGGGGCGGAGGGGGTCTCCGAACCGCCGCCACCTGCTGGCCCGGCCCCCCTAGAGGAGCCCGGGGGGGAATCCTCCGCTACCGATCCTGGGGGTGGGATCCGGGCGGAGGCGGGGCCGGCTGTCGCGGCCGGGCCGCCCGACGCGCACTGCGTGGCGGACGGTTCGGCCGCCGGTGGCGACCCCCCGGAGGAGGACGGGGACTCGGTGGTGGGGGCGGAGGAAGACCTAGAGTCCATCGCCGACGAGGCGATGGATGACCTCGCGCCCCTCGCCGGGTCCCCCCTCATTCTCATTCCCATCAGGGAGCTCCGGGAATTTGTGGCCACGAGCCAGGGTCGCCACAGGACCCAGCGGGCCCTCGACAGATGGTCGGGGCTGGCGCTGCTCGTCGGGTCGGCCCGCGTCGCCTATAAGACCATGGGTGCGGACGCGGGCGTGAGCCCGTCCGAGCTGTGTCGGTTCCGGGCATTCCTCACCGGGCTGCTAAGGGAGTGGCGGTCGACTAGCGGCCGCCCTCCCTTCCCCCGTTATGTTTAAGTAGGGGTTGGTTGTGCTTCTGAAATGAAGATAACCATAGCCAGCCTCAACGTCAATGGCAGCAGGGAAGCTAGCCGCAGATTTAATAACTTTTCGGTCCTTCGGGACGGGAAGTATGCGGTGTGCTTCCTGCAAGAAACCCACACCGTTCCGGGAGACGAGGCCACGTGGCTCCTGGAGTGGCAAGGAGGGGTCAACATGAGTCACCTCTCCAGTGTTTCCAGTGGGGTGGCTATCTTGTTGGCCCCGCATTTTCAGCCGGAGATCTTGGGGGTCAAGGAGCTCGTGCCGGGCCGCTTGCTCCAGGTCACCGTTCGCCTGGGGGGCGTGCCGTTCCATCTAGTGAACGTGTACGCCCCCGGGGCCGGTGCGCAGCAAGCACGCTTCTTTGAAGAAGTGTCCACTCTTTTGGGCTCCATCGACGCGGGCGAGTGCGTCGTCCTCGGGGGGGATTTTAATTGTACCCTCGAGGCGAGGGACCGCACGGGTACCCAGCCGAGCCCGGCGTCGGTGGGGAAGTTGAGGGACCTGGTCGGGTCCCTCGACTTGGTGGACGTCTGGCGTAATCTCCATCCCGACTCCAGCGCCTTTACTTTTGTGAGGTCTGGGGGAGGAGCGTCCAGGATCGACCGCCTCTACATTTCCCGGGCATACGTCTCCTGCGTTTCGACGGCTTCCGTGCGGCCGGTGCCGTGCACGGACCACCACCTGGTGTGGGCGGAGCTCGTGCCGCCGCGCGCCGGGGGGGGGTCCGCGTACTGGCACTTTAACAACCTGCTGCTGGAGGACGCGCGGTTCCGGGATTCGTTCGGTCGGTTCTGGGCCGGCTGGAGAAGGAAGCGGGGGGGCTTCCCCTCCTTGAGGCTATGGTGGGATGTGGGCAAGGCTCACATCCGTCTCTTCTGTCAGGAGTACGCGAAGGGGTCGACCAAGAGGCGGGAGGCCCGGGTCGGGCAGTTGGAGAAGGAGGTGCTCGACCTGGAGTCCCGTCTCGGTCAAGTCGCCGAGGACCCGGCCCTGCGGCTGGCGTACGAAGAGAAGAAGGGCGCGCTGAAGGACCTGCAGCTCGTCGGGTCCCGAGGCGCGTACGTGAGGTCGCGGATCCAGTTCCTGCGGGACCTGGACCGCGGCTCCCCCTTCTTCTACTCGCTGGAAAAAAGACGGGGGGTCCGTAAGCAGCTTTTGGAGCTGCTGGCCGACGACGGATCTCCGGTCTCGGATCCGGAGGGAATCCGCGCGGAGACCCGCGCCTATTACGGGGCTCTGTTCTCTCCGGATCCGTCCAGCGAGGACGCGCGCAGAGTTTTGTGGGAGGACCTGCCGAAGGTCGGCCTGGAGGGCGCCGAAAAATTGGACGCTCCTCTGAGTTTGGAGGAGCTGTCCGGCGCCCTCCGCCAGCTCTCTAGGGCGAAGTCCCCGGGGCTGGACGGGCTGACCGTGGAGTTCCACAGGGCGTTCTGGGGCGTCCTGGGGGGCGACTACGTGCGGGTCCTGGGGGAATGTTTGGCGGCCGGGGAGATGCCCCTCTCGTGGCGCAGGGCGGTGATCGTCCTGCTGCCTAAGAGGGGTGATCTCCGCCTCCTCAAGAACTGGCGCCCGGTCTCCCTCCTCCGCACGGATTACAAAATCTTTGCCAGGGCCATGTCTGTTCGCCTTGGCACCGTGCTGGCCCACATGATCCATCCCGACCAGTCCTACACGGTCCCGGGCCGGACCATTCACGATAACATCCATCTGGTCCGGGACCTGGTCCACCATTCCCAGAGGGCTGGTCTGTCGGTCGCCTTCCTTTCCCTGGATCAGGAGAATGCGTTCGACAGGGTGGATCACGAGTATCTTTTCGGGACTCTGCGCGCTTTCGGGTTCGGGACGCATTTTGTCGCCCGGATCCGACTTCTGTACGCTGCCGCGGAGTGTCTGATTAAAGTTAACGGGTCCTTGGCGGCGCCCCTTCGCTTCGGGAGGGGGGTGCGTCAGGGATGCCCCATGTCCGGCCAGTTATATGCCATTTGCGTGGAGCCTTTCCTGCGCCTCTTGCGGAAGAGGTTGGCGGGATTGGCTCTGCAAGGGCCGGGCGTGGAGGTGGTCCTCTCGGCTTACGCCGATGACGTGCTCCTCGTGGTCACGGATCCCGTTGACTTGCGGAGCATGCGGGAATGCCAGCAGATTTACTCGGACGCATCCTCTGCCAGGATCAACTGGGGGAAATGTTCTGGACTCCTGGTGGGTCAGTGGCAGGTGGACTCTCTGCCGGAGGAGTTCAGGCCCTTCGCCTGGAGTACCACGCACCTCCTCTACTTGGGAGTCTACCTCAGCCCGGCCGAGGACGCCTGGCCGGCGAACTGGCACGAGCTGGAGGCCAAAGTCACCGCTCGCTTAGGACGCTGGACAGGATTGCTCCGAGTGTTGTCCTACAGGGGTCGGGCGTTGGTCATAAACCAACTGGTGGCTGCCATGTTGTGGTACCGGTTGGTTACACTGATCCCCCCCCCCCTGCGTTTGTCGCCAAGATACAGAAGAAGCTCGTCGACTTCTTCTGGAACAACAGGATGCACTGGGTCGCTGCCGCGGTTCTGAGTCTCCCGCTTAGGGAGGGCGGTCAGGCGTTGGTGTGCCTCCGCACCCAGGCTGCGACTTTCCGTCTTCAGACGCTGCAGAGATACCTGTACGTCGAGAATCCTCCAAGATGGTGTGCGCTGGCGACGTATTTTTTCCGCCAGCTGCACGGCCTCAATTACGACACGCAGCTCCTGTTTTTGGAGGTGAGCGGCAGGCGTGAGAGCCTGCGGGAGCTGCCTGTCTTTTACCAGGAACTACTATGGGTTTGGAATTACGTCACCTCCAGGCGGAGCTCTCCCCCGTCGGGAGCGGCGGCTGTCCTCCGGGAGCCGCTGTTCAGGATTCCGCACCTCCACGTCCGCGAGTTCGGGTGGCTGGCGGAGCGCAGGGCTGTGCCTGGCAGGGTGACTAGAGTCGGGGACCTACTCGATGGCGGAGGAGCGGGCTGGATGGCGCCAGAGGAGCTGGCGCGACGCATGTCGTGGGACAACGTCCGGCTCGCGGTCGATGCCATCGGGGCGGTGAAAGCGATGTTGCCCCCCGGTGCCACGAGGTGCGTCGAGGCGGCTCGGGCACGTGGGGAGATCCCGTCCGAGCTTACTCCCGTTCGGATGGAATTCCTTATCGGCGCCTTGCCCCGAAACTCCCCTCGGGGATCGGTGCCTCACAACTTGAGCCGTCTCGAGGAAATACCCTCCGTGCTTTTTATTCTGCGCGGATGGGTTTCCTGTACGGGCTGCTCTTGCACACCTTCCACTTTGCCATCTTCGCCTGCCGTCCGGACACGCCGTGGCGTGCCGTTTTACCTCCGGACGGAGACGGAGGTCCCCAATGGGGGGCTCTCTATGCGGGAGTCCTCCCTTGTTCTACTGGGGACTTGGCCTGGAGGGTGTTGCACAGAGCAGTCCCGTGCAATAGATTTTTAAATAGGTTTACGGACTCCCAGACCGCCTGTTTGTTTTGCGGTCTGGAGGAGTCCGTGTTCCATGTCTATGTTGAGTGTGGGAGGTTGCAGCCCCTCTTCCACTATTTGAAGGGGCTGCTCCTCAAATTTTGGTTGCACTTCAGTCCCACGCTCTTGATCTACGGTCACCCGGTGCGGAGGGGAGCGGGCAGGTCGGAGGACCTCCTCGTGGGCCTGCTCCTGTGCCTGGCCAAGAAAGCCATTAATCGGTCCAGGCAGCGGGCGGCCGAGGGGTTCGTCCGGCCGGATTGCCTCCCTCTCTTCCGCGGCCATGTTCGCGGCCGGGTGGCCCTGGAGATGGAGCACGCGGTGTCCGCCGGCGAGCTCGAGCTCTTTCGTGACTGGTGGGCGCCGCGGGGTCTGGAGTGCGTACTCGATTTAAGGGGCCAAATTTTAATTTGATTTATCGGGTTTATTTAAAGGGTTTATTTGTTTAAGGGTTCTTTTGGGTTTAAAAAAAAAGAGGACAAGTGAAGGTGCCATCTAGAGGTTACAAAAAAGAACTGACTGGCACCCTCACACTCACAGAACGCAAACCAGCACCAGTGCAGAGTCGCACACCTCGGTGGGGCCGTCACGAGATAGAGTAGTGTTGTCACCTGGTGTCTCACAGATCACAAGTGAGCAGGAGCAGATGGTGGAGACAGGAACAGCAGTGGAGAGTCCTCGTTGGAGGGCGCAGGAAGCTCCAGACTCTGCTCAGCTGCATGCAGACGCTGAGCCTCGGGGGCCACCCAGGAATAGGGCGATCCTGGAGCTGCAGGAACAACTGCAGGAGGCTCTGACTGGCTTTGCGACTGCGCTGACTATAAGTGTGCAGAGAATGGAGGAGTCCATCTCCAGCATGAGCAGCACCGTGGCGCAGTCACTGACATCTATAGCTTCCTCGATGGATAGGATGGCCACCTGCATGGAGGAATCACAGCACCAGTGTAATGACAACATGGTTTCTCTTCTAAATAGATGGGCATCTATGGAGGAGAAAAACCAGAGGCTCTGACGTCCTTTCTAAGAGGGATGTCACTATAGACGTTGGCCCGAATATCCGCACTACTGTGCAGCAAGTGCTCTCCTGCTCCTTGCTAGCAGGGAAGTGCGGGTGTCCATGATAGAGATGATGGTGGGAGGGGACATGTAATTGGGGGCTCCACTCCAAGCGCTCCGACTTCCACCCCCTTGTCAGCCCCTCGGTCAGAGCCACAGATGCCTCCCCGGAGAGTGATGGCCGAGTCTTCCCCTGTACAGTCGCAGGAGCAGCAGACTTTAGCGGGGCCATCACAGGCCCCAAAACCCAGAGGATGACTGCCAAAGGCGTCTAAGCAGTCGCAGCAGGGAGGCGAGGAGGCTGCCTCTACCTCTGCTGAAGCCACAGGGGTAGCACCACGTAGAAGCACCCGGAAAAGAAAGATCCCACACAAATAGTCACAAAAGTTTTCACTTGGGTGTGTTTATATGTAACTAAATCATTTATTTCTTTCACTTTGCAGTCACAGCCAGATATGTGGGATAGAATGGAGGTGGCAGAGTGTATAGTCAGGGCTGATTGGACAAGCAACAATGGTGCTGATGATGAAAAGAAGGAAGTAGTCATTGATTGAATGGTTTATGTTGCTGGTGTGGGAGGATGCCAACATGTGGACGTCTGTGCCAGGCAAATGTGTGACATCCACAAAGTGACTGGAACCTGGCATTTATGAGGGCGTCCCTGGCGTTACGACCAGCAACGTTCTCACGCACTGGTCTTAATGGCTGTGCCGGCTCCTCCAGGCCTTCTTCATCGGCATTGCCAACCTCATGTTGCTCCTCCTTCTCTTCCTCCTCTTCTTCCTCCTTCTCCTCCTCCGATGAGGCTCTTCGCTCTGCGCCATCTTCATCATCGAGCGCCAGTCCTCATCGCTGAGAGATGTTGTAAAGGGCGCAGCAGACAACGACTATTCTGGATACTCTCGCTGGTGCACGCTGAAGGGCCCCTCCAGATTTGTCCAGGCATCTAAACCGCATTTTAAGCAACCCTACAGTTTGCTCGATGATAGTTCTCGTGGAGATGAGGCTCTGATTGTACGCTGGCCTCCTCAAAGGTGTCATCAGCCATGTCTTGAGGGGATAGCCCTTGTCCCCAAGCAGCCAACCTGAAAGACTGGTTGGCAGTTCGAAGAGCTGAGGGACGGTGGAGTGGCACAGGATGTACGAATCATGGCAGCTGCCGGGGAATTTGGCGCACACATGTATGATGATTTTATTGTGGTTGCACACCAGCTGAACGTTTAGGGAGTGGAAACCCTTGCGGTTCACAAAAGCTCTCTGATTGTGATGGGGTGCCCTGATCGCCACATTGGTGGAGTGGTAAATAGCAAGGAGGGGCGCCTTAGGCTACAGGATGATATAGACAGGTTGGTCAGATGGGCAGAACAGTGGCAAATGGAATTTAACCCTGAAAAGTGTGGGGTGATGCATTTTGGGAAGACTAACAAGGCAATGAATGGTAGATCCTGAGGAAGGAGAGAGGATCAGAGGGACCTTGGTGTGCATGTACATAGATCCCTAAAGGCAGCAGGACTGGTAGATAAGGTGGTTAAAAAGGCATATGGGATACTTGCCTTCATTGAGTTCGGGGGAGAGCAGCAGCAGCGGAGGTGAGCCCGGTATAAAAACCGGCGCCAAGGCAGAGGCCCGACCAGTTCGGGGGAGAGCAGCAGCAGCGGAGGTGAGCCCGGTATAAAAACCGGCGCCAAGGCAGAGGCCCGACCAGTTCGGGGGAGAGCAGCAGCAGCGGAGGTGAGCCCGGTATAAAAACCGGCGCCAAGGCAGAGGCCCGACCAGTTCGGGGGAGAGCAGCAGCAGCGGAGGTGAGCCCGGTATAAAAACCGGCGCCAAGGCAGAGGCCCGACCAGTTCGGGGGAGAGCAGCAGCAGCGGAGGTGAGCCCGGTATAAAAACCGGCGCCAAGGCAGAGGCCCGACCAGTTCGGGGGAGAGCAGCAGCAGCGGAGGTGAGCCCGGTATAAAAACCGGCGCCAAGGCAGAGGCCCGACCAGTTCGGGGGAGAGCAGCAGCAGCGGAGGTGAGCCCGGTATAAAAACCGGCGCCAAGGCAGAGGCCCGACCAGTTCGGGGGAGAGCAGCAGCAGCGGAGGTGAGCCCGGTATAAAAACCGGCGCCAAGGCAGAGGCCCGACCAGTTCGGGGGAGAGCAGCAGCAGCGGAGGTGAGCCCGGTATAAAAACCGGCGCCAAGGCAGAGGCCCGACCAGTTCGGGGGAGAGCAGCAGCAGCGGAGGTGAGCCCGGTATAAAAACCGGCGCCAAGGCAGAGGCCCGACCAGTTCGGGGGAGAGCAGCAGCAGCGGAGGTGAGCCCGGTATAAAAACCGGCGCCAAGGCAGAGGCCCGACCAGTTCGGGGGAGAGCAGCAGCAGCGGAGGTGAGCCCGGTATAAAAACCGGCGCCAAGGCAGAGGCGTACCAAATCAACAGCAGAGGAGAGAGGTAAAAAGTAATCCAAGTGTGACGTCACCAGGGAGCAGGTAAGTGATTGGTTGGTGAGTATTTCTCTCTTTTCAATACAAGCTTGAATTCTGTGGTGTTACATTTCTGTGGTGTAGTGGGGACAGTTGGTAAATAAAGCGCCCTAGAGTATACCTGTAACTGGGGTATTGAATAAATTTTTTAATTAATTAAAGGAGTAAGTCATGGGAGGAGAGCTCAGACCCGTGTTCTGCTCCTCTTGCTCCATGTGGGAAATCAGGGAAGCTGCCAGTGTCCCTGACGACCATGTGTGCGGGAAATGCATCCAGCTGCAGCTACTTGCAGACCGCATTGCGGCGCTCGAGCTGCAGGTGGATGAATTTTGGAGCATGCGCGATGCTGAGAGGCTCGTGGATAGCACGTTTAGCGAGTTGTTCACGCCTCAGGGCAGGGCAGCACAGGGGGTGACCATCAGGCGGAGCAACAGAGGCAGGCAGGTAGTGCAGGGAACCCCTGCGGGCATCCCCCTTTCAAACAAGTATACCGCTTTGGATACTGTTGAGGGGGATGACTCACCAGGGGAAGGCAGCAGCAGCCAACTTCCTGGCACTGGGGGTGCTCCTGCTGCCCAGGAAGGGGGGAAAAAGAGTGGGAGAGCAATAGTGGTAGGGGATTCTATAGTAAGGGGAGCAGATAGGCGTTTCTGTGGCCGTAGACGTGAATCCAGGATGGTTTGTTGCCTCCCTGGTGCCAGGGTCAAGGATGTCACTGAGCGGCTGCAGGGCATTCTGGAGGGGGAGGGTGAACAGCCAATGGTCGTGGTCCACATTGGTACCAACGACATAGGTAAAAAGAGGGATGAGGTCCTGCATCAAGAATTTAGGGAGCTAGGTAACAGATTAAAGAGCAGGACCTCAAAGGTTGTAATCTCTGGATTACTCCCAGTGCCACGTGCTAGTAAGTATAGGAATGGGAGGATAGAGCAGATGAATGCGTGGCTAAAGAGTTGGTGTAGGGGGGAGGGTTTTACTTTCCTGGATCACTGGGCCTGCTTCTGGGAAAGGTGGGACTTGTACAAGTCGGACGGGTTGCACCTGAACCAGAGCGGGACAAATATCCTTGCGGGGAGGTTTGCTAGCACTGTTGGGGGGGGTTTAAACTAACTTGGCAGGGGGATGGGATACAGAGGGGAGCTGAAATAGGGGGGGATGTGCTGCCAATTATAGAGAAAAAAACAAGTCAGCTTGGTAGACAGGGCAAATATATAAGGGCAAGGCTGGATGGCATCTATTTTAATGCAAGGAGTCTTGCGAATAAGGTGGATGAACTGAAGGTGTTGATAAACACATGGGAGTATGATATTGTTGCTATCACGGAGACATGGTTGAGGGAAGGGCAAGACTGGCAGCTCAATATTCCGGGGTACAGAATCTTCAGGCGAGACAGAGGGGGAGGTATAAGAGGAGGGGGTGTCGCAATATTAATTAAGGAGTCAATTACTGCAGTAAGGAGGGATGATATATTAGCAGGGTCCTCTAATGAGGCCATATGGGTGGAGCTTAAAAACAAAAAGGGGGCAAGCACTTTGCTGGGAGTGTACTATAGGCCTCCAAACAGTCAGGGGGAGATAGAGGAACAGATATGTAGGCAAATCTCAGAGAAATGTGCAAATAATAGGGTAATAATAATGGGGGATTTCAACTTCCCCAATATTAACTGGGATAGTCAGAGTGTGAAAGGCTCAGAGGGTGTAGAATTCTTAAAGTGCATCCAGGAGAGCTTTTTGAGCCAGCATGTAGAAAGTCCTACAAGAGAGGGGGCGGTACTGGACCTAATTCTAGGGAATGTGGCCGGCCAAGTGGAAAAAGTGCTAGTAGGTGAGCACTTTGGTGATAGTGACCATAATATGGTAAGATTTAAGGTGGCCATGGAAAAGGACAGGGATGGGCCGGAAATAAAGGTTCTAAATTGGGGGAAGGCCGATTTTAATAGGATAAGGCAGGATCTGGCCAAAATGGACTGGGATCAGCTACTTGTAGGAAAATCCGCATCGGAGCAATGGGAGGCTTTCAGAAGGGAGATTGAGATCATACAATGGCAACATGTTCCCGTAAAGGTCAAGGGTGGTTCCAAAAACCACAGGGAACCTTGGATGTCAGGGGATATACGAGAATGGATTAGGAAAAAAAGGAGGGCTTTTGGTAGATACAAAAGGCTAAAGACGGAGGAAGCCCTAGAGGAGTACAAAAAGTGCAGGGGGATACTTAAAAAAGAAATTAGGAGATCAAGGAGGGGCCATGAAATAACACTGGCAAGCAAAATAAAGGAAAATCCGAAGATGTTTTATAAGTATATTAAGGGTAAGAGGATAACTAGGGAAAAAATAGGGCCCATTAGGGACAAAAGTGGCAATCTGTGTGTGGAGCCGGAAGATGTAGGAGGGGTTCTAAATGAATTTTTTGCATCTGTTTTCACTATGGAGAAGGACGATGTAGACATAGAAATAGGGCGGGGGGACTGTGATATGCTCGAACATATTAACATCGAGCGGGAGGAGGTATTGGCGGTTTTAGCTGGCCTAAAAATGGATAAATCCCCAGGCCCGGATGAAATGTATCCCAGGCTGCTGTGTGAGGCAAAGGAGGAGATTGCGGGGGCTCTAACAGATATATTCAGGACCTCTCTGGCCACAGGGGATGTGCCAGAGGACTGGAGAACCGCTAATGTAGTACCATTATTCAAGAAGGGTAGTAGGGAAAAACCGGGGAACTACAGGCCAGTGAGCCTAACATCAGTGGTAGGAAAATTATTGGAAAAAATCCTGAGGGACAAAATTTGTCTCCACTTGGAGAGGCAAGGATTAATCAGGGATAGTCAACATGGCTTTGTCAAGGGAAGATCATGTCTGACTAATTTGATTGAATTTTTTGAGGGGGTGACTAGGTGTGTGGATGAGGGTAACGCAGTGGATGTGGTATACATGGATTTCAGTAAGGCCTTCGATAAAGTCCCGCACAGGAGACTGGTCAAGAAGGTAAGAGCCCATGGAATCCAGGGTGCCTTGGCACATTGGATACAAAACTGGCTTAGTGGCAGAAGGCAGAGGGTGATGGTCGAAGGTTGTTTTTGTGACTGGAAGCCTGTGGCCAGTGGGGTACCACAGGGATCGGTGCTGGGTCCCTTGCTGTTTGTGGTCTACATTAATGACTTGGATATGAATGTAAAGGGTATGATCAGTAAGTTCGCGGATGATACAAAAATTGGTAGGGTGGTAAATAGCGAGGAGGGTAGCCTCAGTCTGCAGGACGATATAGATGGGTTGGTCAGATGGGCGGAACAGTGGCAAATGGAATTTAACCCGGAAAAGTGCGAGGTGATGCACTTTGGGGGGACTAACAAGGCAAAGGAATACACAATGAATGGTAAGACCCTAGGCAAGACGGAGGGTCAGAGGGATCTGGGTGTGCAAGTACACAGATCCCTGAAGGCGGCGGAACAGGTGGATAAGGTGGTAAAAAAGGCATATGGGATACTTGCCTTCATTAGCCGAGGCATTGAATATAAGAGCAAGGAGGTTATGATGGAGCTGTATAAAACACTGGTTAGGCCACAGCTGGAATACTGTGTGCAGTTCTGGTCGCCACACTACAGGAAGGATGTGATCGCGTTAGAGAGGGTGCAGAGGAGGTTCACCAGGATGTTACCAGGGCTGGAGCGCTTCAGCTATGAAGAGAGACTGGGCAGGTTGGGTTTGTTTTCCTTGGAGCTGAGGAGGCTGAGGGGGGACATGATTGAGGTGTACAAAATTATGAGGGGCATAGATAGGATGGATGCTGAGGAGCTTTTTCCCTTAGTAGAGGGGTCAATAACTAGGGGGCATAGATTCAAGGTAAAGGGCGGGAGGTTTAGAGGGGATTTGAGAAAGAACTTTTTCACCCAGAGGGTGGTTGGAGTCTGGAACTCACTGCCTGAAAGGGTTGTGGAGGCAGAAACCCTCACAACATTTAAGAAGCATTTGGATGTGCACTTGAAATGCCATAGCATACAAGGCTACGGGCCAAATGCTGGAATATGGGATTAGATTAGACAGGGCTTGATGGCCGGCGCGGACACGATGGGCCGAAGGGCCTCTATCCGTGCTGTATTACTCTATGACTCTATGATTAGCCGAGGCATAGAATATAAGAGCAGGGAGGTTGTGATGGAGCTGTACAAAATGCTAGTTAGGCCACAGCTGGAATACTGTGTGCAGTTCTGATCGCCACATTATAGGATGTGATTGCAATGGGGAGGGTGCAGAGGAGATTCACCAGGATGTTATCTGGGCTGGAGCGCTTCTGCTATGAAGAGACTGGACAGGCTGGGGTTGTTTTCCTTAGAGCAGAGAAGGCTGAGGGGGGACCTGATGGAAGTGTACAAAATTATGAGGGGCATAGCTAGGGTAGATAGAAAGGAACTTTCCCCCTTAGTAGAGGGGTCAATAACCAGGGGGCATCGTTTCAAGGTAAGGAGCAGGTAGTTTAGAGGGGATTTGAGGAAAAACTTTTTCACCCAGAGGGTGGTTGGAATTTGGAACTCACTGCCTGAAAGGGTGGTAGAGGCAGGAACCCTCACAACATTCAAGAAACATTTAGATGAGCACTTGAAACGCCATAGCATACAAGGCTATGGACCGAGTGCTGGAAAATGGGATTAGAATAGTCAGGGCTTGATGGCCGGCGCGGACACAATGGGCCGAAGGGCCTCTTTCTGTGCTGTATAACTCTATGACTCTATGTGTGCAGTCAGTCACTCCCTGCACCCGTGGGAAGCCAGCCAGAGCGGCGAAGCCAATCACCTGCTCATCACACTAGCTTGATGAGTGGTAAACTTTATAGTTGCCCGACTTGTTAAACAGGGCATCGGTGACCTGTGTGATGCATGTGTGTGTGGCAGACTGGGAAATGCCACTAATGTCTGCGGCAGGTGCCTGGAAAGAGCCTGAGGCGAAGAGGTTGAGGGCAAGGGCGACTTTGACAGCCACTGGTAATGGCTGTTCACCCCTTCCTCTGGGCTGCAGGTATTCCTCCAGCAATGCGCAAAGGTGGGTGACCACCTGGTGCGATAACCTGAGTCTCCTTCGGCACTGCTGCTCCGTCATGTTGAGGTAGCTCATCCTCTGTCTATAGGCCCTGTGCTGGGGGTAAGGCCTCCGGCGCGGTGCATCCCTGCGCTGACGCCCTCCGCCCTGTGCAGCATGAGGTGGTTGAGGAGAAGGTTGGAGCTCTTGCTGTCGCTGCTGCTGGTGGTGTGGCTGGTTCTGCTGCTCCTGCGGCTGCTCCCCATCAGACTGGGAGGACCAAGATGAGAGAGCATAAATCGTGCCCATTTTGACTATTGATATGCCAGATCCAGTCAAGCTGACAGAAGCAATCTGTCACCGGTTGGAAATTTTCGCAAAAACTTACACGGAGGCGGGTTCAGGATGGCCTTCCGCCCCGCTGTCAAATCAGGGCCATTTTGACAGCGGGCCTGCCTCCAAACCTGCTCTTACAGGGCTGGGAAGGTTTCGGCCATCACTTCCTCCCCTATTTAACTCTTAAATAAACAACAGTTGGCGGTGCGAAGATTCAACAACTGCTGCTTGCCTGTCTACAACCCAGTATGGTAAACACCAAGCCCAGGATGTTTGAATGTTTGCTGTCACACCAGATCTCCAGGTAAAGCCTTAACATAGAAACATAGAAGATAGGAACCAGGAGTAGGCCATTCGGCCCCTCGAGCCTGCTCCGCCATTTAATGAGATCACGGCTGATCCAAATTCAGTACCCTGTCCCTGCTTTCTCCCCATATCCCTTGATCCCTTTAGCCTTAAGAAATATATCTAACTCCTTCTTGAATATATTTAATGAATTGGCCTCAACTGCCTTCCGACAGCTGTCATCCCAAGAAATGGGATTCTGGGTTTATGTACAGGAGGATTGAATATAAAAGGGATTTCAGGGCCTATGATACTAAAATTATTTTTAAGGCTGATCAAATACCCCATGCCTTCTTGTTGAGGTGGTAAGTTTGAATAATTTACATCTGATTGCGCGTCTTAACTTGGTAAGTGTAAGCACTTACCCCTGTTTAATTATCTCGTGCTTTAAAGTTTGACTGCCCAAAATTAAGCCTGTGTTTTTTTGTTTAAAGGGTCCGGTGTAGATTATCCTGGTGTTTGTAGTGTACATTAAAGATCCTGTGATGAAATATTCCATTCACCACTGCCTGTGACTGAGATCGGTTTCAGTGTCATTTCCCTTCCCCCAGACCTCATTGTATTGTGTACTGGAATGTGCTGTATTGTATACTGGAATGTGCTGGAATGTGCTGTGTGTAGGGCTCCGCCCATACCTGGCCCCATTTGTAAGCTAGCTTCAGTCTGGCCTCAGTCTCCAGAAGGAAGACATCTCTCTCTCTTACGTGTTACTTTCTAAGTTAATAAAAGCCTTGTTTTTGTTCTGCTAACTTCGAGTCTCGGAATTATTGAGGCACATCAGATCCCATGGTAGTATTTACAGAGCACGGAGCTCTCCTAGTGTCCTGATCAATGTCCCCCCTGAATCAAGAGCATCGAAAACAGATTCTAGTCTCGGCCAAGGACAGAGAGCAGGCAGGTGGCCCACCAGTGGTCAGAAATTGAGGGGGATCCCGGTTCTGCCTGGATTCTGCCCCATTCCTTAATGATCACCATTTTCTGGTGGGAGGGGAGAAGTCATTTCCTCCACCCATCCAACCTTCTCTCCAGGAGATGTGCCTGGGGGAGTTTCCAAGCTATGCCCTTATAAGGCAGGTGTGGAACTCTTAAGTCAGTTCAGAGCTGGTCTGAATTCTGTTGAGACCCCAGCAATAGGCCCCAGACCTTTAGCAGACAAGCAATGATAACTGCCGTTGGAAGGATCGATTAACACTGTAATGCCAGGGAATGGATTCCATGGGAGCCGAAGGTGATTTAAAGTGCCCAGTTTTCTTCGGCTTAGAAGAGCATCCAAGAACCGAGGATGGATTGGCCAGGGGCCGCTCCATCTTACAAGGTTGGGGGGGGGGGGTTTCTGCGGCCTGCCCCGACCTTGGAAACGATCCCAGACTCCGCAATTTGGGACAGGATCCAAGGGCAGGCGGGGAGGTTCCGTTCTGCCACACTTGCGCTGGCATAGTGGGACCACCCCGCACCCCCACCACTCGGAATTTCAGGCCTGTTAGTTGGTCGTTCATCTCGTGAGTTTGCGAGCTCTTGCTTTGGGCTAGCTGGCTGCCATATTTGCCTACGCGTCTTTATTTCTTTCTTTCATTCAATGTCTTTATGAAAAATGTTTGTTGAACATTGTTTGCAAAGAAACACAACAGAATGGCCTCAATTACAACACACCATTGCGGCAAGGACGCAACTGCTGCCAACAAAATAAGGTTGTTGCGCACGCGCCATTTCGGTGGGTTTTTGGATGTTCTCGCCGGACTGCTCACAGGAGAAAGGAGGGGAGGGGAGGGGGGAAAAGAGATCAATGCTGCCAAACTGAGCCGAGAGAGAAAGTTAACAAAAGGAAATAAAAATTAAAAGTTGAATTATTGCTTCTATCGACTTATGAACGTTATGAAAGTCAACATTTATGTACAGAATGTTTCTGCGCAGCTTCCCGTTCGTTGGCAGCAGTCACTCTGTTCCGGGACAGTTGCCTGTGAATTCATGGGGACGTAATTGACCTTTGGCCCTTTGCCTGTGATATCATGAGGATGTAAATGACCTTTGGCCCTTTGCCTGTGATGTCATGAGGATGTAATTGACCTTTGGCCCTTTGCCTGTGGATTCATGAGGACATAAATGACCTTTGGCCCTTTGCCTGTGAATTCACGAGGACGTAAATGACCTTTGGCCCTTTGCCTGTGATGTCACGGGGACGTAAATGACCTTTGGCCCTTTGCCTGTGATGTCATGGGGACGTAAATGACTTTCGGCCCTTCTCCCTCCCCCCCAAATAAAAAATAATAATTCTCATTAAATTTATCAATGAATACAACAAGACTAAGTCTATCACATGCTTGTTTATTAAAGCAATTGTTTTATGTTAAAATGAACTCTTTTGGACATAGAGCAGATTAATGTTTCACATCCTGCACCTTACAGTTCTCCATGCACTTAGTAAAGACATTTATTGTAGCATACAGACAATGACATAGCATTAAAATCCCCTCTATAATCTATATATACCTTTTAAATATAAAAATAAACAAGACTTGAGTAGGACAGCCTTAACCCCGTGGGAAAAGAAACAAGCAGATCTGTAATATAACTTCAGTACGTTGGGCACCTGAAAAAGAGGAAGTTTGGCTTGGAAGTTGTTGCTGACACATATGCGTAACACTCAATGGCATCTATAGGCAGTGGTTAGTACATGCTAGAAAATGGTGAGTATTGAGATCTGGTGTTGAAATTGCTTGTTGGTTGATAGCCGGAAAAGTGACGAGGCTCCGAGTTGACCGGGAGGAGCAGGAGGCCAGAGAGCTCGTCATTCTGGCAGCGACTCATCAACTCTTTGTAATGGACTCGCTCCTTAGTGGCAGGGTCAGTGAGATCCTTTGCGTGGTTGGAGTCCTCCTGCAGGATCCTGGCAGTGTTGCCGTCGATCATCTTGGACTTCAGCGCCTCCGTGATGGACACACGGCCCGAGTGGTTGGGGTCCACCAGACCGCCGGTGAGGTACTGGGCTTCCAGGTATTGGTGAGCACTCTCAGTGGGCAGCCAGCCCTTCTGGACAGCCACCCCTACAGAGAGACGTTCTTTTGTGACGGGGTCTTCGAGCCCAGTGAAAGCTTTTTGCGCGTTGAGCAGCCTTCTCTCATGGATTTTGTCGATCAGGTTCCTCTCTACTGCCTTGTGGACCGAGTGCCTTTCCCTGGTCGTGACATCGATGATCCCACCTGTGGCTGCCTGTGCTTCCAGCAGCCTTTGAGCAGTGATGGGATCTAATAGTTTCTTGTTCATGGCATTTGTGATAGACAACCTTGAATTAGTGGTATGATCATAGACTCCAGCTATGGGTTGCTGATCCTTGTTACTGTGTGCTTTGTAGGTCATAAAGCTCGGGCTAGAGTAACTTGACGAATGATACGTTGGAGAAATTGGTGGCATGGAATTTATTGAGCCTATATGTAATGCTGTTGGCTTGGTTTCACCTGCTACTAGCAGTGCAAACTCAGATATTGGGAGCTTTCCTTCCCTATAAAGTTGCAGCTCTTCTTTCGTGATTCTTCTGTCCTTCAAAGCGGCCTCAATGGAATATTGTTTGCCACTTTTCTTGTCTCGAAGGACAGAGGTTTCTCCTGATGGACCATGGGTGGAAATCTCTTCCCAGTCACATTCCAGTTCCTGCAATTGGATGTATTGTTGCCTATCTATCAGGTTCTTTTTGTAAGCCTCATAGGGTGACAAGTCCTCCCCGGTAATTGGATCCACAATGGATATCTTAGTGGACATGTTGGTTTCTCTCATCTGCATGTCTCGATGACGAGCTTCTTCCCTGCTGATCTGCGACTCAAGATCTCTGACCGTGTACTCTTTCTCGTGGATTTTGTCTCTCTCCTTCATGATCTCTCTCTCTATCCACGTCAGTTTAGTATCCAGCTCCTGCTTCCTTTGCTTTTCTTTGTCGTGTATCTGACTCAGACGCTTGGATTCCTCTTTATGGACATGTGTCTTTTGATCTCTTTCACTCTCTAGATTTTTCAGTTCCTCCTCCAGAGATGCCTTCTCGCGGAGAGCAGCGTCCCTGTCCTGCTTCAGCTCAGATTCTACACAGGACCGCGATACCACTGAATCTTCTAATTTCTCGCCCCTATCTTTAATCCTTCTTAGCTCTTCCTCCACATCCAGCCTGGCGTTCTTCTCCTTGAGGAACAATTCTCGAGCACGGGCTCGCTCCTCCTCCAAGGCCTTATCTTTTTCTACCCGGATAACTTCTCTGCAGATCAGTTTTTCCTGAGATTTTTCTTTGTGCAAAATCTCCAAATGGAGTAGAATTTTTTTAATGTCAGTGTCCAAATTGATGGCTTTATTTCTCTCTTGGTCTAGTTGCTGACGAAGAGATCCAGCTACTTTTTCAAGTATTGGATCTTTTTCTACTTTGAGGACTTCTTCGGTGACGATCTTCTCTTCCACTGGAGGCGGAGCTGACTCCACCTCACGTATCCTGTATTTGATGTGTTTTATTTCATTCTCGACCTCTCGTCGAATACCCCTTTCTTCCTCAAGGTTTAGTTCGGCCTCTTTTTCCTGCACAAGAGCCTTTAGGTTCTGAACCTCTCTCTCCAGGGTACGTCTTTGTTTGCGTTCCTCATCCAAGGTTTTGCCCAGCTTGTCGTGCTCTATGGTGAGTTTAGGATCTTTTTCTAAACGAACCACTTCCTTAATAACAATCTTCTCTTCGGGTTTCTGTCTGTGCAGCAGGGAGAGCATGTTCTGCAAGTCAAATACCAGTGATTCAATATTCCTTCGTTTCTCCGCTCCTTCGCGAACTGTTTTCCGCAGGCGCACCACTTCTTTCTCCAGCATTGGATCGTCTTCATACTTAATGACATCCTTGGTCACCACTTTGGTCTCAATCTTAGACCGCTCTTTGCGCCATTCGTCTCTTTCGCTCTTCAACCTCTTAATCTTTACTTGCGAATCACTGTAGTCATCATCCATCTCAGGGAGCCGACGCTTGTGCTCATCAATCGCTTTGAGCATTTCTGGGCTCTTTTGAAGCTTCACAATCTCTTGTGTGATATCTTTGTACTGAATTTGAGGTTTCCTATCCTTGAGGACTTCCAGGTCTCCCTGTGCTATGGTGAATTCCATCTCCACGTCACCCCTTCTTTTTGCAGTTTCTCGTATTTCTTTTTTTAATTTTTTTATCTCTTTCTCAGTTTCTGGAAGGACACAGAAATTCTCACGAACAATTTCCTTAATTTCTATTTTTGGTTTCTGGTCGACAATAATTCTGTATTTCCTCTGCAACTCACTCAGTTCTTTGTCTAAGACACTATTTTTCTGGCTTTCGTCCTCGCAAAGGTTTCTGAGCCTGGCTAAGTCCTTTTCAAGTTGAGGGTCCTTTTCTACCTTCTTGATCTCCTTAATCATGACCTTTGGATCAGTCTTTCCTGATTGCTTCTCCAGGGTCTCAATTTGAGTTCTTATTAACCGTATCTTTTCAGTCAGTGATTGCCTCTTCTGACCCTCCTCGTCAATCTCGCTTTGAAGACTTCTAGAGGCCTTCAGCATAACCGGGTCCTTTTCCACCTTGACCCTTTCAATCATGACAACCTTTTCTTTGATGTTGACTGGTTTCTGCTCAAGAATGGTGACCTCTCTTGTTAGGCGGTCCCAATCGGTAATGGTTATTTGCTTCTCTCTTCTCAGAATGCTGATTTCACTGCGTAGATTTTCAGCTTCAACATCTAACGCAGGGCTCCTCTCAACCTGCTTCACTTCTTTGGTGAGCAGGCCAGGTTTGGTGTTCTTTTGCTCATCTTCTAGCAGAATGATTTTCTTATTAGTTGAATTTATGTCGTTCTGGATTCCCTGTCTTTGTTTCCTTACATCGTGGATTTTGTTACGCAAAACAGGGAGGTTGTTTTCGACCTTGGGGTCCCTGTAGTACTCCACCACCTCTTTTTCTTCTGTTTTATCCACAGGTCTTCGTGTCCTTAGAAGACTAAGTCTTTTGCTCTGCTCTTGTAGAGTTGCTTCAGCTAATTTGGTCTTTTTCTCTTCGTCTTTGAGCTGTTGTTGGAGATCAGTGCCTTTCCGAGCGAACTGCGCATTTTCTGACTGTACATTCTGTTGCATAACCACTTCACCCACTGGACTTTCTTGTTGCTTGAGAGAGAAAAGAATGAGAAGTTTCAGAACTTTGTTTCATAATTTACATAGAATTACACAGCATTTACAGCACAGAAGCAGGCCATTCGGCCCAACTGGTCCATGCCGGTGTTTATGCTCCACACGAGCCTCCTCCCACCCTACTTCATCTAACCTTATCAGCATATTCTTCGATTCCTTTCTCCCTCATGTGTTTATCTAGCTTCCCCTTAAATGTATCTATGATATTCGCCTCAACTACTCCCTGTGGTAGCGAGTTCCACATTCTCACCACTCTCTGGGTAAAAGAGTTTCTCCTGAATTCCTTAATGGATTTATTAGTGACCATCTTATATTTGTATAGTATTGGTGTTCGAAAGCAATTGAGGCTCATTCATCTGACCATCAGACCTAATAACAACGCTCAGTTTCCTAAGCAATGACACAATGGGTCAACCTTTGTGGCTAATTAGTGGCAATTGGGAACTTTCACAATATCCACTCGTACCCAGCCAGAACTGGATGAATTGATTTTTTTAAAAACTTTTAATAATACTAAGGGTAAAGTGCTTTGTCCTAATCATCGGGGTAGGATTTGAATCCAGTCTCTTAAGGAGAAGCCCAGCATTCCACCTAAATGTGAAGCCTATAATCATCTTCATTTAATTTGTTTTACTTTGGTGCTGCATTGTTAGACAGTGACACCATCAGGTACTTTCAGGTAAAGTACAGGATGGGATTGGATGTAATGTGTTGTCCACTGTATCTAAAAATGGTCTTTATACCATGAACCTTAAAACAAAGGATTGCCCCATGCTGACATGACCATTCGCCATAGGTCTGTCTAACTGATGTTATTAAGTTCTCCCTTTAAGCAGCTCGCTGAGGCAGGCTCTTGCATTAAAATGTGATGGAATACTCTCTACTTGCCTGGATGAGTGCAGCTCCAACAACACTCAAGAAGCTCGACACCATCCAGGACAAAGCAGCCCACTTGATTGGCATCCCATCCACCACCTCAAACATTCACTCCCTCCACCACCGGCGCACCGTGGCTGCAGTGTGTACCATCTACAAGGTGACTTCACCTGACAAAGGAGCAGCGCTCCGAAAGCTTGTGATTTCAAATAAAGCTGTTGGACTATAACCTGGTGTTGTGTGACTTCCCACATTTGTCCACCCCAGTTCAACACCGGCAGGTCCTCTAATAATGGCTTGGGACTTCACACGACTTGCATAAAATCTAATGCACTACAGAGAAAGTCTGGACTTGTCCAGTAAATCTGAGATTCATCTCAATGCAAATATATGACCCACATGCTCTCCCCTTCTCTTCTGAAGACACTGACCTGACTCATTCTGGACTATGAAGTGACTCCGGTACTTTTATGTATGATCCTAGGTCACAATTGTCAATATCCACATGAGGGCAAAGTCTCCAGCAGGGGTCGCTGGATGGCAATCAGGAGTAAGTACCCTGGCTGATTTTTATTTTGTCCCTCTCAAGTTCAGGGACACTGAGGCCAATTTTAGGGGTTTTCATTTAAACTGGCAGGAGCAGCTGATTGCTGTGTTGAGCCAGGCTTTCTCAGTGATCCTATTATGGTTGGTGCTGCTTCTAGGGAGTAGAGATGTCCCCTACAAGAGTCACTTAGACTAGTGTTCAGAGACCGATTTCATCTTTAGAAGTTGTGCCAAGGTATGAAAATTAAATACTTCAACCTAGAGTATGAAGGTCTGAGATGGCCTCTCAATGCCAAGCAGCCTGGGAAGCCACATCAGCCATGGCTCAGTGGGTTGCACTCTCTAGGTGGGAGGGGCTAGGAGTGAGCCAGGTGTGACTGGTTGCCTGATTGCAGCTGGGTGTTGGAGGAAGTTTTGTAAAAAGTTGGTGGTGGGTTTGGGGTTTTGTTTTCAGGTTTTAGGGCCTTTTTGGCCCACAAAAAACAGCCAGATGGCT
This sequence comes from Somniosus microcephalus, assembly GCF_052327205.1. NCBI lineage: Eukaryota > Metazoa > Chordata > Chondrichthyes > Squaliformes > Somniosidae > Somniosus > Somniosus microcephalus. The sequence continues at coordinate 17,270,058 of NC_141007.1, forward strand.
GCTGAGGGGTCCGGAGTGCCGGGCCCCTCAGAGGACAATATTCCCAAGAGGAATTTAATTAGGGAAGAAACTGTGGTGGGAAGGGGGAAAAAAAGGCCCAAAGATTTGGGCCGGGACCTCAGGAGGTTTGGTAAAGAAAATACGGTGGTGGTGCAATGTGAAGATAAGAAGATTCGAGCCTGGGATATAATCCAGGCGGTTCATGAGGACTGTGGTGAGGGAAGCTGTTTTGCCTGTTGACCAAAACCAAATGTGGGATTTGAGGTGACGGTCAGTGGCCGTGAGGAGGTGGAAAAACTGCTGCTCAGTCTGAAAGTTGGTGAGAAATTCTTGGAGGTGACTCTGCTATATTCAGAGGAGGTGGTGGTTTCATTTTTGAACTTGCCTGTGTACATCGAGGACGAAGTGCTGAGCAAAAAGTTGGAGTCGTGGGATATTAAAATCTGTTCTGAAATAAAGAGGAGGTACTATCCGGGAACACGGGCAGCAGACAGAACCCGGTATGTAAAGGTGCGGTTCCCAGAGGGGGTGAGGTCTTTGCCTTACAGTATGAAGTTCGAGACACTGGAGGGAGTGCAGTACTTTCGTGTGCTGCACGATAACCAAGTAAAGGTGTGTTACTATTGTCTGGGACGTGACCATCTCGTGAGAAACTGTCCTGATTTGTATTGTTACAATTGTGGTGAGTCGGGACATATCGCTCGGAGCTGCAAGGCGGAGAGCTGTGGGGTGTGTCGTAAAGGCCCCACCCGCTGTGAGTGTGTGGCAGAAGGGAGCGAAATGAGTGATGAGATGGGAGAAGGAGCACGAGAGGAGTGTGGAACGGCCGGAGGTGCGGTGCAGTCGGAGGACACAGCCGGTAAAATGAAGGAAAAAGGAGCACAGGAAGAGGCAGAGGATGGTGGAGCGGAGATCGAGATGGAGATGGCGGAAAACACGGCGAGTGCTGTGGAGCGGAACAAAGACAGCAGCGGGCAGCGAGGGTCGAGTGCAGACTCGAGCCTTAGTGCAGTTCGGCTCCCCCTGGGGAGTCTGGTGTCTGCGGGGGGAGAGGAGGCAGGAGTGGGGTGTGTGGTGGATGTGAGTGCTCCGGGGAGAGGCGGGGAGTTGGATATTTTGGTGAGCGGGAGGGGGCAGGGCGGGGAGAGGGTGCAAGAGGCAGGAGCCTTAAAGGGATAGCAGGATGGGATCAGCGACATAGAGACGTCAGAAGGGAACAATTTAGGTGCGCCATTGTTCCATGCAGAGAGGGAACAGGGTGCAAGGGTCAGAGGTGGAGATGTGGTCGAAGGGAGCGGAACATCTGACGGGGAGCAGGATTATGTATCTGATGGGGAGCAGGCACAGGGGGTTGCAGAAGAGCTTGAGTGTGAGGAATTAGTGAGGAATTAGAGGGGGACAGAGACATGGAAGTCGGGGATGGGGTGGCATCATGTGGAAAGGGAAAGGTTAGTGAGGGGCAGAAGGAGGGAGAAAGGGCAGCTCCTGGGTTCAAACTTATTGCAAGGAAGAGGCTGAAACAGCAGGGAGGGGTCAAACAGGAGGTGAAAAAGAGCCAGAGGCTGCAGGAAAAAGCAACAGCTGCCCGAAAAGTTGAGAAGGCGCATGAGAGGAGGGAAGAGCCAGAGATCAAATGATGGGGAGTTTATCAGGCATACTTCCCTTCTTTGGAGCCATGATTACATTGGTCTCGATTAATGTGAACGGACTGAGGGGTGAGAAGAAATTGCAGCAGTTGTTGCAGGGTTTTAAAGGCACGGACTTGTTGTGTCTGCAAGAAACCTTTTGGGATGAGGATATTCTAGAAAGAGTTCAGAAGGTTTGGAAGGGAGAGGTGTTTGCAAGTTGTGCAAACAATAACCGTAGAGGGGTGGCTGTTTTGGTGAGTCCGTCCATAGAAGAGAACGTTGCCTTGGTGGACAAGGACACTGAGGGGAGATTTTTATGGCTAAGGGTAAAAATGGAGGGATTTAATTGTGATCTCTTTAATATCTATGCACCGAACGACCATTGCAAGCGTCGTGAGTTTTTTCGGGGGTTATTCACTGAAGTGGCAGAGGTGGAAAATCCTTGTATAGTGGGGGATTTTAATGTATTTTTATCTTGGATGGATATTTCAGCCCAGATGACCTTTAAAGATGATAACTCCAGAAGGATGATTGTAAAAATGATGGCAAATTTAAATTTGAGAGACTTATGGAGGGACCGGAACCCCATAAAAAGGGAGTTCTCCAGAGCAGGTTGGGTGGGCGATGTTTTAAAACAGAGCCGAATAGATTTTGTGTTAATGCGGGAAGGGTTAAGTTCGGAGGTGATGGAAATTTATTATAAAAAAGTATTTTTTAGTGATCACTTGGCTTTGGTTCTTAGAATTAGGAACAGCAGAGTTAAGATCGGTTCAGGGGTGTGGATTTTAAACAATCAATACCTGAAAGAAATTGCTTATAAAGAAGGGATTATAAATATAATAAAGAATGCTCGGAAGGAACTTTTGTTCTTGAAAGAAAGAAGAGTTTGGTGGGACAATTTCAAATATGAGGTAAAAGTTTTTTCGGTACGTTATGGGAAAAAGAGGGCAGCAGCTAACTGGCATCGAGAAGAGAATATAAACAAAAGGTTTACGGATGTCTGTAAAGCAGTTGACGGAGGGGATAAGGGAGCTGAGACTAAGTTCTGGGTGCTAAAGGAAGAGTGGGAATTATTGCAAGCTGAAAAATGCAAGGGGGCCATTCTCCGTGCAAAGGCTAGAGATGCATTGGAGGGCGAAAGATGCACTAGATATTTTCTAGAGCAAGAGAAGCTGCGACAGAGATTATCGTTAATTGAGGAGTTGAAGGTTGGGGATAAGATCATTCATGAAAGTGAGGAGATTTTAGAGGCGGCTAGCAGCTTTTATCAAGAGCTATATACAAAAGAAGACATTTCCAATTTGGCGATGGAGAAGGTTACTGCTTTTATTGAAGAGGGTTTAAAGGAGGATGAGAGAAGCATGTGTGATAAAGAAGTAGGATTAGCGGAAATAAAAGTAGCAATAAGTGGAATGAAGGGGGGGAAAAGCCCAGGGTCCGATGGACTAAGTGCAGAATTTTATAAGAAATTTTTCGAGATTTTAAGTCCATTGCTCTTAGAAGTTTTTAAGGAAATTAAAATTGAGGGAAGCCTGACCCCATCTATGAGGAGAGGTATAAGCTTAGCTTATAAAAATAAAGGGGATAGACGGGATCTGAAGAATTGGAGGCCCATCACACTATTAAATGTGGATTATAAAATCTTGGCGAGGGTTATGGCAAATCGTTTGAAGGAGGTGTTACCGGAGATAGTTTGGCCCTCTCGGTCCTATGGGGTCATAGGCCGGGACATTGCAGACTCTGTGGTCTCAATCCGAGATGCGATAGAGCTCATGGAAGAGAGTGGGAGGGAGGCTTATGTATAAAGATAGATCAAGAGAAAGCCTTTGATAGGGTCTCTCATGAGCTTTTATTGAAGGTTTTGGAAGCATTTGGTTTCAAGGAAAATTTCATTCAGTGGATAAGGATTTTTTATTCAAACATATTTAGCTGTGTTAAATGTAATGGTTTTTTATCCAAGTATTTTCCGATACAGAGATCAGTGAGACAGGGTTGTCCCCTGTCCCCATTGCTGTACACATTGGTAGCAGAACCATTAGGTTACATGATGCGAAAGAACCAAGGTGTAGTTGGTATTGTGGTTCCCAGTTCTGGGCTGGTGTCGGTGATACACCAATATGCAGATGACACAACCTTAACATTGAGAAATGGGGAGTCAGTGAGGAAAGCTATGGATGTAGTGGAGGAATATTGTAGAGCTTCAGGTGCCAGAGTGAATTATAGTAAGTCCCAATGCCTGGTTGCAGGGAGGGGTAGGGGGGAATGGTTGGGGGAATGTCCCTTTAAGGTGGTGGAGGTTTTGGAAGTTCTGGGGGTGCATATGGGGTGGAAGAAAGACAGGGAAGAAGTGGATCGATTAAATTGGGAACCGAAGGTTATGAAAATTAAAAAGATTTTGGGAAGATGGGAAAGAAGGTGGTTGAAAGTGCAAGGAAGAGCGACAGTGGTGTCTGCTCTCCTGCTATCTAAGCTATGGTACTTATTGACGGTGGAGGATATTCCTGAATGGGCGGAAAAGTCCATCCGAGAGGCTTGTGTGAGGTTTTTATGGGAAGGGAAACCAGCCTTGGTGGCTTACAATACCATCATTGGACGGAGAAATCAGGGAGGACTCAATTTCCCAGATATTGATTTGAAGAAAAATCCTTTAGAATCAAATGGGTGAAGAGATTTCTTCAGAAGTCAAATACAAATTTTTGGAAGAGTTCTTTTGAGCATTTTTTAAAACGAAGTGGGATAGGAGGGCAGGGGGTATTGTATATGGAATACAATAATATGTTTTTGAAATCGATTAAACTTCTCCCTAGGTTTTATAAGGGGGTTGTAGAGACTTGGGCTCAATTTTTAAAAAGTGTGCAGTTTATGCCCAAGGGGGCTGAGGAATTTTTAGAACAGCCCTTATTTTTGAATAGGTGGGTCAACATCGAAGGAGAGGTTTCATTTAATCAAGCTTTTATAAAAGCTGGGATTATATCTGTGAAAGATGTATTATACGAGGTGATTCCAGGTTGGTTGCCGGAAGCGATAGTGAGGGACATGGTGTGGGAGGAGCATCAGGAGGTAGAAGGAAAAGCAATATTCCTATTGTATGAGAAGATTGTGAGGGCAATGCCACAGGATTGGATGGAAGAAATAAATGCGGAAATCTCCAAAGGAAGTAAAATGCGTCCTGCTTTTCCAAGCTTTGTACTGGAGAAAGGGGGAGAGTTGGTCCAATTTGACAAAACTGTAATACTCGAGATTTCTATGAGGTATTCAGAGAATGGAGATTCAAGACACCTGCTGGTCAGGAGTTTTGGCAGAGTATATACCCACAGCTGGACTTCAACAGGATTTGGAAGGGAGTGTGGGCGAATTTTAAATGCCCAGAATGGATTGAACTGGATTTTAAATTGGCTCATAACCGGATTTTTACCATGACAGTCTTGTGCAAGATTGGACGAGTGGAGGCGGCAACTTGCCCAATGTGTGGGACACAGGATGAGACTCTGTCCCATTTACTGGTGTTATGTCCGCAGTTAAATGACTTTAAGTACTATGTTCGACAGTTGTGTGAAGCTTTTTTGCTGGGTGGGGACCGAAGAGCGAGAATGGGAATCCTGTGGGACTCAATTTTGAGATGGGGATTGCAGGAGAGTCTGCCAGAGTCTAGCGGAGCGGCAATTAATTTAATGTTCAGTTTGGCTAGATTTGTGATTGTGCAAAGAAGGAATGCTCTGTTTTTTAAGGGGAGGAGAATCAATCTAAAAGAGTATTTTGAATATAAGCTAAAAGATCATTATAAGGCTCTGTGGATGTTTTATTCAGAAAGGAATTTAAGGACAGTATTTTACAACCAATTTTTAAAGTACAATCGATTAATATATGTTACAGGTGACAAATTAAACTTCAGGTTTTGATGTTAAAATGTGGTGGCGGAATGGCTGTGCAGAGCAGTGGAATTGATTTGTATCATACAATATAATGATCACGATGTTGTAAATGTTCTTAATGTTCAATAAGGTATAATAAAATTTTAAAAAAGTGGGTAGCACACTCGCCTCTGAGTCAGAAGGTTGTGGGTTCAAGTCCCACTCCAGAGACTTGAGCCCATAAATCCAGGCTGACACTCCCAGTGCAACACTGAGGGAGTGCTGCACTGTCAGAGGTGCCGCCGTTCGGATGAGATGTTAAACCGAAGCCCCGTCTGCTCTCTCAGGTGGACGAAAAAGATCCCATGACACGCGAGCAGGGGAGTTCTCCCCGGTGTCCTGTCCAATATTTATCCCTCAACCAACATCAAGAAAACATGATCTGGTCACTATCTCATTGTTATTTGTGGGACTTCGTTAATTGGCTGCCGTGTTTCTGACGTTACAACAATGACTACACTTCAAAAGTACTTCATTGGTTGTAAAGCGCTTTGGGGCATCCTGAATGGCGTGATATAAAAGTAAGTCTTTCCTTACATAGATGGTATATCCTCAGGGAGTCATTGGCCTCCACATAGCCTACTACGGGATGACCATTCATCACCGGCCAGAAGGAAGGGTTGACCATGGGCTGCAGAGCACTATAGCCAGTGTGAGCGATCCCAGAACTGAGTGAGGTACCACATCCAATGACAGTGACGAGAGTACACGGAAATATCAACACTCGGGTGATAAAACCCTTCAATTGGTATCATCCACTATTACCTTCTGCTTAACCTTCGTCACATATTCCAGCTGGTTCAGGAGTTGGTCGTTTGATGAAGAGACTTCAGCAAAGCGTTTAACCGTGTCCTTCTCCTGCAAAAAAACAGGAAAAAAATGATTCCAGAGCTGTGAGAATTCACTGGAGTGTGCGCCTGGGAAGGGAGGAAGCATTATAATCATACAGCACAGAAGGAGGCCATTCGGCCCATTGTGCTTGTGTCGGCTCTCCCACTCCCCTTCTCTTTCCCCATATTTCAAGTATTTATCCAATCCCCTTTTGAAAGTTATTGTTGAATCTGCTTCCACCACCCTTTCAGGCAGCGCATTCCTGATCATAACAACTTGCTGCATTAAAAAAAAATTCTCCTCATCTCCCCTCTGGTTCTTTTGCTAATTATCTTAAATCTGTGTCCTCTGGTTATCAACCCTCCTGTCAGTGTAAACCCCTCATAATTTTAAACATCTCTATTAAATTTCCCCTTAACCTTCACTGCTGTAACGAGAACAACCCCAGCTTCTCCAGTCTCTCAGCATAGCTGAAGTCCCTCATCCCTGGTACCATTCTAGTAAATCTCCACTGCACTTTGAGGTCCACAGTCCATCACAGAGTGTATGCCAGTCCCCACATATCCACCAATATAGGATCTTGACGCAAAGATGACTGGTCTGGGCTAGGCCTATATTCCCTAAAATGAGGGGTGATCTCATTGAAACAGAAAATTCATACAGGGCTTGACAGGGTAGATGCTGGGAGGATGTTTCCCCTGGCTGGGGAGTCTAGAACTAGTGCTCACTGTCTCAGAATAAGGGGTCGGCCATTTAGGACTGAGATGAGGAGAAATTTCTTCACTCGGAGGGTGGTGAATCTTTGTAATTCTCTACCCCAGAGGGCTGCGGAGGCTCAGCCGTTGAGTATATTCAAGACAGAGATCCATAGATTTTTGGACTCTAGGGGAATCAAGGGATATGGGGATAGTGCAGGAAGGTGGAGTTGAGGTAGAAGATCAGCCATAATCTTACTGAATGGCGGAGCAGGCTCGAGGGGCCGAATGGCCTACTCCTGCTCCTATTTCTTATGTTCTTATGGTTTAAGTGCTGAGCACTGGATATTTGGCTTATAATGTGGCTGAGGGTCCTCCTGACGTCTCAGCGAGTTTATCCAGGGATTAGCTGATCTGTAATTGACCATGAAGCTCCCAGGAGTGATCCTTGGTCTGTGCTGGGCCAGCCGACCTCGGCAAGAGGCAGTGGCTGTCCTGCTTTAAGTAGTCCAAGAGCTTCCTAGCAACCCGTGCAGGAGAGTTGCACCAGTGTGGACATCGGGTGAGCACAGAATCAGGCTCTGCTGTCTTGTGTCCCAGGATCGAATATCCTCAATTTTCTGAATGGCGATCTTGTATCGCTGCCCTTAACCTGTTAGAAATGGACACTTGGCACTAAAACAACGACGAGCGGAAAAGATGGGCTTCACAAATGAACGGTGGTCATGGTTGGGGGGTCAATGGAACTGTACATAGGATTACGTAGAATTTTACAGCAGAGAAACAGGCCATTCGGCCCAACTAGTCCATGCCAGCGTTTATGCTCCACTCGAGCCTCCTCCCACCCTTCCTCATCTAATTCTATCAGCATAACTCTCTATTCCTTTCTCCCTCATGCATTTATCCCACTTTCCCTTGAATGCATCAATACTATTCGCCTCAACCACTCCCTGTGGTAGCGAGTTCCACATTCTCACCACTCTCTGGGTGAAGAAGTTTCTCCTGAATTCCCTGTTGGATTTATTAGTGACTATCTTATATTGGTGGACCCCTAGTTTTGGTCTCGCCCACAGGTGTACTCCAGCGAGGTCGCCACCTTCAGGAGAGGAGCAGAAAAAAAACTGGTGAGGAAGAAGAAAAGCACGGCAGCCAGCTGGCGACAGTCTCTAATACGAGCGATTCCGCACCATACTGTTGCCCTTACCTGATCATTAACGCTCTTTTGCAGGGTCTGAATCTTCAGTTTCTTCACGTTAGATGAGCCAGTGGTAGGGTCCAGAGATGCACGATATCTTTCGTTGTTAGTTTCATAATCCTTTAAAAAGAACGAGCAGAACATCACTCATTTCAGAAGTGCTGGCTTAGAGGGGGGGGGGCCTATTGTGTCCCGAACCCACACCCTTCCTCCAGTTCACCATCGGGGGCAGGGCCTTGGGCTGACTATGATCTTCATTATAAGGCCCAGGTGTGGGGCCGGGGGACCCCCGAAGCCAGGCGGCCAGTACGCCAAGTGAGTGGAGGCATACCAAAGTGTGGTCTCCTCTACATTGGGGAGACCAAACGCAGATTGGGCGACCGCTTTGCGGAACACCTCCGTTCAGTCCGTAAGGGTGACCCCACGCTTCCGGTCACCTGTCACTTTAATTCACCGCTCCATTCCCACTCAGACCTCACCGTCCTCGGCCTCTTGCATTGTTCCACGGAAACCCAGCGTAAGCTCGAGGAACAGAACCTCATCTTCCGATTAGGCACTTTACAGCCTTCCGGACTCAATATCGAGTTCAACAATTTCAGATCATAACCTCAGCCCCCATTACATTTTTATAGTCATAGAGTTATACAGCACAGAAAGAGGCCCATCGCGTCCGCGCCGGCCATCTAATGTCTAATCTAATCCCATTTTCCAGCATTTGGTCCGTAGCCTTGTATGCTATGGCATTTCAAGTGCTCATCCAAATGCTTCTTGAATGTTGTGAGGGTTCCTGCCTCTACCACCCTTTCAGGCAGTGAGTTCCAGATTCCAACCACCCTCTGGGTGAAAAGGTTTTTCCTCAAATCCCCTCTAAACCTCCTGCCCCTTACCTTGAAACTATGCCTCCTGGTTACTGACCCCTCTACTAAGGGGAAAAGTTCCTTTCTATCTACCCTATCTATGCCCCTCATAATTTTGTACACCTCAATCAGGTCCCCCCTCAGCCTTCTCTGCTCCAAGGAAAACAACTCCAGCCTGTCCAGTCTTTCTTCATAGCTGAAGCGCTCCAGCCCAGGTAACATCCTGGTGAATCTCCTCTGCACCCTCTCCAATGCAATCACATCCTTCCTATAGTGTGGCGACCAGAACTGCACACAGTATTCCAGCTGTGGCCTAACCAGCGTTTTGTACAGCTCCATCATAACTTCCCTGCTCTTATATTCTATGCCTCGGCTAATGAAGGCAAGTATTCCATATGCCTTTTTAACCACCTTACCTCCTATGGGTCATATGCCTGTTCAGGTGGGGCTTGACCTGCTGCCATTTCCCACCCAACGCCCTCACTACCCCCGTGTTCTTCCCGTGTGGCAGCACAAGCACAGCAGGAAATGGGGGGAGTGCCGCAGAGAGGAATGGGAGAGAGATGAAAACAGAGGAGTAAGAAAGAGGGAAGTAAAGGGAAGGTGAATAGATGTACAAGAGAGAAGAGAAGAGAAACAACCAACGCTAACATACAGGGGCTGAAAAGGTGGCGACAGGCACCCAAAATACGGGAATGATAGCATAGTGGTTACGTCACTGGTTCTGAAGTTCTGCTGCCTTCAGGGATCTATGTACATGCACACCAAGGTCCCTCTGATCCTCTGTCTTTCCTAGGGTCTTACCATTCATTGTGTATTCCCTTGCCTTGTTAGTCCCTCCAAAATGCATCACCTCACACTTTTCAGGGTTAAATTCCATTTGCCACTGTTCCACCCATCTGACCAACCCGTCTATATCGTCCTAGACTGAGGCTACCCTCCTCAGTATTTACCACCCCACCAATATTTCGTGTCATCTGCGAACTTACTATATATATTTTTTATCCACACCTTTGTTTTGGCCCTTCCCCCTTTTTTTCTCTCCCACATGGCAGCTGTCTCCCATTCTGCCAGCGCATTTCACACCTAATCTAGAGCCGTCTTTTGTCTCTCCACTAGTCCTTTCACCATCTCGTCTGGTTTTGAATACCTCTTAATGTCTCGTCACTTCTCTTTTGTTCTTTCATCCCCATTTCCCAGCCCCCAAACTGGCCTTTTAATGTTTCATTTCCTGTGTTTTTTCAGTCCTGACGAAGGGTTTCGACCTGAAACGTTGACTCTATTTCTCTCTCCACGGATGTTGCCTGGCCTGCTGAGTTTTTCCAGCATTTTCTGTTGTTATTTCGGATTTTCAGCATCCGCAGTATTTTGCTATCATACTAGGGTGTAGGTGGGCCCCACTGGCGGGGTACAGTCCAAACAAGGGGCTTGGACCCTCCGTCAAGAGTGCTGATCGGCCCACTTGCTGAGGGGCCAAGGGGAACATTGCCAGGATCAGAAGTCCTGGGCAACTTCCACCAACATAGGAACAGGCCATTCAACCCCTCGAGCCTGTTCAGCCATTCTATTAGTTCACGGCTGATCTGTACCTTAACCCATTTACCCGCCTTTGCTCCCTATCCCTGTCGATCACAGTCTTGAAAGCTCCAATTGACCCCCAGCATCCACAGCCTTTTGGGGGGGGGGGGGGGGCGGTGAGTGCCAGCTGACCACTACCCTGTGCGTGAACATGGGCCACACATGTGACCTCAGTGGTGCTTGCGTCCCCCTGCCCACCACCTCCAGTGGGGGGTCAGCGCTGGAGGGCACAATCCCAGTGTAACCAAATTTATTGTGACTCAAAAGGAATTTTGGGGGCTATATTTCTTTAAAAAGAATGAGTACAAAATGGAGTGAGGGTGGGGTGTGAACTGGGACACAGTTTCTCTCATTTAAAAGATTCTATAAAAGTGGCGTGCATCTCAGTCTGTGGTTAACCTCAGAAGTAGTGGGATCCTTTGCTATCTGGCTTTTTAAATGGCTGAGCACTTTCAATAAAGTAGAATTTCACACCAATGCAGTGAGATATCCACGTGTTATCACTCTGCAACTTCACTCTTTTAAAATTGAATTCTTTGTTTTTTTCACTGAGTCAGGTCTGATTTTAGTCATTTAATGTCAGCCATGGCTCAGTGGGTAGCACTCTCGCCTCGGAGTCAGAAGGTTGTGGGTTCACAGACCCACTCCAAATACAGGTCAACTATCCCTTATCCGCAATTCCGAAATTCGAAAAGCTCTGAAAACCGAAAGTTTTTTCGTGGAGCGTCTCTCGGTATTTCCAGTGTAAAAGCTTGAGCAGCTTGCACGGGAGTTTGCAGATTACTGCGTGGCCGTGTGCAACTTTGAGGAAACATTGCTGTTAACTATTTCTTTATAGTAATCTGGTTACCGAGCCAGGTTTGCATCCATCACTAGTGGTGTAGTTGTCGGGTAAACCCGACGGCTGCCTCTTGTCCATTTATAAGCATTAATATCCGTTCTGAAATCCAAAAAATTCCGAATTCCGAAACACATCTGGCCCCAAGGGTTTCGGATAAGGGATAGTGCACCTGTACTTGAGCACAAAAATCTAGGCTGACACTCCCAGAGCAGTACTGAGGGAGCGCTGCACTGTCGGAGGTGCTGTCTTTCGGATGAAACGTTAAACTGGACGTAAAGGATCACATGGCACTTTTCGAAGAAGAGCAGGGCAGTTATCCCCAGTGTCCTGGGCCAATATTTATCCCTCGATCACAGAAAACAGATGATCTGGTCATTACCACGTTGCTGTTTGTGGGATCTTGCTGTGCGCAAATTGGCTGCCGCGTTTCCTACATTACAACAGTGACTACACTTCAAAAGTACTTCATTGGCTGTAAAGCGCTTTGGGACATCCTGAGGTCGTGAAAGACGCTATAGAAATGCAAGTCTTTCTTTTTTAAATCTGTTATTGGCATGGCTTGTAATTTTATTTTTTGGGTTGGGTCCTTGTGTGAAAGGAACAGCTACAACTGGAACCATGAACAATCCTGTAATTAGAAACCAGGAGAAACCTTCCAAACCAACACGTACGTTCAGCGACGACTGCAGGTCGTGGGAGAGTTGGACGAGTTCATCCCTTTCCGGTTCCTTCTTCTTGATGTCGTTCACCACTCTCTGCAAGGAAAAAGATGAGGTCAGGTCAATGAGACCAGGCTTTTGGTTGGTTGGTTGACTCGGTGTCTGGCGTGTACATCATGTTTCCATTTGAGTGGCGTGGAGCGTCAACTTAAATCAATTCTGAAGCCTTAATGAGCCTTGCACTCATTTTGTGCCTAGGCTCGCAGTATGCTATCCTCTGGCTGGTCGCAGTGGGGTGTGCATTAGGTGTGGAGGCTTATGGCCTAGCACACTTTTATTTATTAATTCTCAGGACGTGGGCGTCGCTGGCAAGGCCAGCATTTATTGCCCATTCCTAATTGCCCTTGAGAAGGTGGTGGTGAGCTGCCTTATACAACTGAGTGGCTTGCTCGGCCATTTCAGAGGGCAGTTAAGAGTCAACCACATTGGTGTGGGACTACATAGAAACATAGAAGATAGGAGCAGGAGTAGGCCATTCGGCCTCTCGAGCCTGCTCCGCCATTCAATTCGATCATGGCTGATCATCCAAACTCAGTACCCTGTCCCTGCTTTCTCCCCATATCCCTTGATCCCTTTAGAAATATATCTAACTCCTTCTTGAATATATTTAATGAATTGGCCTCAACTGCCTTCTGTGGTAGAGAATTCCACAGGTTCACCACTCTCTGGGTGAAGAAATTCCTCCTCATCTCTGTCCTAAATGGCTTACCCCTTATCCTTAGACCGTGACCCCTGGTTCTGGACTCCCTCGCCATCGGGAACATCCTTCCTGCATCTAGTCTGTCTAGTCCTGTTAGAATTTTATAAGTTTCAATGAGATCCCCTCTCATTCTTCTAAACTCCAGCGAGTATAAGCCCAATCAACCCAATCTCTCCTCATACGTCATTCCTGCCATCCCAGGTATCAGTCTGGTGAGTCTTCGCTGCACTCCCTCCATGGCAAGAACATCCTTCCTCAGATAAGGTGACCAAAACTGCATACAATACTCAAGGTGTGGTCTCACCAAGGCCCTGTACAACTGCAGCAAGACATCCTTGTTCCTGTACTCAAACCCTCTCGCTACGAAGGCCAACATACCATTTGCCTTCTTAACCGCCTGCTGCACCAGCATGCTTATCTTCAGCGACTGGTGCACAAGGACACCCAGGTCTCGTTGCACTTCCCCTTCTCCCAATCTAGTGCCATTCAGATAATAATCTGCCTTCCTGTTTTTGCCACCAAAGTGGATAACCTCGCATTTATCCACATTATACTGCATCTGCCATACATCTGCCCAATCACCCAACCTGTCCAAATAGAGTCATAGAGTTTTACAGCGCAGAAAGAGGCCCTTCGGCCCATCGTGTCTGCGCCGTCCATCAATCCCTGTCCAGTCTAATCCCATTTTCCAGCATTTGGTCCATAGCCTTGTATGCAATGGCATTTCAAGTGCCCATCCAAATGCTTCTTGAATGTTGTGAGGGTTCCTGCCTCTACCACCCTTTCAGGCAGTGAGTTCCAGCTTCCAACCACCCTCTGGGAGAAAAAGTTCCTCCTCAAATCCCCTCTAAATCTCCTGCCCCTTACCCTGAATCTATGCCCCCTTGTTATTGACCCCCCTACTAAGGGGAAAAGTTCCTCTTTATCTACCCTATCTATGCCCCTCATCATTTTGTACACCTCAATCAGGTCCCCCCTCAGCCTCCTTTGCTCCAAGGAAAACAACCCCAGCCTGTTTAGTCTTTCTTCATAGCTGAGGCGCTCCATCCCAGGTAACATCCTGGTGAATCTTCTCTGCACCCTCTCCAAAGCAATCACATCCTTCCTATAGTGAGGCGACCAGAACTGCACACAGTACTCCAGCTGTGGCCTCACCAGCGTTTTGTACAGCTCCATCATAACCTCCCTGCTCTTATATTCTATGCCTCGGCTAATGAAGGCAAGTATCCCATATGCCTTTTTAACCACCTTATCTACCTGTTCCGCTGCCTTCAGGGATCTATGTACATGTACACCAAGGTCCCTCTGACCCTCTGTACTTCCTAGGGTCCTACCACTCATTGTGTATTCCGTTGCCTTATTTGTCCGTCCAAAATGCATCACCTCGCACTTTTCCGGGTTAAATTCCATTTACCACTTTTCCGCCCATCTGACCAACCCGTTAATATCGTCCTGTAGCCTGAGGCTTTCCTCCTCGCAATTTACCACCCCACCAATTTTCGTGTCATCCGCGAACTTACTGATCATACCCTTTACATTCTCATCCAAATCATTAATGTAGATCACAAACAGCAAGGGACCCAGCACCGATCCCTGAGGTACCCCACTGGACACAGGCTTCCAGTCACAAAAGCAACCTTCGACCATCACCCTCTGCCTCCTGCCACTCAGCCAGTTTAGGATCCAATGCGCCAAGGCCCCCTGGATCCACAAATCATACTGGAGTTTCTCGGCATCCTCCACACAGCACACACGCCCACCCAGCTTTGTGTCGTCTGCAAACTTGGAGATATTACATCTAGTTCCCTCGTCCAGATCATTAATATATATTGTGAATAGCTGGGGTCCTAGGACCGATCCGTGCGGTACCCCACGAGTCACTGTCTGCCACTTGGAAAAAGACCTGTTTATTCCAACTCTTTGCTTTCTGTCTGCCAACCAGTTCTCTATCCAAGTCAATACCTTGCCCCCAATCCCATGTGCTTTAACTTTACACGCTGATCTCTTATGCTGGACCTTATCGAAAGTCTTCTGAAAGTACAAATGCACCACATCCACTGATTCTCCCTTATCTAGTCTACCAGTTACATCCTCACAAAATTCCAGTAGATTAGTCAAGCACGATTTACCTTTTGTAAATCCATGTTGAATTTGTCCGATCCTGTCACTGTTTTCCAGGTGCTCTGCTATTACATCTTTTATAATGGACTCTAGCATTTTCCCCACTACCAATTTCAGGCTCACCGGTCTATAATTCCCCGCTTTCTCTCTACCACCTTTTTTGAACAGTGGGGTAACATTAGCTACCCTTCAATCCATGGGAACTGTTCCAAAGTCTATCGAATTTTGGAGTCTGGAGTCACATATAGGCCAGACCGGGTAAGGACGGCAGATTTCCTTCCCTGAAGGACATTAGTGAACCAGATGGGTTTTTACAACAATCCGGTAGTTTCATGGTCATCACTACTGATAGCAGCTTTTATTTCAGATTGATTTAATTAGTTTAATTTAAATTCCCCCAGTTGCCGTGGTGGGATTTGAACTCACGTCTCTGGATCATTAGACCAGGACTCTGGATTACTCGTCCAGTGACGTAACCACTATGCAATTGTTCCTGTATTTTGGGTGCCTGTCGCCACCTTTTCGGCCCCTGTATGTTAGCGTTGGTTGTTTCTCTTCTCTTCTCTCTTGTACATCTATTCACCTTCCCTTTACTTCCCTCTTTCTTACTCCTCTGTTTTCATCTCTCTCCCATTCCTCTCTGCGGCACTCCCCCCATTTCCTGCTGTGCTTGTGCTGCCACACGGGAAGAACACGGGGGTAGTGAGGGCGTTGGGTGGGAAATGGCAGCAGGTCAAGCCCCACCTGAACAGGCATATGACCCATAGGAGGTACAGCCCAATGTCTGAACCCCACTGACCTTGGTGAGGGCAGCTATTGTAAAAGCTGGACTGGATCCCTACAAAACATAGACTGGATTACCACAAAACATAGACTGGATTGCCACAAAATATAGACTGGATCACCACAAAACATAGACTGGCTTGCCACAAAACATGGACTGGATCCCCACAAAACATAGACTGGATTACCACAAAACATGGACTGGATCACCACAAACACAAGGACAGGAAATGCAGTGTGGCGCAGCCTTGAACTCCTGGACCCATGTGCTTAGAAAACACTTACCTTCTGAGCCTGGAGTTTGGCGTTGACTTCGTTTAGGCTGGCTGTGGGTTGCACTTGATTGTTAGGAAGATTGTTCATCCAGGTGTTGAGTCCCTGCTGGGATGTCTTGTAGCGCTGATGGGCTGTGTCGGCATTCTGAAGCATTTCCTCTCTGTGAAGCATCACAAAACACAGCGTGAAGTTTCTGCTGAGTGCAGTGTCTGACAGGGCACTTCACAATGGGTTACAGCAACAGAAGGAATAATGGCAATGAAGGAACACAGTGTTAGAAAATTAATCTGAGATTCCAATTTCTACGTGAACCCGATAGATATGGGATTTCAACAGCTCCAAGTGTTTGAGCCACCAACTGGTTCCTCACCAAATGGCAAGTCTTCATGTATAAGCCTATCTGATCAGCTGTGGCTCAGTGGTAGCACTCTTGTCTCTGAGTCAGAAGATTGTGAGTTTAGGGCCCATTCCAGAGACCTTAGCACAAAATCTAGGCTAACACTTCAGTGCAGTACTGAGGGAGTGCTGCACTGTCAGGGGTGCTGTGTTTCGGATGAGACATTAAACTGCCCTCTCAGGTGAATGTAAGAGATCTTATGGCCCTATTTCAAAGAAGAGCAGGGGAGTTCTCCCCGGTGTCCTGTCCAATATTTATCACTCAACCAACATCACCTAAACAAATTATCTGGTCATGATCTCATTGCTGATTTATGTTTGTGGGAGCTTGCTGTGCACAAATTGGCTGCTGCATTTCCTACATTACAACAGTGACTACACTTCAAAAGCACTTAATTTCACAGCACTTTGGGACATCCTGAGATTGTTTAAGGCGCGATATAAATGTAAGTCTTTCTTTCTTTAATGGCTATTCAGTCATGGGGAGATATCAGAGCCAAACTCAATTTCATCCTCTGAGGTTGCTGGGTAGCGGTCAGCACCATGTACTCCAGCTGACTTCTCCCAGCCTGGGGCACTGAGGCCAATTATGGCACCTTGGCTGACCTCAGATAAATCAGCACAGACTGGGGGGGATTGAAGCTTCCTGGTCAGTATGGCTCAGTTCTACACTGGGCCGAGTGTGTAATAACTTGCCTGGATGAGTGCAGCTCCAACAACACTCAAGACGTTCAACACCATCCAGGACAAAGCAGCCCGCTTGACCGGCACCCCATCCACCACCTTAAACATTCACTCCCTCCACCCCCGGCGCACCGTGGCTGCAGTGTGTACCATCTACAAGATGCACTGCAGCAACTCACCAAGGCTTCTTCGGCAGCACCTCCCAAACCCACGACCTCTTCCACCTAGAACAACAAGGGCAGCAGGAGCATGGGAACACCACCACCTCCAAGTTCCCCTCCAAGTCACACACCATCCTGACTTGGAAATATATCGCCGTTCCTTCATCGTTGCTGGATCAAAATCCTGGAACTCCCTCCCTAACAGCACTGTGGGAGTACCTTCACCACACGGACTGCAGCAGTTCAAGAAGGCGGCTCACCACCACCTTCTCAAGGGCAATTAGGGATGGGCAATAAATGCCGGCCTTGCCTTGCCATGAACGAATAAAAAAATAATTGACCCAAAGGAGTCTCGAGCAATCTTTAATGGCGAAGGTTTGCTTTGCCCTCAATACCAATCCTGAAAATCAGGTGTGTCTAGTAGAAAATGGGACACAGAAAGGTGGCTGGATACCAACCCCGCCTGTCCAAAACCCCCATTAACGAGGCAACAACACCCCTTTATCCCGCCCAGTGTCTCTGCTCCAGCAGCAAACGAGAGGCCACGATACCACACATGTGACAGCGGGAGAAGGCAACGAGAAAGCGAGAGGCAACAGGACGTTTATTTGGGATTTCACAGGGAATCAACTTGGATTTCAAAAGCCAATCAAACTGTCAGGACTGGCGGTCAGATGATAATGCACTGCAGCAACTCACCAAGCCTTCTTCAACAGAAGCAAACCCGCAACTTCCAACCCCTAGAAGGACAAGGGCAGCAGGCACATGGGAACACCACCACCTCCGACTTCCCCTCCCAGTCACACACCATCCCGACTTAGAAATACATCACCGTTCCTTTGTGGTCGCCGGGTCAAAATCCTGGAACTCCCTCCCTGACAGCACTGTGGGATTACCTTCACCACACGGACTACAGCGGTTCAAGAAGACGGCTCACCACCACCTTCTCAAGGACAATTAGGGATGGGCAATAAATGCTGGCCTTGCCAGCGACGAGCATATCCCATTAATGATTTTTTTTTAAAAGCGGAGTGCCCACCTCAAGTCCAGTTGATCGCTGGCGTTCTGATAGCGGTTGTTCAGCTTTTGGACCGTGGCCTTCTGTTTCTTGATGTCAGGGCAGTATTCCTGGAAGTCGAGCTCCAGGGGTGTGCAGCTGTCATCGGTCTTTTTCAGGTCCTGGTTCACCTTCTGCAGCTTGTCTTGCTCGTTGTTTAGTTCTCGTTTCAAACTCTGAAAGAAGAGCAAGAGATAATAATAGAGTTTATCAAGTGGAATGGTGCAGTTCCTGCTCACTGACATTTGCGGCAGTTCCTTCTATTCCATTTTATCTTTACTCTATCCTTTCTCTGCTAAAACATCTAGGTCCAAGGTCTCAGCTCTCCAAAAAAAAAGCTTTTCCATACTGGAGAAAGAAAGACTTGCATTTATATAGCGCCTTTCACGACCACCGGACATCTCAAAGCGCTTCACAGCCAATGAGGTACTTTTTGAAGTGAAGTCACTGTTGTAATGTGGGAAACGCAGCAGCCAATTTGCGCACAGCAAGCTCCCACAAACAGCAATGTGATAATGACCAGATAATCTGTTTTTGCTATGTTGGTTGAGGGATAAATATTGGCCCAGGACACTGGGGATAACTCCTCTGCTCTTCTTCGTAATAATGCCATGTGGATCTTTTACCTCCACCCGAGAGCGCAGACGGGGCCTCGGTTTAACGTCTCATCCGAAAAACGGCACCTCCGACGGTGCAGCGCTCCCTCAGCACTGCACTGGGAGTGTCAGCCTAGCTTTATGTGCTCAAGTCCCTGGAGTGGGACTCTGAACCCACGACCTTCTGACTCAGAGGCAAGTGTGCTAGCAGCTGAGCCACAGCTGACTTAGCACTGAAAGTTGGCATGGACTCCACTCTCGGTTGGTTCTCGTGCCTTGGTCTTCTTGCTGAAGGAAGTATTGCCCACCTCCAGCAGGAGAGAGGTGCGTGGAAGCAGGAGGACCAATTCGCCCACTCTTTATTAGCAGAAGGCTTTGTAGGGATAAGGGGATTGTGCGTCCCTTTCTCCCATCTGCTCTCTTAGGTGGGAGAAAGGGACCTTTTTAAAATTAGTTGAAATTACAATAAATTAAATATTTTAAACAAAAATTTAATTTTTTGAAAAAAATAATTAAAGTTCTTTACGGGGCTAAAAATAAACTTTTTAAAAAAAAGTATTTTCACCAGGCGTAAGATTTCTAAGGGTTTTCTGCAGGCGGAGGATCTCTCCCCCTGCAGAGGCCCTTCTCCCGGGCAGGCGTCCGATTTGTCAAGGGCATTCTTGACAGATCGGAAATGCCGGTTTTCAGCGCATGCACTTCGCACGCCTGAAACCGGCATTTCCGATGTCTCTATGGGTGTGTACACAGCGCGTACACACCCGTAGGGATCGGAATACACAGCCCTATGAAACAAGTGAATGTCATAGGAATAATTTTCTGTTTCTGATACCAGTGCAGAGCCTCATATACTGGGGGTGTATATTTTCGGGTTGCAGTCCTGATGAGTGCTCCCAGCGGGCGCGGCTCCGAGCCAGGCATGTAACCCCGTAAAATGGCCCCTCATTTCTCCGACTCATTCATCACCTCAAAGTTGTAAATTGTGCATCTCCAGAAATGTTCTTAGGAACAGCAAAAGGTCCAACAAGCCTTACTCATTTTCATAGATGAACCCCACCTATCCAACCACATTCCCCTGTGCAGGCCCACTCCTTGGCAGGGCCTTGTGCTGGGTTTGTAGGGCAGGGGAGGGGGGGAGAGAGAGCAAAAACTCACAGACCCAGATTTTCCGATCGCAGGCCTCCCGCGGGCGGAGGACTGCGATCTGGAAAAATCTGCGCCCTTACCTGAGGGCTCCCAGGAGGCGCAGAGTTCCATTGCTGGGACTCTCTAAACTGCGGGTGTGCAGGGCCCACGTATCCCAGGGGCGCAGGTAGTTTGCAGCGTCCCTGGGATCACGTGGGCCATGGGGACCCAATCAGAGAAGAGAATCTCCCTTCATACACTTGACAGGAAGACCTGTCAAATATATGAATGGAGATCACCCCAAAAACATAGTAAAACTTCAAATAAATGTTTTTTAAAAAATCACCTTTTTAAAATTAGTTGAAATTACAATAAATTTTAAACAAAAATTTAAATTTTTGAAAAAAATTATTAAAGTTTTTTACAGGGCTAAAAATAAACTTACCTATTTAAAAGTATTTTTAAATGATAAATCAGTGAAAAAAAATGTTTTAAACTTTTTTCAACTCTTATCCTGGTAAAAGCAGGCCTTATGACCGGCCTTACGCCTGCTTTTACCAGGCGCAAGAATTGTAAGGGTTTTCTGCGGGCGGAAGGTCTCCAAAAAGTGTAACTCTCCGCCCACAGAGACCCTTCTCCAGGGCAGCCGGAGGATCTGTCAAGAGCTTTTTTGACAGATCGGAAATGCCGGTTTCCAGCGCATGCACTGTGCATGCCTGAAACCGGCATTTCCGATGTCCCTACAGGTGGGTACACAATGCATACACACCCGTAGGGATCGGTATATCCAGCCCACAGGTAGTGAAGACCAAGTGTAGCCTTTGGGTGAAAGGGAGGGGACAGGGGGTAATTGGGCAATGGTGCACAGATGTAATTCAATCTCTATTTTAACGTTGAGCATTCTGTCATTATTTTTATATAATGCTTTGACAAAATGTATGGCAGTTTCAGGAAGCAGAGCTGCTTGGAGCATAGGAGTTTCTCTGCACTACAGGCTGAGCAGCTGGCACGACATTGCCACCAGTGGCGGGAGGGTGTAATTACAGTGTGACACGTTTACATAGGCAATTTCCATCATAAATGTTGACATAGGAAATTTTAATGGGAAAATTTGACACGGGAAGTGTGTGCAGACATAAGATTTTGCATATATTATATAGCTATCGCGATTAAGAGAGAACTAGAAGAAACTGCGAGACTCCACTCCTGGCACAGAGCCTCGCTCGAGTGGGTGCGGAGGTCAACACGCTCATTTGTGGTGCTCTGACTATCCAGCTGTTGGCATCAGGAGCAAATCAGGCACGCTGAGCTCTGCGTTTGATCCTCCGATCTGAGTGTGATATCTTGCAATTTTGGGGCTGATATATTTCCTGGGAAAGACTGGAGTGAGAGAGATGGTGAGAAGGTGGCGTTGAATAGTTTCTATGAAGTGCTAAGTTCCCCAGGCTCTCCGGGGTCATTACCTGTAGCTCAGTTTTCCTCTGCTGCATGGCATTCGGCGCAGCAGGAATCACCAATTCCTCCGCCAGATTGGATTCAATTTTCTTGAGGGCGTTATCTGCTTTCTGAATGCTGTTTTCCAAGTCCAGTTGATTCTTCGCTCTAGCCAAGAAAAAAGCAAACGGGTCACAGGTCTGTATCAGTCGCTGGCCATCGTTGCTGGGGTAAGAACATTACCCAATTGTGTGCAGTTTTGGTCGCCTTATCTGAGGAAGGATGTTCTTGCCATGGAGGGAGTGCAGCGAAGATTCACCAGGCTGATACCTGGGATGGCAGGAATGACGTATGAGGAGAGATTGGGTCGATTGGGCTTATACTCGCTGGAGTTTAGAAGAATGAGAGGGGATCTCGTTGAAACTTATAAAATTCTAACAGGACTAGACAGACTAGATGCAGGAAGGATGTTCCCGATGATGGG
Organism: Somniosus microcephalus; assembly: GCF_052327205.1. Taxonomy (NCBI): domain Eukaryota; kingdom Metazoa; phylum Chordata; class Chondrichthyes; order Squaliformes; family Somniosidae; genus Somniosus; species Somniosus microcephalus. The sequence continues at coordinate 17,292,130 of NC_141007.1, forward strand.
CGAGTCCAGAACCAGGGGTCACAGTCTAAGGATAAGGGGTAAGCCATTTAGGAAGAATTTCTTCACCCAGAGAGTGGTGAACATATAGAATTCTCTACCACAAAAGGCAGTTGAGGCCAATTCATTAAATATATTCAGGAAGGTGTTAAATATATTTCTTAAGGCTAAAGGGATATGGGGAGAAAGCAGGGACAGGGTACTGAATTTGGATGATCAGCCATGATCTCATTAAATGGCGGAGCAGGCTCGAGGGGCCGAATGGCCTACTCTTGCTCCTATCTTCTATGTTTCTATGACCCACAGGCACTCCACTGCAAGCGGTCAGGGTGTGACTTCAAACCAGCCCGACAGTCACTCCAGAGCTGCCCCTTGAGGGGAGCACAAAGTCGGGATGTCACCCCTATCAATCATCCCATTCAAGTTCTACTCCACGTTTCCATTACAGGTTGGTTTACACAATGTATTAATCTAAGGTAAGGATAATGGCCCAGAATTTGCTGTCAAAATAACAGTGAGGCTAATGGCGCTCGCCGTTATTTATGCGCAAATGGTACAACAATTTCAGGCGAGGGGCAGATGCAAGGTTAAACAGGAAATCCGAGTTGCGGGGCTCCGCCGTTAACTGTACGAAAGTGCCATCTTTTTGTCTGCCTCACCATTGACATGTGTTGAATGTCATGATGTTGCTGCATGTGTGCAGTAGATAAGATCTAAAACCTTTAGAAAGTTAAGTCTTATCATTACAAGCGTAAGTACCCTTTTAACGATGTGATAATTGTTAATTACTATCAGTCAACCTCTCTGGCACTGAAAATTAGCTTTTACAAGTGTGGAGTCTCATTTCTTCAGGTTGTGAATTGTTGTTGGAGATTTAAAAAAATTTTAATTTATAAATTAAAAGATTTTTTTACTTTTCCTTTCTGTCTCTTTTAAGCCAATCTTTCTTTCCCTTTCTTTACCTCTCTTTATGTACCTGATGTGACATTGAATTCACTCACTAATTTACACTTCCTTCTTAGTCCTTGCGCTTTTAATTTCACAATCCTTCAATCTGATTGGTTAAGGAGATACACAGTTGCTTGCCCTGTTCACTCAGGTCCCCGAGATGCCCGGTTTCCCTCGCTGTGACATTATCAGCTCACGCATTCAGCAACTTGCCAGAAAAAAATGTTACAAACCTAAATGGTGTTAGCTGTGGCTCAGTGGGTTGCACACTTGCCTCTCAACTCTAGAAGGTTGTGGATTCACAACCACTTGAGCACAAAAATCTATGCTGAGGGAGTGCTGCACTGTCAGAGGAGCCATATTTCAGATGAGACTTTAAACTGAGACCCTGTCTACCCTCTCAGGTGGACATAAAAGAGCTCATGACACTATTTTGAAGAAGAGCAGGGGAGCTATCCCTGGTGTCCTGGCCAATATTTATCCCGAGCAGATGCCGTTAGATTCATTCCTACAGCAAATTATGCCTTATATTTATGTAATTACACCATGACTCTCTCTTTTCGCCTGACTCTCTTCTTTCTCTGCTGTTTATGTTTCAGATGCTTCCTTACTCATGCTACCAATTTAGCTACCCATGCTTGGCTCCAATAACATTTTTTTCAGGAGATATTTATATGAATAAGTTGCCCCTCATCATACTTTGCAACTAAAATATCATCTTTCTTTGCCAATCAGAACTTGAAGGTCCCAGGTTCAGTCCTGGGTTATCATAGAATAATGCAGCACAGAAGAAGGTCATTCGGCCCATTGTGCCTGTGCCAGCCCTTTGAAAGAGCGATTCTGTTACTCCCCACTCAACCCGTTGTTTCCCCACATCCCTGCTAACTTTTCCTTTTCAAGTATATATCCGATTTCCTTTTGAAAGTTACTATTGAACCTGCTTCCACCGCCCTTTCAGGAAGCACATTCCAGATCATAACTCGCTGCATAAGAAAAATTCTCCTCATCAACCATTGGCTCTTATGCCAATTATCTTAAACCTGTATCCTCTGGTTACCAACCCTTCTGCCAGTGGAAACAGTATCTTCTTATTTATTCTATCAAAACCCTTCATGATTTTGAACACGTACAGGCCATTCATTATTTCCGATGGCCGTGGTGTCCAGAACCAGGGGTCATAGTCTAAGGATAAGGGGTAAGCCATTTAGGACTGAAATGAGGAGGAATTTCTTCACCCAGAGAGTGGTGAACCTGTGGAATTCTCTGCCACAGAGGGCGGTGGAGGCCAGTTCATTAAATATATTCAAGAAGGAGTTAGATATATTTCTTAAGGCTAAGGGGATCAAGGGATATGGGGAGAAGGCAGGGGCCGAATGGACTACTCCTGCTCCTATCTTCTATGTTTCTATGTAACACCTCTATTAAATCTCTCCTTAACCTGTAAGGAGAACAACCCCAGCTTCTCCAGGGTTCAAAAAGGCTGCCAGCACGCACTCTAGGTTTAGACATGAAGAACAGCCGTTGGTCCAAGAGGGCAGGCAGCACCTGTGCAATCACATCTACGGGAAAAGAGGGTCGGAAAACTGGTGGGAGGGAGGGAGAAACGACGGAGGCAGGCACTGTGTACTCACTTGTTCTGGTACTGGTTGGCCAGCAAGGTGACGGCTTTGTGTTTATTCTTCACATCGGTCAGTTTAGTTGGAAGCTGCGATGCAGAGGGGCCTGTGGGTTTCTTCAAAAGGTGTGATTCGCACTCTCGCTGTACGGCGTCCTTCTCTGTTCCAATCTTCTGCAAGCGCTTGTTTACACTCTGCGATTAGAGTCAGGGGGTGAGTTCACAGCGGGAAATGTTTCGATGCAAGTCCCTCATCATTACTGCAGACTGAACGAATCTTCACATGTAACCCGTAAAGGGAACTGATCTGACTGAAACAGATTGGCCCAGAAATTTGGGTCGGGGGCTTCCCGCGAGTGCAAGCCCCCGACCTGCACTTACCTAGCGTGCCGGCCGTTGAGCTGTGGGCCCCCGTGGTATTCCGATCCTGGGCCTGCTCCAACTGCCGGCGCGCAGTGCTTGCGTATCCCAGGGGCGCAGTTAGTTCGATGCGTCCCCTGGGATCACGTGGGCCATGGGGAGCCAATCGGAGCAGGGAATGCCCATTCATAAGTCTGACAGGAAGTGCTGTCAAAACTTATAAATACTACGGGCCCCAAAACATCACTAAATCTTCAAATAAATTTTGTTTTTTAAATCACATTTTTTAAATAAACTATAAATTACATGAAATAACTATTTTAAACAATAATTTAAATTTTTGAAAAAAATAATTTTATTTTCTAACGGGGCTAAAAATAAACTTACCTTGCTTTAAAGTATTTAAAAATAATAAACCTGTGGAAAAAATGTTTTAATTTTAATTAGTTCACCACTTACCTTGTAAAAAGCAGGCCTTACGATTGCTTTTTATATGTGTAACTTCTGGAGACTTACCCTCCCGGGAAAACCTGGGAAAAAAACCTAAGTTCGATGCGCACGTGCAGCCTCTCCTGCGCACGCGTTCGACCTCTTAACCCCTTCGTTCAGGGGAACGGAAGTGCCGGTTTCCCGTGCAGGCGCAGTGCATGCACGAAACCGACACTTCCATTGGGCCTACGGGTGAGTACCGCGTGCGTACTCACCCGTGGAGACCCGAATTTCTGGGCCATTATCTCACTCTCCATTCAATCCAAACATGGGTCCCCCACAGGATGGACACCATACCTCCAGAGTGCTTCTGTTGCTTTCTTGCCACACCATACCTAAGCAAGACCCAGACACTGCAGGAATATACATGCTACTCTAAACATAGTCCAATGTTGCACCCCTAAACTGAAACCCTAGATTAACCACACTGCCCTGCCCTGGAGCCAGTGCTGTACCCCTAAAATAAGACTGTTCTGCACGGGAGCCCAGTACTGTAGCCCTAGAATGACTGTCACTGAACCCTTTCCCTGCAATCACAAGAAGACTTTTTAACATTTTCGAACCATTTCCACCTTTCGGCCTTCTAGGGATGTATAATCCTTGCAGGAACATAATTTACATGAGCAGTGACGAGCCAGTCCTACCTCCTGCTCCTTGAGACGGTTGGCAATGTCCTGAGTGGGAGCACTTCGGTTGACTGGTGCATGCAGTTGGGTCATTATCTGCTTCTCGGACTCTCCCAGGTCGTTGTTGATCTTGTTGAGTTTAGACAGGAGGTCTTTGCTCTGGGGATCGTCCATTCCCGAGCCAAAGCTGGTAACTGCGAGGAGACAAGCGACAAGTCAGGCATTGCAGAAGGGAGGGTGGCTGGTAGCAAAATAGGTCAGCGGGATTGGATGGGGTCAGGTCAACTCTGGGGGTAAAGTAGACCCACAAGGGTTCACCTGTGTCTGATTTGCATCAGCACAAGGGCACTGATAACCACAACACTGGCCTGTAGATTGGTGGCCGGGTCTGTCACTTTAAAGACACTCTGTTGAATGGGTAATGGGTGCCGAAGAGGTTTAGTGCGCCATTGGTGCTTTTCCCTCACCTGGTGCTGCAGACTGGTTCAGCGGGCTGGCCTCTTTGGATTGCTTCAACGCGTTGTAACGGTTTTTCAGCTTGTTCTCTGTGTCTGATCGTTTCCTCTTCAAATCACCTAAATCATTCGCCAACCTAAAAACAAATATCACACGCTGACAGAACCATTGGCTGGAATGAAAAAACTCAGTTGGGAGCGGAGTGGATTCAGTGCGACACGTTCACTTCAGTGGGTGTTTGATGGGAGAGTGTAGAGGGAGCTTTACTCTGTATCTAACCCATGCTGCACCTGCCCTGGAAGTGTTTGATGGGAGAGTGTAGAGGGAGCTTTACTCTGTATCTAACCCGTGCTGTACCTGCCCTGGGAGTGTTTGATGGGACAGTGTAGAGGGAGCTTTACTCTGTATCTAACCAGTGCTTGTACCTGCCCTGGGAGTGTTTGATGGGACAGTGTAGAGGGAGCTTTACTCTGTATCTAACCCGTGCTGTACCTGCCCTGGGAGTGTTTGATGGGACAGTGTAGAGGGAGCTTTACTCTGTACCTAACCCATGCTGTACCTGCCCTGGGAGTGTTTGATGGGAGAGTGTAGAGGGAGCTATACTCTGTAACTAATCTATGCGGGACCTACCCTGGGGGTGTTTGATGGGGTCAGTGTAGAGAGAGCTTTATTCTGTATCTAACCCATGCTGTACCTGCCCTGGGAGTGTTTAATGGGGCAGTGTAGAGAGAGCTTTACTCTGTATCGAACCCGTGCTGTACCTGCCCTGGGAGTGTTTGATGGGACAGTGTAGAGGGAGCGTTACTCTGTATCTAACCCATGCTGTACCTGCGCTGGGAGTGTTTGACGGGACTGTGTAGAGGGAGCTTTACTCTGTATCTAACCCGTGCTGTAGTTGCCCTGGGAGATTTTAACGGGAATGTATAGAGTGAGCTTTACGCTGTATCTAACCCGTGCTGTACCTGCCCTGGGAGTGTTTGATGGGACAGTGTAGAGGGAGTTTTACTCTGTATCTAATCCGTGCTGTACCTGCCCTGGGAGTGTTTGATGGGACAGTGTAGAGGGAGCTTTACTCTGTATCTAACCCATGCTGTACCTGCTCTGGGAGCGTTTGATGGGACAGTGTAGAGGGAGCTTTACTCTGTATCTAACCCGTGCTGTACCTGCCCTGGGAGTGTTTGATGGGACAGTGTAGAAGGAGTTTTACTCTGTATCTAACCCGTGCTGTACCTGCCCTGGGGGTGTTTGATGGGAGAGTGTAGAGGGAGCTTTACTCTGCATCTAACCCATGCTGTACCTGCCCTGGGAGTGTTTAATGGGGCAGTGTAGAGAGAGATTTACTCTGTATCAAACCCGTGCTGTACCTGCCCTGGGAGTGTTTGATGGGACAGTGTAGAGGGAGCTTTAATCTGTATCTGACCCGTGCTGTACCTGCCCTGGGAGTGTTTGATGGGACAGTGTAGAGGGAGCTTTACTCTGTATCTAACCCATGCTGTACCTGCCCTGGGAGTGTTTGATGGGACATTGTAGAGGGAGCTTTACTCTGTACCTATCCTGTGCTGTACCTGCCCTGGGAGTGTTTGATGGGACAGTGTAGAGGGAGCTTTACTCTGTATCTAACCCGTGCTGTACCTGCCCTGGGAGTGTTTGATGGGACAGTGTAGAGGGAGCTTTACTCTGTATCTAACCCGTGCTGTACCTGCCCTGGGAGTGTTTAATGGGGCAGTGTAGAGAGAGATTTACTCTGTATCGAACCCGTGCTGTACCTGCCCTGGGAGTGTTTCATGGGACAGTGTAGAGGGAGCTTTAATCTGTATCTAACCCGTGCTGTACCTGCCCTGGGAGTGTTTGATGGGACAGTGTAGAGGGAGCTTTACTCTGTATCTAACCTGTGCTGTACCTGCCCTGGAAGTGTCTGATGGGACAGTGTAGAGGGTGCATTACTCTGTATCTAACCCATGCTGTACCTGCCCTGGGAGTTTTTGATGGGACAGTATAGAGGGAGCTTTACTCTGTATCTAACCCGCTCTGTACCTGCCCTGGGAGTGTTTGACGGGACTGTGTAGAGGGAGCTTTACTCTGTATCTAACCCGTGCTGTAGTTGCCCTGGGAGATTTTAACGGGAATGTGTAGAGTGAGCTTTACGCTGTATCTAACCCGTGCTGTACCTGCCCTGGGAGTGTTTAATGGGACAGTGTAGAGGGAACTTTACTCTGTATCTAACCTGTGCTGTACCTGCTCTGGGAGTGTTTGATGGGACAGTACAGAGGGAGCTTTACTCTGTATATAACCCGTGCTGTACCTGCTCTGGGAATGTTGGATGGGACAGTGTAGAGTGAGCTTTACTCTGTATCTAACCTGTGTTGTCCCTGCCCTGGGAGTGTTTGATGGGACAGTATAGAGGGTGCATTACTCTGTATCTAACCCGTGCTGTACCTGCCCTGGAAGTTTTTGATGGGACAGTGTAGAGGGAGCTTTACTCTGTATCTAACCCATGCTGTAACTGCCCTGGGAGTGTTTGATGGGAGAGTGTAGAGTGAGCTTTACTCCGTATCTAACCCGTGCTGTACCTGCCCTGGGAGTGTTTGATGGGACAGTGTAGAGGGAGTTTTACTCTGTATCTAATCCGTGCTGTACCTGCCCTGGGAGTGTTTGATGGGACAGTGTAGAGGGAGCTTTACTCTGTATCTAACCATGCTGTACCTGCTCTGGGAGAGTTTGATGGGACAGTGTAGAGGGAGCTTTACTCTGTATCTAACCCGTGCTGTACCTGCCCTGGGAGTGTTTGATGGGACAGTGTAGAAGGAGTTTTACTCTGTATCTAACCCGTGCTGTACCTGCCCTGGGAGTGTTTGATGGGACAGTGTAGAAGGAGTTTTACTCTGTATCTAACCCGTGCTGTACCTGCCCTGGGGGTGTTTGCTGGGGCAGTGTAGAGGGAACTTTACTCTGTATCTAACCCATGCTGTACCTGCCCTGGAAGTGTTTGATGGGAGAGTGTAGAGGGAGTTTTACTCTGCATCTAACCCATGCTGTACCTGCCCTGGGAGTGTTTAATGGGGCAGTGTAGAGAGAGCTTTACTCTGTATCGAACCCGTGCTGTACCTGCCCTGGGAGTCATAGAGTTTTACAGCACAGAAAGAGGCCCTTCGGCCCATCGTGTCTGCGCCGCCCATCCATCCCTGTCCAGTCTAATCCCATTTTCCAGCATTTGGTCCATAGCCTTGTATGCAATGGCATTTCAAGTGCTCATCCAAATGCTTCTTGAATGCTGTGAGGGTTTCTGCCTCTACCACCCTTTCAGGCAGTGAGTTCCAGATTCCAACCACCCTCTGGGTGAAAAAGTTCCTCCTCAAATCCCCTCTAAATCTCCTGCCCCTTACCCTGAATCTATGCCCCCTTGTTATTGACCCCCCTACGAAGGGGAAAAGTTCCTCTTTATCTACCCTATCTATGCCCCTCATCATTTTGTACACCTCAGTCAGGTCCCCCCTCAGCCTTCTTTGCTCCAAGGAAAACAACCCCAGCCTGTTTAGTCTTTCTTCATAGCTGAGGCGCTCCATCCCAGGTAACATCCTGGTGAATCTTCTCTGCACCCTCTCCAAAGCAATCACATCCTTCCTATAGTGAGGCGACCAGAACTGCACACAGTACTCCAGCTGTGGCCTCACCAGCGTTCTGTACAGCTCCATCATAACCTTCCTGCTCTTATATTCTATGCCTCTGCTAATGAAGGCAAGTATCCCATATGCCTTTTTAACCACCTTATCTACCTGTCCCGCTGCCTTCAGAGATCTATGCACATGTACACCAAGGTCCCTCTGACCCTCTGTACTTCCTAGGGTCCTACCACTCATTGTGTATTCCCTTGCCTTATTTGTCCGTCCAAAATGCATCACCTCGCACTTTTCAGGGTTAAATTCCATTTGCCACTTTTTCGCCCATCTGACCAACCCGTTTATATCGTCCTGTAGCCTGAGGCTTTCCTCCTCGCAATTTACCACCCCACCAATTTTCGTGTCATCTGCGAACTTACTGATCATACCTTTTACATTCTCATCCAAATCATTTATGTAGATCACAAACAACAAGGGACCCAGCACCGATCCCTGAGGTACCCCACTGGACACAGGCTTCCAGTCACAAAAGCATCCTTCGACCATCACCCTCTGCCTCCTGCCACTCAGCCAGTTTAGGATCCAACGCGCCAAGGCACCCTGGATCCCATGGGCTCTTACCTTCTTGACCAGTCTCCTATGCGGGACTTTGTCAAAAGCTTTACTGAAGTCCATGTAAACCACATCCACAGCATTTCCCTCATCCACCCCCCTAGTCACCCCCTCGAAAAATTCAATCAGATTTGTCAGACATGATTTACCCTTGACAAAGCCATACTGACTATCCCCGATTAATCCTTGCCTCTCCAAGTGGAGACTAATTTTGTCCCTCAGAATTTGTTCCAATAATTTCCCTACCACAGATGTTAGGCTCACTGGCCTGTAATTCCCTGGTTTATCCCTGCTACCCTTCTTGTATAATGGTACTACATTAGCTGTTCTCCAGTCCTCTGGTACATCCCCTGTGGCCAGAGAGGTTCTGAAAATTTGTGTCAGAGCCCCTGCAATCTCCTCCTTTGCCTCCCACAGCAGCCTGGGATACATCTCGTCCGGGCCTGGGGATTTATCCACTTTTTGGCCTGCTAAAACCGCTAGCACCTCCTCCCTCTTGATGCTAATATGTTCAAGTATGTCAAAGTCCCCTTGCCCGATTTCTATGTCTGCATCGTCTCTCTCCATAGTGAACACAGATGCAAAAAATTCATTTAAAACCCCGCCTACATCATCTGGCTCTACACACAGATTGCCACTTTGGTCCCTAATGGGCCCTACCCTTTCCCTGGTTATCCTCTTGCCCTTAATATACTTATAAAACATCTTAGGAGTGTTTGATGGATGAGTGTAGAAAGAGTTTTACTCTGTATCTAACCCGTGCTGTACCTGCGCTGGGAGTGTTTGATGGGAGAGTGTAGAGGGAGCTTTACTCTGTATCTAACCCATGCCTGTACCTGCCCTGGGTGGGTTTGATGGGGCAGTGTAGAGGGAGCTTTACTGTGTATCTAACCCGCTCTGTACCTGCCCTGGGAGTGTTTGACGGACTGTGTAGAGGGAGCTTTACTCTGTATCTAACCCATGCCTGTACCTGCCCTGGGAGTGTTTGATGGGAGAGTGTAGAGGGAGCTTTACTCTGTATCTAACCCATGCCTGTACCTGCCCTGGGTGGGTTTGATGGGGCAGTGTAGAGGGAGCTTTACTGTGTATCTAACCCGCTCTGTACCTGCCCTGGGAGTGTTTGACGGACTGTGTAGAGGGAGCTTTACTCTGTATCTAACCCATGCCTGTACCTGCCCTGGGAGTGTTTGATGGGAGAGTGTAGAGGGAGCATTACTCTGTGTCTTATCTATGCTGTACCTGCTGTGGGGGTGTTTGATGGGGCAGTGTAGAGGGAGCTTTACTCTGTATCTAACCCACGCTGTACCTGCCCTGGAATGTTTGACGGGACTGTGTAGAGGGAGCTTTACTCTGTATCTAACCCGTGCTGTACTTGCCCTGGGAGTGACTGATGGGACAGTGTAGAGGGAGCTTTACTCTGTATCTAACCCGTGCTGTAGTTGCCCTGGGAGTGTTTAACGGGACTGTGTAGAGTGAGCTTTACGCTGTATCTAACCCGTGCTGTGCCTGCCCTGGGAGTGTTTGATGTGACAGTGTAGAGGAAGCTTTACTCTGTATCTAACCCGTGCTGTACCTGCCCTGGGAGTGTTTGATGGGACAGTGTAGAGGGAGCTTTACTCTGTATCTAACCCGTGCTGTACCTGCCCTGGGAGTGTTTGATGGGACAGCGTAGAGGGAGCTTTATTCTGTATCTAACCCGTGCTGTACCTGCTCTGGGAGAGTTTGATGGGACAGTTTAGAGGGAGCTTTACCCTGTATCTAACCTATGCTGCACATGCCCTGGGAGAGTTTGATGGGACAGTGTAGAGGGAGCTTTAATCTGTATCTGACCCGTGCTGTACCTGCCCTGGGAGTGTTTGATGGGACAGTGTAGAGGGAGCTTTACTCTGTATCTAACCCATGCTGTACCTGCCCTGGGAGTGTTTGATGGGACATTGTAGAGGGAGCTTTACTCTGTACCTATCCTGTGCTGTACCTGCCCTGGGAGTGTTTGATGGGACAGTGTAGAGGGAGCTTTACTCTGTATCTAACCCATTCTGCACCTGCCCTGGGAGAGTTTGATGGGACAGTGTAGAGGGAGCTTTACTCTGTATCTAACCCTTGCTGTACCTGCCCTGGGAGTGTTTGATGGGACAGTGTAGAGGGAGCTTTACTCTGTATCTAGCCCGTGCTGTACCTGCCCTGGGAGTGTTTGATGGGTCAGTGTAGAGGGAGCTTTTCTCTGTATCTGAGGATTCCTCTCATTAGCCGCCGTAAGTTTGACAGAAAACCCGAAGGCGGCATGTAACGGGGATTTCGCTGGCCTTCCACCGATGGACAATCCACAGGGAAATTCCCGATGAATACCTGCCTGGAATCCGGGCTCAATTTGACACAACTTGGCAATCTCACTGAGTGAGGTCACGGAATGGCTGGGGTGCGAAGTGAAAGTGCCTGACCAGCACGGTTGGCGGAGGTTCTGTTGGATAACCTCGTTAACTGTTAGATGGCCTTCGAACGATTTAACTTTGTCAACTGTTAGCGACTTATCAATTGCATGCTTTGACAACTGGGTGGAGCCAATGAGTTTGGGCTGATAATATTCATGCACCACCGAGACATAAGGAAAGTGCAAGAGCACGAACAGAACAAAGCACAGCAGATTTTTGGGCAAGGCCTTCCACAAGGCACTGTTGTCCAGAAGCTCGGGTAATACCAATTGATGTAAAAAGACTACTGAGCACTTGGTTTGAGTATAAAACAAGGCTTTGATCAACTGTTTCACAACCATGAGATTCTAGTTACATCACTAGTTCCTGGTTCCAGAAACATCCTGAGCAAGCTTGGCCCACGCCCGAGTATTTATATTCCTTGGACAGTGCCACCAGCTGGCCGCCCAGTGTTTCATCATTCATGAAGAAATAACTCATGAAGTGATTCATGACACCCACCTTGAATATGTTAATTGTTGTTTGAACAAGGTGTATACGATTGATTCTGCTACGTGTTCTAATAAAGCCTTGTTATACCCAATTGGCATTGTTAAGCTGAATCATTGACAGAGTAACCTAGGGCCGTGTGTCCCTGACATAAGAGCATAAGAATTAGGAGCAGGCCCCTCGAGTCTGCTCCGCCATTCAATAAGATCATGGCTGATCTGCTACCTCATCTCTACTTTCCTGCGCTATCCCCATATCCCTTGATTCGCTTAATATTCAAAAATCTATTGATCTCTGTCTTGAATATATTAATCGACGGAGCCTCCACAGCCCTCTGGGGTAGAGAATTCCAAAGATTCACCACCCTCTGAGTGAAGAAATTTCCCCTCATCTCAGTCCTCAGTCCTAAATGGCCGACCCCTTATTCTGAGAGTATGACCCCTTGGTTCTAGACTCTCCAGCCAGGGGAAACATCCTCCCTGCATCTACCCTGTCGAGCCCTGTAAGACACGAGGGACCCCGACAACAGTTCGGAAGTGATGTTCAGGCGGCGGTGCAAAATCGATCCATTCGTACCATTCCATTCGAAGGTCCTGCGTTTCCACATCCAGGACGTGCTGAGTGAGTTGATCTCAGCCGGAGTGGCATTAGCAGGAAGGCAATTCGCTTCAGTGCCTTGGGATACTGTATCAAACACTAGTTAGGCCTCAGCTAGCGTACTGCGTGCAGTTCTGGTCACCACATTACAGGAAAGATGTGATTGCACTAGAGAGGGTACAGAGGAGATTTACAAGGATGTTGCCGGGAGTAGAGAATCTTAGCTCTGAGGAGAGACTGGATAGGCTGGGTCTGTTTTCCTTGGAACAGAGGAGGCTGAGGGGAGACCTTATTGAGGTGTATACAATTATGAGGGGTACAGATAAAGTGGATAGAAAGGACCTATTTCCCTTAGCAGAGGGGTCAAAAACCAGGGGGCACAGATTTGAAGTAATTGGGGGAAGGTTTAGAGGGGATTTGAGGGGAAATGTCTTCACCCAGAGGGTTGTGGGGTCTGGAACTCACTGCCTGAAAGGGTGGTAGAGGCAGGAACCCTAACCACATTTACAAAGTACTTGGATGTGCACTTGGGATGCTCTAACCTGCAGGGCTACGGACCAAGAGCTGGGAAGTGGGATTAGGCTGGATCGCTCTTTGTTGGCTGGCGCGGACACGATGGGCCGAAATGGCCTCCTTCCGTGCTGTAACTTTCTATGATTCTATGATGGGGAGGGGGGCGTCTAGCTACCCCACACCTGATCACTGCCCATTGCTGGAAAGCACGTGTGAGTGTGTGGACACTGGGAGCAGAATCAGGCGAGAACACGATTCCCCCCCCCCCAACCCCCGTCAAATAGCCTACAAACAATCACTGTTGAGGCTTGCACACGAAGGATGGCCACCGAGGCGAGGTACCGGAGAACAGTGGGGGAAATGAAAGTTGGCTGACCTGTTTGAGCGAGCGACGGCCTCTGGGTCAGTCGGAGGGATGTTGAAGCAAACCCCAGGGACCTGCTTGGTCTCTTTCGTGCTGTTCACCAGCACCCAGCCCTCAGGGTCAGCGTTGTTCTGGAGCATCAGCTTTTCGCCACGGCTTATTTCATTCTGCTAAGGACAAAGAAACATTCTCCTCAGGTCACTGTGAATAAATGCGAGGTTATCCACTTTGGTGGCAAAAACAGGAAGGCAGATTATTATCTGAATGGCAATAGATTGGGAGAAGGGGAAGTGCAACGAGACCTGGGTGTCCTTGTGCACCAGTCGCTGAAGGTAAGCATGCAGGTGCAGCAGGCGGTTAAGAAGGCAAATGGTATGTTGGCCTTCGTAGCAAGAGGGTTCGAGTACAGGAGCAAGGATGTCTTGCTGCAGTTGTACAGGGCCTTGGTGAGACCACACCTTGAGTATTGTGTGCAGTTTTGGTCGCCTTATCTGAGGAAGGATGTTCTTGCCATGGAGGGAGTGCAGCGAAGATTCACCAGACTGATACCTGGGATGGCAGGAATGACGTATGAGGAGAGATTGGGTCGATTGGGCTTGTACTCGCTGGAGTTTAGAAGAATGAGAGGGGATCTCATTGAAACTTATAAAATTCTAACAGGACTAGATGCAGGAAGAATGTTCCCGATGGCGGGGGAGTCCAGAACCAGGGGTCACAGTCTAAAGATAAGGAGTAAGCCATTTAGGACAGAAATTAGGAGGAATTTCTTCACCCAGAGAGTGGTGAACCTGTGGAATTCTCTACCACAGAAGGCAGTTGGGGCCAATTCATTAAATATATTCAAGAAGGAGTTAGATATATTTCTTAAGGTTGAAGGGATCAAGGGATATGGGGAGAAGGCAGGGACAGGGTACTGAATTTGGATGATCAGCCATGATTTCATTGAATGGCGGAGCAGGCTCGAGGGCCGAATGGCCTACTCCTGCTCCTATCTTCTATGTTTCTATGTCAGCTTTTGATATCGCAGGACAACTAGCCAGCCTGGTCTGCACTGTCTGCTTGGCAAGGTGCCTCGGGGTCCTCAGAGCGAGGTATGATTCTTTACCGTGAAGGTGATTAGATGAGCTGAGAGTTTCTAGCTGTATTTTGCCTACATTACAACAACTTTATAACTCCTTTAATGTAGCACAAGGTCCCAAGGTGCTTCACAGCAGTGTCATCAGACCAAAAGTGACAACGAGCCAAAGGAGGCGATATTAGGGCAGATGACCAAAAGATTGGCCAAAAGTGGTAGGTTTTAAGGAGGGTCTTAAAGGAGGAGAGAGAGGCGGAGAGGTTTAGGGAGGGAACTCCAGAGCTCCAATGGTGGGGTGAAGGAAATCTGGAATGCACAAGATGCCAGAATTGGAGGTGCACATAGTACTCGGAGGGTTGTAGGGCTGGAGGAGGTTACAGAGAAGGATGGGGTGGGAGTGGGGGTGGGGGTTGCGAGGCCATGGAGGGATTTGAACACAAGGACGAGAATTTTCAAATCGGGGTGTTGGTTGAACGGGACTTGGTGTGAGTTTGGATGAGTTAAGTTAATGGAGGGTGGAAGATAAGAGGCTAGCTAGGAGAGCATTGAAAGAGTTGAGTCTAGTGATAACAAAAGAATGGGTGAGGGTTTCAGCAGAAGATGGGCTGAGGCAGGGGCGGAGACGGGCGATGTTATGGTGGTGGAAGTAGACGGCCTTGGTGATGGAGAGGATATGGAGTCGGAAGCTCAGGGTCAAATAGGATGTCGAGGTTGTGAACAGTCTGGTTCAGCCTGAGACAATGGCCAGGGAGGGGGTTGGAATTAGTGGCTAGAGAATGGAGTTCATGGCAGGGGCATGTGATACATCGAGTGAGCCGAGATACAGTGAAGAGGGTTTTCTGTCCGATCCCTGGGTGTGCTACAAATTATCTAGATATTGGACAGGCAATGGCGCACTCCAGTTCATAGAGATTGAGGGACCGCTTACTGGAGTCGTCTAAAACCGAGCCCAAGAGAAATACCTGAAGTAAAAAAAAAGTAACAAATGCAAATATATTTAGCTTAAATCAATTGTTTACAGTGGTTGTTTGGTGAAGGTCGGATTTATAATCTGGTGTGTGTATTTAGAGTGTGGTTTAAATTCTATGGGGTTGAATTCCTGTAGGGGTTGTCCTGAGAAACCCGGGAGAAATGGCATAAATAGCTGCTTACACAGTTTTCCTGGGGTTTATGCCAATCCTCCGCCTAAGTTACGGTGGGAGATCGGGAGAACTCCTGCAGAATTCCCACCCCATCCATCGATGCCTGTATCTATATAAGTGAGAAGGTCATTGTCCACAGATCTTATTGTTCTATCTGAGGTCAGGTACAGGCACTGCAGGTAAAATAGTGTACTGGTTTTGTTACTGGATTAGTAATACAGAGAACATGAATTCTAAATCCCACCATAGCTGTTTGGGAATTTGAATTCAGTTAAAGAAAATCTGGAAAGTAAAAAAAAGTGTTCAGTAAAAGTGGTCATGAAGCGGTCGGTTTTACTGCAAAAAAAACCCTTAGGGAAGGAAGCCTGCCATCCTTACCCGGTCTGGCCTATATGTGACTCCAGTCCTACACCAGCGCAGTTGACTCTTAACTGCCCTCAAAAGTGGCCTCGCAAGCCACTCAGTCGTATCAGGAAGAAGGCCCACCACCACCTTCTCAGGGCAACTAGGGATGGGCAATAAATGCCGGCCTTGCCAGTGACGCCCACATCCCGAGAATGAATAAAAAATAAACAGGCGTCACCAGTAAGCAATCGAATCGAGCAGTGATTTTAATCCTGGATACTGAAAGTCTCAACCACCTTCTCAGTCACTACTTCCTGATTTACCTCATCCTCCACCCGACTCTTTTCTACCTTGTACCATGGGCCTTACACGTTCAACTTGATTTCTCAACACAGACGTGACAGTTCAGGAGCAGGTGATTACTGCTGGGCACTACTCTTCCCCCGTGCCAATCATGTGCGCACTGTGACCGTACAAGTGGAGCAATCGAAGTGGCATCAGATAGACCTGTGCCACCTACCAGAGTCTAAAAGGGTTAAATTATGAGGACCTCATCTTTCGATTAGGCACGTTACAGCCTTCTGGACTCAACATAGAGTTCAACAATTTCAGACCATAACCTCAGCCCCTATCACATATATATTTTTTATCCACACCTTTTGTTTGTGTCTTTTCTTCTCTCCCACATGGCAGCTGTCTTTCATTCTGCCAGCGCAATTCACACTTCATCTAGAGCCAATTTGTTTCTTAACCTGTCCCATTACCATCTCCTTTTGCCTTGAATATCTCTTAATGTCTCTTAACCTCTCCTGCCTTCTATCCTATCACAGGCCTTCCCTTTTGTTCTTTCATCCCCTCCCCCCTTTCCCAGCCCCTACACTTGCTTAAAAATCTGTTCCATTTCCTGCTTTTTTCCAGTTCTGACGAAAGGTCATCGACCGGAAACGTTGACTGTTTCTCTCTTCACAGATGCTGCCTGACCTGCTGAGTATCTCCAGCATTTTCTGTTTTTATTTTAAATTATGAGGACAGGTTGCATAGACTCGGCTTGTATTCCCTTGAGTATAAAAGACTAAGGGGTCATCTAATTGAGGTGGTTAAGATAATTAAAGGATTTGATCGGGTGGATAGAGAGAAACTATTTCCTCTGGTGGGGAGAGTCCAGAACAAGGGGGCATAACCTTAAAATTAGAGCCAGGCCGTTCAGGGGTGATGTCAGGAAGCAATTCTTCACACAAAGGGTGGTGGAAATCTGGAACTCTCTCCCCCAAAAAACTGTTGAGGCTGGGGGTCAATTGAAAATGTCAAAACTGAGATTGATCGATTTTTGTTTGACACGGGAATTAAGGGATATGGAATCAAGGCAGGTAAATGGAGTTAAGATACAGATTAGCCATAATCTAATTGAATGGCGGAACAGGCACGAGGGGCTGAATGGCCTCCTCCAGTTCCCATTCCCTACCCTAGGCTGGGATAGCTCTGAGGATATCTTTAACTGTTTCGATTTCAGATTTGGCAGATAATCAAATTTAAAGGAAATTCATTGCTAGTTTGTTGTCCTTCTCTTCCTCACCTGTCCATCGTCCCAGTCACACAGCGCATCCACTGGGATGGGTTTGGAGACGGGGGTACGCCTGGATTTCAGCTGGGCAATCTGATGGCTTCGCCTCTTCAAATCATTCATCTCTTTGTCCATTTGGATGATATTCTTTTCATCGTCCTGTGAGAGAGAAAAAAGTGGGAATAAGAGGCTCGAATCCAATAGTACAGTGGGACCTGGGAATCCAGTCAAACAGGACAGTGGGATCTGGGGATCCAGTCAAACAGGACAGTGGGATCTGGGGATCCAGTCAAACAGGACAGTGGGATCTGGGAATGCAGTCAAACCAGACAGTGGGATCTGGGGATCCGGTCAAACAGGAGAGTGGGATCTGGGAATCCAGTCAAACGGGTGTATAGGATCTGGGGATCTGGTCAAACATGAGAATGGGATCTGGGGAGCCCATCAAACAGGGGAGTGAGATCTGGGGATCCAGTCAAACAGGACAGTGGGATCTGAGAATCCAGTCAAACAGGACAGTGGGATCTGGGGATCCAGTCAAACAGGACAGTGGGATCTGGGGATCCAGTCAAACAGGACAGTTGGATCTGGGGATCCAGTCAAACAGGACAGTGGGATCTGGGGATCCTGTCAAACAGGACGGTGGGATCTGGGGATCCTGTCAAACAGGACAGTGGGATCTGGGGATCCAGTCAAACAGGACAGTGGGATCTGGGGATCCAGTCAAACAGGGCAGTGGGATCTGGGGATCCAATCAAACCTGGTTGGACGTATTACTGGCAGTTTCATCACAGGACCTCGCGTCTCCAACAGCCCTGCCTGGCCAAACAGCCTTATTTTCCACCTCCGATATTTTATAAGTAATACAAAAGAGTTTTCAAAGCAAATAAATAAAGCACACAATTTTGTTAATGCTGTGATATTTCTCCTGGATTGCTTGCAGCAGTGTCCAAGAGATAATCGTTAATCCCTGGAGACTGTGGGACAATCCTGGAGAGTTGGCAGCCCCTGTTGTTTATTCTTTATACGATTTGGTCCATCAGGGTATTATATGATAGTAAGTGATATTAATTCCAGTACAGTGGGATCGAATAGGAATTGGTTTGATCCATTGGAATTCCACATGGTAACACTCACCTCAAGCTGGTGAAGCAGATCAGACACGACCCGGGGGTTGTCCTTGTTGTACTTTGAGAACTTGTTGTCCAGCTCCACATTGTGCTTTTTGATGGACTGACCGAGGGTGTCTGCATCGTACTGGAACTGGGGAGGGAGAGAAAATAAAAACCAAGGGGGAGAGAGAGAGAGAGAGAGAGAGAAATAATTTCAGAGGTCAACAGGTTTATAAGAACATAAGAATTAGGAGCAGAAGTCGGCCACACGGCCCCTCGAGCCTGCTCCGCCATTCAATGAGATCATGGCTGATCATCCACCTCAACTCCACTTTCCTGCACTATCCCCATATCCCTTGATTCCCTTAATATCCAAAAATCTATCCATCTCAACAATAACAACAACAATTTGCATTTATATAGCGCCTTTAATGTAATAAAACGTCCCAAAGCGCTTCATGGGATCGATTATCAAACATAATATTACAACAAGCCACATGAGGAGATACTGGGGTTGATTTTAACCCTAAGTGAGTTTCAGGTAGGCAGGTGTCGGGGCGAGTACAAGATGTTTTTAACTGACCACCCGCCCGATTGTCTCCAGGGTTAAAACTGACTCCATTAGGACAGATGACCAAAAGCTTGGTCTAAGAGGTCGGTTTTAAGGAGCGTCTTAAAAGGAGGAGAGAGAGGTAGAGAGGTTTAGGCAGGGAATTCCAGAGCTTAGGACCTCGGCAGCTGAAGGCACGGCCGCCCATGGTGGAGCGATTAAAATCGGGAATGCACAAGAGGCCAGAATTGGGGGAGCGCAGAGATTGCAGAGGATTGTGGGGCTGGTGGAGGTTACAGAGATAGGGAGGCCATGGAGAGATTTGAACAAAGGACGAGAATGTTTAAATTGAGGCGTTGCTGGACCGGGAGCCAATGTAGGTCAGCGAGCACAGGGGAGATGGGTAATTAGAAAACAATAAGTAACCTAACATACACCTCGCCAAACCAGTGTGTCATGATACAATGAAACAGCACTTCCTTAAGAGGGAGTAACAGTAAAACTTTGTGTTTCCACCCACTCTTAAGGTAATTTAGATATTGGGTTACTCCCTGTTGTATAAGAGTCTTTGTGGTTGGGCATGGTGTGTCATCTTCAGCCAGCCAAGAGCCCTCATCTACAATTGTGTTTAGTAATTAATGAAATCATGGGTGCGCAATACCAGGGGAAGGGAGTAACGCGAGAGGGGGAGAGAAAAGGCAGCTCTTTGAAGCTAGTGACTCATGAGAGGACACAACACATCTGATCATCAGGGTGCACGAGCCTCCTTTCTGAATTCTTTCCCCTGGAAGGCTGAGTGCTTTCTCCCCACCTTGTTACAGGAAACTCTTGTTTAAACGGCACCTAAATATCCGGAATTCTCTGTTAACCGGCAAAATTCTCACTCCAAAAACAACACCTCAATAACCGGCAATGTTGCTGAGTCCGAGTCCGAGTCTCCTGTAGTTCTCCAAACTGCCACTACTCGGCTTCTTGGCGCTGTCGGAAGTTAGAACACCTCAATACCCCTGTAACAGGAGTCTGACTCTCCCGCGCTGCTGGTAGTCTCTTCTGATCCGCCATTTTACAGGGGTACTGTGTGTCTCCCACACTGCTGGTAGTCATTGCATTGCATTACCCTCAACTGGCAGTACTGTACTTAATCAAGCATCTTCCACCATCCATTTAACACAACATTCTGTAGGTGAGTACCCAATTACTGTATACTGCACATTTCTTGATTTTTTTAATTTTTCTTTGTTAAAAATAGCCTCGGTAGATAACCCTCTCCGTCATCAGAATTTTTGATCAACCGGCAACACGCCGGTCCCGGATACCAAAGAGTTTCCTGTAATAAGTGCTTGCCTGCCTGGATGCTCATACTGTAAGGGGTGTGTGTGTGTGATGGGGAGGAGGTGGGGGAGACAGTTGGTTCTCCTTTTTGGAGACTGCGGAAATGTGTTGGCACATCGAGCAGCTGAGCACCTGGAAATCTCCCCCCACCATGCACCTGGGAGGTTGCAGTACACTGAGCAAATCAATCAAAAACAGGTTACTGGAAGACTGCAGCGTCAGGTTAAGTAAGCAAGAGTGTGGTATAAAATAATAGTCACACGCCCACACTGTTGGAATGTGCTTTCCCCGATCCTGTTTGTGTCACTGGTGTTGGTGAGGCTCTTGGTTTTTCTGCCACTTTACATCCACAAGAATCCATTGAACGGACGGAAGTGTTTCTAAAAAGTGATCTTATATAATTTACACTATAAAAAGAACATCATTTCAGCGAGTCTCTTCTGCAGTCACCAATTATTCATCTCTTTTTAGTTAGGAGCATAGGAACAGGAGGAGGCCATTCAGCCCCTTGAGCCTTTTCCGCCAGTCAGTGAGCTCACGGCTGATCTGTTCCTCAACTCCATTTACCCGCCTTTGCTCCATCTCCCTCGATACCCTGACCCAACAAAAATCTATCGGCCTCAGTCTTGAAAGCTCCAATTGACCCCCAGCATTCACAGTCCTTTGGGGGGGAGAGTTCCAGATTTCCACCACCCTTTGTGCGATAAAGTGCTTCCTGATTTCAGCCCTGAATGGCCTGGCTCTAATTTTATGATTATGTTGCCTCGTTCTTGAGTCCCCTTTCTCTGTAACTACCCTATCGAATCCTTTTAACATTTGAAACACCTCGATCTAATCGCCCCTTAATCTTCTAAACTCAAGGGAATACAAGCCTAGTCTGTGCAACCTGTCATACTAATTTAACCCTTTTATCCCCGGTATCATTCTGGTGAATCTGCGCTGCTCCCCCTCCGAGGACAATCTACCCTTCCTGAGGTGCGGGGCCCAGAATGAACGCAGTGTCCCCTCTTTAAAATTGAGTTTCTTCTCTCTCTTTTTTTGCGTGCCTCATTCCACCCCAACATCCCCATTTCCCATAAGTTTCCTAGATTGTCTTATCGATGACACTTTTACAGCAACAGTGGTACCAGGATGGCTCCTTTAACTCTCCTTGTGGGAAGGCGTCTAGCTTCTGCCCAGAGTCCCTCCTTGGTTTCAAGCAGAGATTACTAAACTCATCACCTGGGAGTACCTGCGAGTTAGAATATTTGCTCTACCACTCAACGATGTACATTGGTTTATCAATGTGTCACCGCCTCACCTGCATAAAGCTAAAAAGGTTATTTTCTATTCACATGGTTCTACCCCATCGCCACCCCACAATGTTATGCCCCCTCCCCTGAAAGTACTGATTCTTGTTGCTGTATGGTCCCTCGGATACCAGGCACCCTCCGGTAATACATCCAAATAGCCAGTATAAGGTGCTGAGTTTAACCATGGGGAGCATCACAGCGAAGCTGGATCCTGTTCCCACTTCATGCCCACGAACGCACACTTTCCAACAGAGGCCGTTGATTTTTCTCCAATTGTAGCCCAGAACACACTGCTTGCTCCTTTATAAGATTAGTTCATTCAGCACAGGGCCAGGGGTTGAGCCTGGGACTTGCCTGGTGCCACCCATTACCTTTCTGTAAACCTCCACATTCTTCAGGTGTGCCTCCTGGCAGATGCAGAGATTCAGAAGCTGCTGCCATTCATTCTTCACCGCATCCTTGTGGGCCTGAAAGAGAGTTCCTGCACATGTTAAGATCTCCCTGCGATTGAATTGTGGGATAGGAGCTTAGGAGGCGAATGTAAGAAAAGGAGAAGGGTTCGGATCTGAAGATGCCATTGCTATAAATTCCAATCGTTACTTAAAAAAGCTCAAAATGTCATGTCTCTTCTTCTTCGGAGCATTTTGAACTTTGTCAGTAAAGAACAAGGCCAGACATGAACAGATGAAAAAGGACATGAAAAGACCAAGGCCGAGAAATTCAGTTGTTAGCGCCAGCCGCTAGCGCCTTAGGAGGAGGAGAAGTGGGGCGCTAAGCGGCTAGCGCTCGGGCGCGGCGCGATCTGCACCTCTCGCGAACTTCACTCAAGATTTAGCTGCGGCGCTAAACCGCAGCGCCCGCTCAGCTGCACGTGCAGATCATGACATCATTTCTTGGTGCAACGCCCTTGGTGCGCCCCGAACCGGAACTTCAGTGGCACCGCCCTTCTGTGCGCCTGGCGCCCCCAGCGACTGGTAGAGGGGAACGGTTCCCAGTCGCTGCGGGGCGCTATTTAAAGGGGACTCCTCTTGCATTATAAGTGGCAGCCATTTTGTGCCAATCCTTCTGTGTGAGAGATGGATATTTGGAGAGAGACAAAGGCAGAGAGCTTTCTGCTTTGACTCAGCGCTCGCACAGGTACTTCTGGCTTCAGGCCAGAGCTTTGCAGTTGGATTTAACTTTCAGTGCCATAGCCTTGAGTCACCACATATAATGGGGGCTGCGATGGGTGGAAACGTTGGCTTTCTGCATTGCATTCAAAGGGATCAGAGACACCGTGAGAGAGTGCCAGTCATGGCCAGATGGAGAAGGGCCAACAGGCGTCGGCACAGGAGGCCTTACCCACCCAGGGTATACCGCCAGCAGTTCTCATATCTGAACATGTCTGAGGAGCAGTGTGTTCAGAGACTGCGATTGAGAAGGGAGGTGGTCACTGAGATCTGCCACCTGCTTCGCAGAGATCTGCAGCCACAGCGGAGGAGCAGGACGTCTCTGTCGGTGGCAGTGAAGGTGACGGTGGCTCTCAACTTCTATGCCACCGGCTCCTTCCAATCCGCTACTGGGGACATTGCCAACATCTCCCAGTTCGCGGTACATTGCTGCATCCGCCAGGTGACCAATGCCCTTTTCAGAAGGAGACGTCAGTACATCTCCTTCCCCATGACCCTGGACAAGCAGCAAGAGCGTGCAATGGGATTTGGAAGAATAGCGGGCTTCACCATGGTCCAGGGTGTAGAACTGATGAACCAGCAATGGTCAGGCCTTGCTTCAGGGCTGCAGTGTGCAGGGCATGGCAGCCAAACAAGTCGACCCTCCCCCTTTAAGAGCTGACCGGCGCCAGCGTGTCTGCCTTCATTCAGAAACTCGCCGCACCTGCGCTGCGCCCGCCCTCGGTGTTAGCGCCTCGGCACGCCGGCTTAGCGCCTTATGATAGTCGTGCATCGCCTGCTGTAGTGCAGCAGCAACCTCTTGGGGCGATGCAACTGAATAACGGCGAAGGTGGCGCTAAGTTGCGCAGGGCGCTAAATTTAGCAAACGCCCGGCTGTAGCGCCCCAAACGTGGCTATACTGAATTTCTAGGCCCAAGTGTCCATCCAGCTTGTCCCAACCAGCCATGGGGCAACTTCATGCACAATCAACCCTCCCCTCCCCCTTCCCACAGTCATGCATTCCCTGGAAGGGGTAAAAACACCAGCCAAATTAAAGGGGGAAGAACTCTCTGGCAAAAATCTTACTGTAAAAACAAATCCAGAACTGGATGGTTCAATCAGGAAAAACAATCCTAAGACAGCGCACTGACTGACTACAACCAGCTCGCGGGTGAATGTTCAGAGTCTTCTTCATCGGCCCATAGCTGGTCTTGCTCTTTACTTTTAAACCTGGTGTTAGAAACTCCAGAATCACTTTGTCGCTACAGTCCTGTCATACATCAAGAGCTGGGAACTGGCTGATCTAGATTCTGAAAATTTTGGACCTCTTTAAGCTGAATAATGTCTGTCCCCCACAGCACCCATTATACAAACTGTACGGTACTTTCCATCAAACTGCTTGATTTGGGTTGTTTAGTTTTGGCTCAGTTGGTTCAACTTGACTGGTTTGATTTGTCTTTGGTCTGGTTGATTTGATGCAGTTCACTTTGGTTTGCTTTTGTTTTATTGGATATAGGGTCCACTTTAATTTTGGTTTGGTAACTTTCAGTTTGATTTGCTATAACTCAGTTTGGTTTGGAATGGTTCAGTATTGGTTTGGTATAGTTCAATTTGGAATGGGTCAGTTCGGTTTGGAATGGTTCAGTTCGGTTTGGTATGGGTTGGTTTGGTATGGTTCAGTTTGATTGGTTTGGTATGGTTCAGTTTGGTTTGGTATGGTTCAGTTTGATTGGTTTGGTATGATTCAGTTTGGTTTGGTATGGTTCAGTTTGGTTTGGTATGGTTCAGTTTGGTTGGTTTGGTATGGTTCAGTTTGATTGGTTTGGTATGGTTCAGTTTGGTATGGTTCAGTTTGGTTTGGTATGGTTCAGTTTGATTGGTTTGGTATGATTCAGTTTGGTTTGGTATGGTTCAGTTTGGTTGGTTTGGTATGGTTCAGTTTGGTTTGGTATGGTTCAGTTTGATTGGTTTGGTATGGTTCAGTTTGATTGGTTTGGTATGGTTCAGTTTGGTTTGGTATGGTTCAGTTTGATATGATTCAGTTTGGTTTGGTATGGTTCAGTTTGATTGGTTTGGTATGATTCAGTTTGGTTTGGTATGGTTCAGTTTGGTTGGTTTGGTATGGTTCAGTTTGATTGGTTTGGTATGGTTCAGTTTGGTTGGTTTGGTATGGTTCAGTTTGGTTTGGTATGGTTCAGTTTGATTGGTTTGGTATGGTTCAGTTTGGTATGGTTCAGTTTGATTTGTTTGGTATGGTTCAGTTTGGTTGGTTTGGTATGGTTCAGTTTGGTTTGGTATGGTTCAGTTTGGTTGGTTTGGTATGGTTCAGTTTGGTTTGGTATGGTTCAGTTTGATTGGTTTGGTATGGTTCAGTTTGGTTGGTTTGGTATGGTTCAGTTTGATTGGTTTGGTATGGTTCAGTTTGGTATGGTTCAGTTTGGTTGGTTTGGTATGATTCAGTTTGATTGGTTTGGTATGGTTCAGTTTGATTGGTTTGGTATGGTTCAGTTTGGTTGGTTTGGTATGGTTCAGTTTGATTGGTTTGGTATGGTTCAGTTTGGTATGGTTCAGTTTGGTTGGTTTGGTATGGTTCAGTTTGGTTGGTTTGGTATGGTTCAGTTTGATTGGTTTGGTATGGTTCAGTTTGGTATGGTTCAGTTTGGTTGGTTTGGTATGATTCAGTTTGATTGGTTTGGTATGGTTCAGTTTGATTGGTTTGGTATGGTTCAGTTTGGTATGGTTCAGTTTGGTTGGTTTGGTATGATTCAGTTTGATTGGTTTGGTATGGTTCAGTTTGATTTGGTTCAGTATGGTTGGTTCAATAATTATTCAGTTTGATTAGTTTGGTATGGTTCAACTTAGTTGATCTTGTTTGCCTTTAGTCTGATTTGATATGTTAATCCCTAGTATGTGATCAGTAACTGATCTGTACCTCAATCGCAGGACTGCCGGGGTGCTTCAGCTTTATCAGTCTCTCTCCATTGTCCTGAATTCTATTAACAGTTGTTTCCTCAGCCAGCAGCCCATTGTCTTTAAAACTCTGGAGAGAAAAGAAACAGAAGATGATGTTTTCCTTGTAAATCTTGTCCAACACATTGAGGAAATGGAGGGAATTAAGCCCCAGCAGAGATTTGGGCCTGTGTGTTCGACCCATTTCACTGTCCGAACAGGCATGATGTAGGAAATTACAAGATAGATTTGAACGAAGCAGATCCATTAGTCCATCTGATCTCATCCTTTCAGAATACAGTACCATCCCCACCTCCTCCCCATTACAGCATCCATTCTTAAACAGGTGAGCCTCGATTAGCCTTCCTGGCAATCTGTTGATCACCCTGATAATATGAATAATGACAACAACTTGCAATTATATAGCGCCTTTAAAATGTCCCAAGGCACTTCGCAGAATTGTCATCTGACAAATTTGACACCGAGCCAAAGAAGGAGATATTAGGCCGGGTGCTCAAAAGCTTGGTCAAAGAGGTAGGCTTTAAGGAGGGCAGCACGGTGGCATAGTGGTTAGCACTGTTGCCTCACAGCGCCAGGGACCCGGGATCGAATCCGGCCTCGGGTGACTGTCTGTGTGGAGTTTGCACATTCTCCCCGTGTTTGCGTGGGTTTCCTCCGGGTGCTCCGGTTTCCTCCCACAGTCCAAAGATGTGCGGGTTAGGTTGATTGGCTATGATAAAAATTGACCCTTAGTGTTAGGGGGATTAAATACGTGGGGTTACGGGGATCGGGTGGGATATGTGTCGGTGCAGGCTCGATGGGCCGAAATGGCCTCTATCTGCACTGTGGGGTTTCTGTGATTCTGTAAAGGAGGAGAGAGGGTTAGAGAGGCAGAGAGGTTTAGGGAGGGAATTCCAGAGCTCAGGGCCCAGGGAGCTGCAGGCACGGCCACCAATGGTGGGGCAAAGAAAATCGGGGATGCACAAGAGGCCAGAATTGGAGGACCGTAGATCTCTCAGGAGGCTTATATGGCTGCAGGAGCTTAGGGAGGGGCGAGTCCATGGAGGGACGTGAAAACAAGGATGAGAATTTTTTAATTGAGGCATTGCCTGACCGGGAGCCAATGTAGGTCAGCGAGTACGGGGTGATGGATGAACGGGATTTGGCGTGGGTTAGGACACGGGCAGCCGAGGTTTGGATGAGCTCAAGTTTACAGAGGGTGTGACATGAATCAGTCATTCATGAAAGAAAGACTTATGAAATAATACTGAGCGGCCTTCGGGGGGGGCGCTGTCCAGGGAGAGTATAAATACTCGGGCACGGGCCCAGCTTGCGCAGGACATTCTTAACGGGAACTAGTGAAGGACACAACTAGACCTCCATGTTGTAAAACAGTTGATTAAAGCCTTGCTTTATACTCAAACCAAGTGTGTAGTGAGTTTTATTATGTCAACGTTAATGTAACATTCCTATCTCCGCTATTTTATCAATAACATTCAGCTACTTAAAACCCTTAGCTGAAATAGGAGTGTCAACCAAACGCTTTCCGTTAATATGGTCAATGGTAATCTGTAGGGCTGAGCTTCCTCGAGCCCCCACGCACCTCGTACTGCTTGCGAGCTTCCTCTGGCTGCGTCATCCTGTCGCTCCAATCCTGCTTCAGGATCTTCTCCTGTTGGTCGTTCATGAACACCAGCTGTTTGGTGCTGCTCTGCAAGTACTCATAGAGACTGTCCAGCTGGTGGCCTCTCAGCTTGGAGGAATCCTGAGTAAAAACAAACGCAACTCTTTCTAGAAAGCGACAGGACGCAAAAGGAACAGAGAGGCCTCTGCATCACACTGGAATAGAGGACTGGCTGATCATGGCAGGAACAGGTTTTCAACACACAGACTTATAAATGTGTATGGGGGTGAAGGTCTTTCGGTTAGCAGGTGTGTTGAGAGGGACAAGGACAGAGCAGGGAGCAGACAAAACTGGATGGGGGGGACACAAGAGGGGACAGCCATGGGTGCAGGGAAGAGAGGGAGACAGAGGTACACGTGTGGCAAAGACCCTGAGTTCGCCGGTGGCACAGCGAAATCCACCGAGGAAAGTGCCTGCAGAAAGGCTGGCAGCAGAGACAAGCAGGCAAGCCCAGCAAGTCAGCTGAACTGTTCTTCAGCTCCACGAAAACTGCTAAAAGGAGAGAGGAGAAAAATGGAAAGCGAAAAGAGGAGACAGAGAAACTAAGGTTAGAGGAGAGATGAAGATGAGGGAGGAGAGAAACATAAACGGAAGAGGTAGAAACAATTTGAGGAGGAGAGAGATTGTTCAGTAGATTACCACTACCAGTGTCTGTAGCTAGAGGAGGGTGTGAGGTTGAGTGTTCTGCTGGGATCAGATAGATAAAGAACCACTGGATCAGACAACTTTGTGCAAATTTATTTTCAAGATTGACAACTGTGGCTGGGGCGTTTGTGTGCATAGGCCTCCAATATCCCCCTGTCATTTTTGAGGGTAATTGCGCCTATGGTTTTTAAACCCCAAATTACAATACAGCAGGAAGTTAGGCCAAAGAATGAGGACCTGTGAAACCCGAGAAACTGGGGTACTGCAACAAGGGCATCCTTCAGACTCATAAGTGCTCCTTCAACCAGGACATTGAATGGACTGGCACTGAATGGACTGGCACTGAATGGACTGGCACTGAATGGACTGGCACTGAATGGACTGGCACTGAATGGACTGACTTAATTCCACACGCTCACACGTGCCCTATGAAGATTACTTGCGTGCAAGCAATGGCGACTCACCGCCAGGTTTTTGTACTGCTTCTGGGCATTCTTGAGTTCCTCCTGTAAGACAAAGAAAAAAGATCAGCAATGGCCTCCTGCTGTTTTTACTCCCTTTTTTGTCTTTCAAGTCGCTTTTCACCACCTGGCTGAGGTGATGCTTGTAGCCTTTCGAAAAGCCTGTTGGCTATTGAAACCTGTTAACTGTCTCTCTGTGACAGAAGCCATCTTGCCCTTTACCCATTGTATTCCCCTCTCCTTGCTTTGGTTTGTTTAGTTCTATTAAGGGGCTTGCTTCATTTTTCAATTTGCAGAAGATCCAACAGCAGTAGCCTAGCGGTTGTCGTGCCACCGAGGTCGTGAGTTCAAATCCCACCCATGGCCAAGTAGTGAAATTGAATTCAACAGATCTTGTCATTTTGGGGCTAGCATCAGAAAAATGAACATGGAAGCTGCTAGATTGTTGTAAAAACCCAATTGGTTCACTAACGTCCATCAGGGAATGGAACTTGCCACATCGACCTGGTGTGGTTTTGCATGTGACTACAGGCCCACACTATGTGGTTGACTCTTAATGGCCCTCAGGGCAACTGGGGAATGGGCAATATACAGGAAACTTTGTGCTATCCGGCACCGACGGGACCGAGCTGTTGCCGTCCCATCAAAACTGCCGGACAAACCAGCGCTAATGTTGAAACATACGGAGATTTTGAGCTTAGCAACAGCTTCTAAACAGTCGGCCGTACCTTGCAAGCGTCTCTGTAGCTTAGCAACAGCTTCAGCGAGACCTTGCAGAGCCTGACTGGTGAAAAAAAAGCAACGAAAAGAAAAAAAACCTAACGAAACAGCTCCTGATTTTTGCCGGTGGCTCGAGCATTCCGGACAGTTAACCTCCAGATAAACCAAAGTTTCCTGTATGCTGCTTTGCTGGTGTCGCCCACATCCCAAGAAAACAAAAACAAAATATTACCCTACCTATTGTTTTTCAGGTCAGCGATGTGCATTTGCTACTTTACTGCTTTTAATCCAGAACACGGCCTTGGTGCAGGGCCTTTCTGCATTAGAGCTGGGGTTTGTTTGATCCCCTTCGGATTGGAGAACGTTCCCGGTGGGGTGGACCACGGAGAAGCTCCCCTTGACCCCGGCTGTGGGGTCATTAGTGGCCTACCCCCGAGATGGGGGTGGAGATGCGACCGGGCAGGCCTACCTCAGAATTGGGATTCTAGCAGCTTCCGAGCGGCTTGAGAGAAAAAAACGGCGAGACTTTTTTCTTTAACAAAAAAAAGAACAATGTTCCATTGTTGCTCCTGGGCCGGTGTGAGGGAGAGGTCTCCATGAGTGCCCGTCCGCACAGTCTCCGCCAGTGAGAAAAGCCGCTTTGTCCCTTCAGCCTAGATTATGTACTCGGGTCTCTGAGGTGAGACTTGAACCCACAACCTTCTGACTCAAAGGCAAGAGTGCTGCCCACTGAGCCATGGCTGACACCCGTGGGTAGGGAATTCTTCAAGCCATTACAGGGCAGCTGGCAAGCAGTGGGCGTTTACAGGGCAGCAGTGGTCCGGCCATCTGGAATCGAAGCACTCTCTCTCTCTCTCTCTCTCTCCTGTGGTGACTTGTTGGAACTGTGCACCCAATCATGAAGAGGGGGCCATTTCCCCAATGAGGGCACCTTGACTGCCTGTCAATATTAGAACACCAACTCACGAGCTTCTTTTCTTTGGGCTGTGAGACTCACAGAACATTTCTGAAATAGTGACAATCACAAAATCAAATGCATCACATTAAATATTGAGGTAGAAAAGTGGCTGTAGCCTCCATAGCTCACAAAGGCTGGGTGTCCCCCACATCACCCACTGTTCCTTACCGGGTCGGTGATGGACTGGCTGTTCATTTCGGGTCCATAGGCTTCGATTTGCTTACTCATTATGTGCTGCGCTGCAATCTGTCTTTCCAATTCTGGCAACTGTGGTCCATATCCACCATTATTGATCTCCCTCTGTGAACATAACAACTGAGGATGTTAAACCGACATAGAATGTGAGGTGGTGGAGACTGTATAACACTGAGATAGGGGGTCGGAGTCTGTCTAACACTGAGATAGGGGTCGGAGTCTGTCTATAACACTGAGATAGGGGTCGGAGTCTGTCTAACACTGAGATAGGGGTCGGAGTCTGTCTAATACTGAGATAGGGGTCGGAGTCTGTCTAACACTGAGATAGGGGGTCGGAGTCTGTCTAACACTGAGATAGGGGTCGGAGTCTGTCTAACACTGAGATAGGGGTCGGAGTCTGTCTAACACTGAGATAGGGGTCGGAGTCTGTCTAACACTGAGATAGGGGGTCGGAGTCTGTCTAACACTGAGATAGGGGTCGGAGTCTGTCTAACACTGAGATAGGGGTCGGAGTCTGTCTATAACATTGAGATAGGGGTCGGAGTCTGTCTAATACTGAGATAGGAGGTCGGAGTCTGTCTAACACTGAGATAGGGGGTCGGAGTCTGTCGATAACACTGAGATAGGGGGTCGGAGTCTGTCTAACACTGAGATAGGGGTCGGAGTCTGTCTAACACTGAGATAGGGGGTCGGAGTCTGTCTAACACTGAGATAGGGGGTCGGAGTCTGTCTAACACTGAGATAGGGGTCGGAGTCTGTCTAACACTGAGATAGGGGGTCGGAGTCTGTCTAACACTGAGATAGGGGTCGGAGTCTGTCTAACAGTGAGATAGGGGTCGGAGTCTGTCTAACACTGAGATAGGGGTCGGAGTCTGTCTAACACGGAGATAGGGGGTCGGAGTCTGTCTAACACTGAGATAGGGGTCGGAGTCTGTCTAACAGTGAGATAGGGGGTCGGAGTCTGTCTAACACTGAGATAGGGGGTCGGAGTCTGTCTAACACTGAGATAGGGGTCGGAGTCTGTCTAACAGTGAGATAGGGGTCGGAGTCTGTCTATAACACTGAGATAGGGGTCGGAGTCTGTCTAACACTGAGATAGGGGGTCGGAGTCTGTCTAACACTGAGATAGGGGGTCGGAGTCTGTCTAACACTGAGATAGGGGTCGGAGTCTGTCTAACACTGAGATAGGGGGTCGGAGTCTGTCTAACACGGAGATAGGGGGTCGGAGTCTGTCTAACACTGAGATAGGGGTCGGAGTCTGTCTAACACTGAGATAGGGGGTCGGAGTCTGTCTAACACTGAGATAGGGGGTCGGAGTCTGTCTAACACTGAGATAGGGGTCGGAGTCTGTCTAACACTGAGATAGGGGTCGGAGTCTGTCTAACACTGAGATAGGGGTCGGAGTCTGTCTAACACGGAGATAGGGGGTCGGAGTCTGTCTAACACTGAGATAGGGGGTCGGAGTCTGTCTAACACTGAGATAGGGGTCGGAGTCTGTCGATAACACTGAGATAGGGGTCGGAGTCTGTCTAACACTGAGATAGGGGGTCGCAGTCTGTCTAATACTGAGATAGGGGGTCGCAGTCTGTCTAGCACTGAGATAGGGGGTCGGAGTCTGTCTATAACACTGAGATAGGGGTCGGAGTCTGTCTAACACTGAGATAGGGGTCGGAGTCTGTCAATAACACTGAGATAGGGGGTCGGAGTCTGTCTAACACTGAGATAGGGGGTCGGAGTCTGTCTAACACTGAGATAGGGGGTCGGAGTCTGTCTAACACTGAGATAGGGGTCGGAGTCTGTCTAACACTGAGATAGGGGGTCGGAGTCTGTCTAACAGTGAGATAGGGGGTCGGAGTCTGTCTAACACTGAGATAGGGGTCGGAGTCTGTCTAACACTGAGATAGGGGTCGGAGTCTGTCTAACACTGAGATAGGGGTCGGAGTCTGTCTAACACTGAGATAGGGGGTCGGAGTCTGTCTAACACTGAGATAGGGGGTCGGAGTCTGTCTAACACTGAGATAGGGGTCGGAGTCTGTCTAACACTGAGATAGGGGGTCGGAGTCTGTCTAACACTGAGATAGGGGTCGGAGTCTGTCTAACACTGAGATAGGGGGTCGGAGTCTGTCTAACACTGAGATAGGGGTCGGAGTCTGTCTAACACTGAGATAGGGGTCGGAGTCTGTCTAACACGGAGATAGGGGGTCGGAGTCTGTCTAACACTGAGATAGGGGGTCGGAGTCTGTCTATAACACTGAGATAGGGGGTCGGAGTCTGTCTAACACTGAGATAGGGGGTCGGAGTCTGTCTATAACACTGAGATAGGGGGTCGGAGTCTGTCTAACACTGAGATAGGGGTCGGAGTCTGTCTAACACTGAGATAGGGGTCGGAGTCTGTCTATAACACTGAGATAGGGGGTCGGAGTCTGTCTAACACTGAGATAGGGGGTCGGAGTCTGTCTAACACTGAGATAGGGGTCGGAGTCTGTCTAACACTGAGATAGGGGTCGGAGTCTGTCTAACACTGAGATAGGGGTCGGAGTCTGTCTAACACTGAGATAGGGGTCGGAGTCTGTATAACACTGAGATAGGGGGTCGGAGTCTGTCTAACACTGAGATAGGGGTCGGAGTCTGTCTAACACTGAGATAGGGGTCGGAGTCTGTCTATAACATTGAGATAGGGGTCGGAGTCTGTCTAACACTGAGATAGGGGTCGGAGTCTGTCTAACACTGAGATAGGGGGTCGGAGTCTGTCTATAACATTGAGATAGGGGTCGGAGTCTGTCTATAACACTGAGATAGGGGGTCGGAGTCTGTCTAACACTGAGATAGGGGTCGGAGTCTGTCTAATACTGAGATAGGGGGTCGGAGTCTGTATAACACTGAGATAGGGGTCGGAGTCTGTCTAACACTGAGATAGGAAGTTGGAGTCTGTCTAACACTGAGATAGGGGGTCGGAGTCTGTCTAACACTGAGATAGGAGGTTGGAGTCTGTCTAACACTGAGATAGGGGGTCGGAGTCTGTATAACACTGAGATAGGGGTCGGAGTCTATCTAACACTGAGATAGGAGGTTGGAGTCTGTCTAATACTGAGATAGGGGTCGGAGTCTGTCTAACACTGAGATAGGGGGTCGGAGTCTGTATAACACTGAGATAGGGGGTCGGAGTCTGTCTAACACTGAGATAGGGGTCGGAGTCTGTCTAACACTGAGATAGGGGTCGGAGTCTGTCTAACACTGAGATAGGGGGTCGGAGTCTGTATAACACTGAGATAGGGGGTCGGAGTCTGTCTAATACTGAGATAGGGGGTCGGAGTCTGTATAACACTGAGATAGGGGGTCGGAGTCTGTATAACACTGAGATAGGGGTCGGAGTCTGTCTAACACTGAGATAGGGGGTCGGAGTCTGTCTAACACTGAGATAGGGGTCGGAGTCTGTCTAACACTGAGATAGGGGGTCGGAGTCTGTCTAATACTGAGATAGGGGGTCGGAGTCTGTCTAACACTGAGATAGGGGTCGGAGTCTGTCTAACACTGAGATAGGGGGTCGGAGTCTGTCTAACACTGAGATAGGGGTCGGAGTCTGTCTAACACTGAGATAGGGGGTCGGAGTCTGTCTAACACTGAGATAGGGGGTCGGAGTCTGTCTAATACTGAGATAGGGGGTCGGAGTCTGTATAACACTGAGATAGGGGGTCGGAGTCTGTATAACACTGAGATAGGGGGTCGGAGTCTGTCTAACACTGAGATAGGGGCTCGGAGTCTGTCTAACACTGAGATAGGGGTCGGAGTCTGTCTAACACTGAGATAGGGGTCGGAGTCTGTATAACACTGAGATAGGGGGTCGGAGTCTGTCTAACACTGAGATAGGAGGTTGGAGTCTGTCTAATACTGAGATAGGGGGTCGGAGTCTGTATAACACTGAGATAGGGGTCGGAGTCTGTCTAATACTGAGATAGGGGGTCGGAGTCTGTATAACACTGAGATAGGGGTCGGAGTCTGTATAACACTGAGATAGGGGGTCGGAGTCTGTCTATAACACTGAGATGAGGGTAGAGCGCACTAGGGTCAGTAAACTTGTGGGGGGGTGTAAGTGGGGGCGTGGAGCAGGGGAGGGCTAAAGAGGCAGGGTGGGAGGCCGGGGGAGGGGGCTTGGTAACCAGAAATCAGTGACTTTGGGGGATGGGGAGCCATGCACGCACAGTGCTCCACACGCTGATCCTCATTTCCCGGTGGAATCTTTAAGTTTAGAAGGATGGAAATGAGTCGTCCGGACAGTCAGGGTGTTTCCCTAACTTTATAGAATGATACAGCACAGGAGGAGGCCATTTGGCCCATCGTGCCTGTGCCGGCTCTTTGAAAGAGCTCTCCAATTAGTCCCACTCCCCCTGCCCTTTCCCCGTAGCCCTGTAAAATTTCCAGGTCAAATATTTATCCAATTCCCTTTGAAAGTTACTCTTGAATCTGCTTCCTCCATCCTTTCAGGCAGCGCGTTCCAGATCACAACAACTCGCTGAGTGAAGAACATTCTCCCCCTCTGCCCCCCTGGTTCTATTGCCAATTGCCTTAAATCTGTGTCCTCGAGCTACCAATCCACCCACCAGTGAAAATAATTTCACCCTGTCCACTTTATCAAAACCCTTCAACTTGAATCTAAAAGCTGCTCAGTCCAGTACCTCCCCCGGCTCCCCCTCAAATGTTTAATGTTTACAATCATTGTGAAACTCAAGGATGTGGACCGAAGGGCCTTCAAACAGGCTCACGCCGTCAGGGAAAGAATGAATCGTTGCAAGTTTGGAACCGTTATCCCGCTGATCTCGGGGGTCAGAGGTCGCCTGGTTGCTCTGCGTTGTTGCATATAGAAACACACGTTCCCCCGGCAACCAGAGCCATTCCTACCCTCGGGTCATCAGTGCAAAGCTAAAAGCAAAAACCTCTTTGCACAAATGCAAAGATAAACCGTGTATATAAAAAGTCCCGTAAAGCAGGGGCCCCGTGATCGACGCTGAACTTTGGCTTCTGTGCCAGGGCTGCTGATTGGTGGCTCAGCAACAACAACTTGTATTTGTATAGCGCCTTTAACGTAGTAAAGCATCTCAAGGCGCTTCACAGGAGCGTGATCAGACAAAATTTGACAGCGAGCCACATGAGGAGATATTAGGACAGGTGACCAAAAGCTTGGTCAAAGAAGTAGGTTTTAAGGAACGACTTAAAGGAGGAGAGAGAGAGGTAGAGAGGCGGAGAGGATTAGGGAGGGAATTCCAGAGCTTAGGGCCTGGGCAGCTAAAGCCAATGGTGGGGCGATGTAAATTGGGGATGCGCAAGATGCCAGAATTAGAGGCGCGCAGAGATCTCGGAGGGTTGTAGGGCTGGGGGAGGTTACAGAGATTGGGGAGGGGGGCGAGGCCATGGAGGGATTTGAACAAGCGGATGAGAATTTTTAATTTGAGGGGTTGGTGGACCGGGAGTCGATGTGGGTCAGCGAGCAGAAGGACGATGGAGGAACGGGACTTGCTGCGAGATGGACGGCAGCGTTTTGGATGAGCTCAAGTTTACGGGGATGGACTCGAGCTGTCTCCTGCAGTGCATCCGGGCACAGGGCCTCTCGGTCAGTGTGGTAACGAAGGGCGGGCACTGTACCTGCTTCTCTGCCAGGAACTCAGGCCAGTCCACGGAATTTTCAAACTTAGGGAGTCTGAAGGTCTCGTAGAGATCTCGATATGATGAGCACTGCTCTACCCAGCGCTCGTGCATTCTCTTGACGCTAAACGGAAACAGACATCAACCACGTGTTAAAAATAACGACTGCATTCTTGCTGGTTAACTTTGCAGTAATTCTACTGTGATTATTAACGCTTCACATGATGCCATCTTGACTTCAGCCTAAGGCCAGCTGTCGACTGTGGCTCACTGGTAGCACCCTCGCTGATGAGTCACGAGGTTCAAGTCCCAGTTCAGAGACTTGAGCACAAATATATATAAACCTATAAATAAACCCCTCGATTAGACTCCAGCCTGTAACTCACTCCCGGGTATCCATTATTATTCTATATATGAACCCCTCGATTAGACTCCAGCCTGTAACTCACTCCCGGGTATCTGTTATTCTATATATAAACCCCCCCGAACCCCTCGATTAGATTCCAGCCTGTAACTCACTCCCGGGTATCCGTTATTCTATATATAAACCCCCTGAACCCCTCGATTAGATTCCAGCCTGTAACTCACTCCCGGGTATCTGTTATTCTATATGTAAACCCCCGAACCCCTTGATTAGATTCCAGCCTGTAACTCACTCCCGGGTATCCGTTATTCTATATATAAACCACCCGAACCCCTCGATTAGATTCCAGCCTGTAACTCACTCCCGGGTATCCGTTATTCTATATAAAAAAACCCCGAACCCCTCGATTAGATTCCAGCCTGTAACTCACTCCCGGGTATCCGTTATTCCTTAGGGGTGACTTTCCAAGTCCCTGATGCCAGTTGGGAGCCTCACTCGCTAGCAGCACGTATCCTAAGTTTGGCTGCAACTGCCCATTATGTTTGGGAAACCCATGGGCAGCCTT
The DNA here is from genome assembly GCF_052327205.1 of Somniosus microcephalus. NCBI lineage: Eukaryota > Metazoa > Chordata > Chondrichthyes > Squaliformes > Somniosidae > Somniosus > Somniosus microcephalus. Next base: position 17,328,977 of record NC_141007.1, read on the forward strand.
CCCACGAACTGCTGATGTTTGGTGCCAGCGTGCATGGCTCCCCCGCCTGGAGCCCGAACTCAGAAAGTTGCCCCTGATATACCAACTGATTCCAGCCTGTAACACACATAGAATTATAGAATTTCACAGCTCAGGAGGCCAGTCAGCCTGTCGTGCCTATGCCAGCTCTTCGAATGATCTACCCCTTGGTCTCATTTCCCTGGCCTTTCCCCAGACCCTGTTTAAATTTTTCTTTTTCCAAATATTTATCTTCTTCCCTTTTAAAAGTGATTATGGATTGTGCATCCTCCACTGTTTCTAGTCGGGCAATTCTATGTCCTAAGGACCCTGTGTGTGTGTAGAAAAAGTTTCTCCTAACCTCGCCCTTCATTTTTTTGATGAAGGCATCCATAATTCTTTGGATAGAGATTCCAGCCCCCAAAAGTCACCTCATTACTAGAGGCATAGAGGGGGGACAGTGAAGATTCTCTCGAATGAGACCGGGAATAAGAAGTTATAGTTATGAAGAAAGGCTCAGAATTTGGGGTCTTTTTCACTGACTTTACTGGTTAAGAAGGTAAAGCGAGGGGTGCAGTGGAAGCTTTTATCAACACCAACACCCTAGCTGCCCGTGCTTGCAAAAATCGCACCACCACACCTACGCCACGAATATTCAGCCTCCAGGGAATACAACCGCTGCACTAGCCAAGACGTGCCGATCCGGGCCGACTTGAACAACCTACCACCAACCCGTCTCCAATCTAGACGGCCATTTTGGACCATCGCCGAAGCCCTTCAGCAAATGCTTGGAAGAGCTGCGACATACGGAATGGATTCCTTATAGAGGACCCCACAGTACAACCTGAAGGATCGAACCTTCCTCGCAAACAGTGGACAACCATCAACCACCTCAGAACCGGCCGTGGTAGATGCTGCCACCTTCTCCATAGATGGAGCATCCGCATCATGCGACTGTGGAGCTCCTAATCAGACCCTGGAGCACATCATTGAGCACTGCCCTCAGAGGAAATTCACAGGCAGCCTACAACGCTGTTACACCGGAAGCTTTGGCCTGGATATCTGACTTAGATATTGACATCTGATTTGTTTTTTGCTACTGCCAGATGAAAGAAGAAGTGGAAGCTTTCAAAATTATGAAATGTCATGATAAATAGTGAAAGATTGTTTGCACTGGTTGATGAATTGATAACAAGGAATGAGCATGGTCACCAGAGAGAAATGAAGAGGAAAGTTAGAAGAACTGATTTTCACACAGAGGGATATTAGAATGTGGAATGCGCTACCACAAGTGGTTATTGAGGTTGCGATTATAGCATCTCATTAGAAAGGGAATTGGACCAAGTATTTGAAAAGGAAGTATTTGAAAAGGAGGCGTATAATAGGATATGGAGAAAGTGAAGGGAAATGTGATTAGCTTAGATTCCGCCAAATGGCCTGCAGTGCTTTGATGTGTGTGATTCTATGATGCAAACCATCCAAGCTCCTCAATTCGATTGCAGCCAACAATAGATATATATATAGCACCTTTAACATCGTAAAACGCACTTCACAGGAGCTACATCAAACAAAATTTGACAACTATGACTCTATGACTCTATGGGCTGGATTTTCTCAACGGAAACGTGCTGGAGGCGGGACTGCTGCTTGCCAGGTCTCAGTCCCGCCTCCATTAGCCTCTGGCCAACCAGTGGGATTTTCCCCTGATTGACCTTGTTAAGCCCGTCCAGCAGGCCAATTAGGGGGAAGTCACTGACAGAGCACGTCAACGTCTGACGTACCATCTGTCAAGATTTCTTGAAAGAAGAAATGTCAGCGTTTGACAGCTCTGTGAAGCTGTCAAACGTTGACATTCTGTGTAGTTTGATGAGGCCTTGTGTTCAGGACTCATCAAACCTTTCAACTTTGTAGAAATCAGGTGACTGTTGGTTCGGAGGATCCAGTCTATGAAATCTACAATGAAGATGTCGGGACTCCGGATCCACCGCGGCTGAAGGCTGTAGGCAGAAACAAAGGTAAGTGAACCTTTTCTAACACTTAACACACACCTTAAATACTTACCATTCCACACTTGCACCCTTCACTCACCTCTACATCTCACTTTCAGACCCCGCAGACCTCCTACTCGGCTCCTCTACCCTGGCAGGGTTCTCCGAGGTCGGGACGCCTGCACTTGGAAAGGTAAAATGGGACTAACCCTTTAACGGGCAGCTAATAGGATTTAATCCCTTTCCCACCTCAAGGAGACTAGACCCGGGGCAGGACGGCTTCCCGCCTCCTGGCAAAAGGGCATGGAGGCGGGTTGGGGGCGGGTTTGCCAGTTGCCCCCACTTTCTGCAACTTTACCGGCAGTCCCGCCTCCATACCCGCCTCCTCGGGGCTGACAAAAGCCAGCCCTATGACTCAGTCCCACATGTCCATTATCCTGTCTGCCATCCATCTAAACTGCGAATTAGATTCCAGCCTGTCATCCACCTCCACATGCCCATGATTCTCCATATCTTTGAGATGGCCTGGGCTCTGAATCAAAACTACGTTGGCACAAAACCTGACGGGTTCAAGCCGTGCATTCACTTCCTCCCACATTCCCAGACCCTTCTCTCCTTCCAAACTGAGCTGGGACTGTTTGAAACTGACCCCATTTCATTATTGTTGTGTCTCTTCCCCTGTTTATATCCCCTCCACTGTTGGTGTGAGTAGGTTCTATGCAGATTGAGAGTTTGAGATAAAATATGAATGGAATAATATATTTTTCTATTCATTCTTGGGATGTGGGTGTCACTGGCAAGACCGCTTTTATTGCCCATCCCTAGTTGCCCTGTGACGGTGGTGGTGGGCCGCCTTCTTCTAGAGGCTTGACGGCCACTTCAGAGGGAAGTTAAGAGTCAACCATATGGGACTGGAGTCACATGTAGGCCAGACCAGGTAAGGACGGCGGGTTTCCTTCCCTAAAGGACATCGGTGAACCGGGTGGGTTTTCCCAACAATCTGACAGCTTCATGGCCACTTTTACTGATACCAGCATTTTATTTCCAGAGTTCAAATTCTCGAACTTTCCTGGTGGGATTTGAACTCGCGTTCCCTGGATTATTAGTCCAGGCCTACCGCTACACTACCGTACCCCTTATCTTTCAACTCACTCGGCTTCGATCTCGGGCGCCTGTGGGTGTCTCAGCTTCTTTGACTTGTCTACATCCAGGAAGAGGTCCTTAAGGAGTCCTTCTGAGCGGGCTAGAGTCTCATTGTTCGCAGTCTCGTATCGGAATGGACGTTTGTTCTGGTGGTTTACTCTATCCTGAAATAATCAATCAAGATAAAAAAAAAGTCAAATCTATCTATAATGTATTAAAAATGTCACATCTTTCTGTCTATTAAACTTTACTTTCTGTTGTCAAGTTTTTGTCGCATTTTGTGTCAACTTAACCCCATTATAAACTCCTGTCCACATTTGTAATGGAAGCTGCTGCCCTGCTGTAATTTAACCCTCCTGCCACTGGTGGTGCTGTGGTTGTGCGCCTCCCAAGCTCTTCCGCCTTGACAGCTTGAGTTGGATATAAATACTTTGCATCAGATGAGACCAGTGAAACGATTGGATTCTGACCCCGGTAAAGTGATGGGAGATGGGAGGGTTCATGGACGCACTGGGACTCACGGCCTGGGTTCCAGGGATGAGGGATTACAGTGACGTGGATAGACTGGAGAAGCTGGGGTTGTTCTCCTTCGAGCAGAGAAGGCTAAGAGGAGATTTGATAAAGGTGTTTAAAATCAGGAATGCCGTTTCCAATGGCTGAAGGGACGATAATCAAAGGGCACAGATTTAAGCTGGTTGGCAAAAGAACCAGAGGCGACATGAGGGAAAAAAAATTTGCGCAACGAGGGGTTAGGATTTGGAATGCGCTGCCTGATAGGGCGGTGGAAACAGATTCAATAGCAGCCTTCAAAAGGGAACTGGATAAATACTTGAAGGAGAAAAAATTTCAGGAATATGAGGAAAGAGCGGGGGAGTGGGACTAACTGATTGCCCTTTCAAAGAGCCGTCAAAGACTCGATGGGCCGAATGGCCTCCTTCTGTGCTGTACTATTCTATGATTCTATGATGTGAGGGATGTACACTCGAACAGTTAATTCTTCTCTTGTCGCTAGCAATCAATTTCTCTTCCCGTCTCCATCCCACTATGGTCAGTGCTCCCTGGAACTTTCCTCTCGTTTCTCAAGTTCCAAATGTGCCAGCCAACTCGCTCGCCCTCTTCCCTGAAACCTCAACATGTTGAAAACCGAAGTCACCGTACACAGCCTCCGACTCAAACTCCTTCTCCCACAGGACATCCACACTGTGATATTCCTTACCTCTGAATCCTCCCTGTGTGAGCTCTGGCTCATTGACTAGCATTCTTGTCCTCTCTGAGCCAGAAGGTTTGTGGGCTCTAAATCCCACAACACTTCTGAAACTTGAGCATGCAATCCAAGCTGACAATCCAAGTACCACACTGTCTTTCATGGTGAGATGTTAAACCACCATCTGCTCTCTCAGGTGGATGTAAAAAATTCCATGGCACTATTCAAGGAAGAGCTGGGGAGTTCTCCCTGGCCAATATTTTTCCCTCGCAGATGATCTGGTCATTTATCTCATTGCTGTTTGTGGGAGCTTGCTGTGCGCAAAATTGGCTGCCGCAGTTCCCTACATTACAACAGTGACTACACTCCAAAAGTACTTCATTGGCTGTAAAGCGCTTTGGGACGTCCTGAGGTCGTGAAAGGCGCTGTAGAAATGCAAGTGTTCTTTTTCTTTCATCTGACCATTCGTTCTTGATTAACCTCATGTTCGCACCTACTCTTTTCAACCTCGGTGGTGTCCTGCGCCACGAGCTCCTTGCCTGGGTTTCTCAACTGAAGAAATCATACTCACAGCTTGCAGTTTACCCTCGGTGTCTAGAATGTCCTTTTCCACCTGATCACCATTCCTCTGCATCCGAGAGATCAGCATAGGCAGCTCACTGAAACAAACAAGAGTCAGTCAAAAGGGGAACATGTGAAACTCAGTGCATCATAGAATCCCAGAATGATGTGGCACAGAAGGAGGCCGTTCGGCCCATCGTGCCTGTGCCGGCATTTTGAAAGAGCTCTCCAATTAGTCCCAGCTTTTCCCAACAGCCCTGTAAATTTTTCCCCTTCAAGTGTGACGTAAGAAAACTACTAGGCACTTGGTCTAAGCGTTAAACAAAGCTTTAATCAACTGTTTTACAACATGGAGGTCTAGTTGTGTCCTTCACTAGTTCCTGTTAAGAATGTCCTGTGCAAGCTGGGCCCGTGCCCGAGTATTTATACTCTCCCTGGACAGCGCCACCCGCAGGCCGCTCAGTATTATTTCATAAGTCTTTCTTTCATGAATGACCGATTCATGTCAAAGTGTTTATCCAATTCCCTTTTTGAAAGTTGTTATTGAATCTGCTCGCACCACCCGTTCAGGCAGCGCATTCCAGATCACAACAACTCGCTGCATTAAAAAAAAAATTCTCATCTCCCCTCCGTTTTTTTGCCAATTACCTTAAAATCTGTGTCCTCTGGTTACCAACCCCCCTGCCACTGGAAACAGTTTCTCCTGATTTACTCTAGCAAACCCCTTCATGATCTTAACACCTCTATTGAATTTCCCCTTAACCTGCTCTGCTCTAAGGAGAACAACGCCAGCTTCGCTAGTCTCTCCACATAACTTAATTGCTTAGGATTTTCAATGGACTTCAGTTCTGAGGAGAGGTTGGAAATGTTCGGACTGTTCTCCTTGGAACAGAGAAGGTTAAGCGGTGACCTAATCGAGGTTTTCAAGCTGATGAGAGGCAAATAGAGAAAAACGATTCCCTCTGGCGAGTGGGTCAATAACCAGAGATCATAGGTTTAAAATTGTTGGCAAAAGATCTAGAGGGGAGATGAGGAGAATTTTTTTTCACTCAGAGTTATTGGGATCTGGAACGTTCGACCTGAAAAGGTGGTGGAAGCTGATTCCATAAATAATTTTAAAAGGGAGTTGGACAGGTGCCCGAGGATGAGGAACTCACAGGGTCACGGACAAAAAACGGGGGGACCAGCACAGGCATGACGGGCCGAATGGCCTCCTGCTGTGCCATAAGTTTCTATGATTCTAACTGCATGCCAGCCTAGATAACTAGCACAGGCTAACGAGTGGCTTCATAAAGCCGACACGGTCCTCAAAAAATACCGACACCTCAAAAATGGCCCTGATTGTAAGTGAAAACAGGTAGTTACATTGTGTTTACCTACAGCATAATTTAAAAGCCAATGTTCCTTCACTTCTATTGGAAGAGAGAAAAAATACATGTGTACATGAGTACTTGTGGAGCAGTCCAAAACTAGGAGCCATCAATATAAGATAGTCACTAACAAATCCAATAAGTAATTCAAGAGAAACTTCTTTACTCAGAGAGTGGAATGTGCTACAATGAGGAGTAGTTGAGGCGAAGAGCGTAGGTGCATTTTAGGGGAAACTAGCGAAGCACGTGGGATGTTTTACTACGTTAAAGGTGCTATATAAATACAAGTTGTTGTTGTTGAGGGAGAAAGGAATCGAAGGATATGCTGATAGAGTTTGAGGAAGCAAGCTGGGAAGAGGCTCGTGTGGAGCATTAACCAGTTGGGCTGGATTGACAGTTTCTGTGCTGTAAATTCTCTGAAAGCCTAAGTGAGAACTCCAAACGTTGCAAGCACTAAATTAATGGAGCACTCTGTGGGGGGAGAGACATTGGGGGAGAAATTCGGTATCGCCCCGTTTGGGGCACAATTATCGGCCGGGCACAAAGTTTAGCGCCTGGCGCTAATTATCGCCTCCGACTGCAAACTTGGCTTCTATCGACCCTGGAGGTGATTGGAGCGCCAAATCAGGCGCTACACACCTCTCTAAAGGCGCTATGGCCGAGGAGCGAGGCGCTACCTCAGAGCACTGGCGAAGCTCATGTGATGTCAGTCAGCACTGGAACACAGGCACACTGGTGCCGGCCAGTTCTTAAAGGGAAGGGTCGATCTTGCTCTCCCCTGCTCATTGCAGCCTTGAATCTCGACCTGGAGAGACCTGTACATCAATTCTGCTAGAAAGAACAATGGAGAGGACCAAGGAAAGAGCTCAGAGTGCAGCCACCACAGTCTCTTCTAAATCGATACAAGGAAGGGCAAATCAAAATGAACCTGCAAAGTGCTGCTTGGTACCCAAAACTCCTTCACAGAGCGTTGAATCTCTCCAGAAGTCTCTCACTCTCTCAGAATGCGTGGTGCAAAAATGTCATCAAAAACAAAAGGAGGAAGCGGCCGCCTTTAAATAGCGCTCCCCCAGTCCCTTCCTGACTGCAAAACATTCCCCTCTACCTGTCGATGCTCGTGGCAGGTGGTAAGGCAGGGGGCGTGACTCAATATCCGGCCCGGGGCGCTACCGGGGCATTGCACGCTCGACCGACGTCACGATCTGCGGGCGCAGGAGATCATGGCGGTAGTGTCTGGTCAATTTCGCGAGCGGCACAAACATTGCCGCATCCAGGCGCTAGTTGCTTTGCGCCCCGTTAGCGCTCTAAGAGGGCGCTAATGGGAGGCGCTAATCAACCAATTTTTTCCCCCATTAAAAATAATGCACTCCGCTTCATTATAAGCACTTTTACATTTCACAATTTTTCATCTTAAAAAAGGAAAAACAGTGATATCTGGATGTTCAACAAATCAGCCAGATCACAATTCCCAGTGTGGGCCTCTTCCCCCTCCACATTTCATTTCCCCCATTTTTCTCCCCTTCATTACCATCCATTGCCCCTTCCCTTCTCCTCCAATTGCCATCCATTTCCCCCCTTCAGTGCCATCCATTGCCGCTGTATTACTGCCACTCCTTCACCCAACCCTGCATCCACTTGCTAAAGGCATCTCTCCTCCACATTGCTCCTACCATCAATGGTGGTCGTTTCAGCCGTTGTATATGGTAAGCGGCAACTCCAGTTTGCACAAGAACTCCCACCAACAGCATACAACAGCTGCGATCACTACCGTTAGTAGAATTGAGGAGAGACTTCAGCACACAAATCTAGGCTGACACTCACAGTGCAGTGCTGAGGGAGTGTTGCACTGTTGGAGGTGCCGTCTTTCGGATGAGACGTTAAACCGAGGCCCCGTCTGCTCTCTCAGGTGGACGTAAATGATCCCATGGCACTATTTCGAAGAAGAGCAGGAGAGTTATCCCCGGTGTCCTGGGCCAATATTTATCCCTCAACCAACATCACTAAAACAGACTAACTGGTCATTATCACATTGCTGTTTGTGGGAGCTTGCTATGCGCAAATTGGCTGCCACGTTTCCTACATTACAACAGTGACTACGCTCCAAAAAGTACTTCATTGGCTGTAAAGCACTTTGGGCCATTCTGAGATCACGAATGGCGCTATATAAATACAAGTTCTTTCTTTTTTGTAGAGGGGTACCAGTCCAGCCAGGTACGGGTGCGGGAGTGAGAAAGAGAGGTGAGAGAGTCCAGTGTGCTGATTTTAGTCAGCAAACTGACCGGGCCTCAACCTCTAACACACTGACCAGTCCCTCAAACTCTAACACACTGACCGAGCCTCAAACTCTAACACACTGACCGAGGCTCAAACTCTAACACACTGACCAGTCCCTCAAACTCTAACACACTGACCGAGGCTCAAACTCGAACACACTGACCAGTCCCTCAAACTCTAACACACTGACCGAGCCTCAAACTCTAACACACTGACCGAGCCTCAAACTCTAACACACTGACCGAGCCACAAACTCTAACACACTGACCAGTCCCTCAAACTCTAACACACTGACCAGTCCCTCAAACTCTAACACACTGACCGAGCCTCAAACTCTAACACACTGACCGAGCCACAAACTCTAACACACTGACCGAGCCACAAACTCTAACACACTGACCGAGCCTCAACAAATCACTACTTCTTGACTTTCCTCACCTTTCCTCCTATTACTTGGCCCTTTACCCAGGATTCGAAAGTATTTTTGATATTTCTCCCACTTTGCTCGGTGGAAAGCGTCTCCCTGATTAGTGTAAAATAATGGCAAACAGATCGTCCATTAACTTGGTGTTAAATTGGATAACTCGCTTAGAGTGGAATGAGGAAATGATATCAGGGTCATAAGTCTACAAGGAACTCTGCAACTGTGCTCAACCTGATCTGACAGGGGTTGACATTGAATTCCTGGTATTGTTCTCATTGGAACTGGTAGCAAAATCTACTGAGGCTGCTACTGCATTGTTTGGGCCTGTACCGGGGCTGGCAGTGCATTGAAAGGCCTGTACTGATATTGTACAGACGAGGGATTGCTACCTGCACAATTCCGGTGTGTTTCTCCTCTGTAACTTGAGATTGCTTTCAACAACAACAACTTATATTTATACAGTGCCTTTAACCTAGTAAAACGTCCCAAGGCGCCTCACAGGAGTGCTATTAAACGACATTTGACAATCATTTCTTCAGTCATTGATTCTGTTGGAATGCTAATCTCGAGCTGCTAACGATGTCACTGCTTCAGAAAGGTCGTTACAGCCTGTGGACACTTTTGGAGACAGGCTCTGACCAATGGGGCCTTTGGCCAATCACAAAATTAAAGTCCATTGTGAGGTGGTTCTGCGTTCCCTTCTTGAGGTGTCAGCCTCGGTTCAGTGGGCAGCACTCTCACCTCGGAGTCAGAACGTTGTGGTCCAAGCCCCAAAATCTAGGTTGTCACTCCCAGTGCAGTGCTGAGGGAGTGCTGCACTGCCGGAGGTGCCGTCTTTCGGATGAGACATTAACCCGAGGACCCGTCTGCTCTCTCAGGTGGATGTAAAAGATCCCATGGCACTATTTCGAAGAAGAGCAGGGGAGTTATCCCCGGTATCCCGTCCAATATTTATCCCTCAACGAACATCACGAAAACAGATTGTCTGGTAATTATCTCATTGCGGGATCTTGCTGTGCGCAAATTGGCTGCTGCGTTTCCTACATTACAACAGTGACTACACTTCAAAAGTACTTCATTGGGTGGAAAGCGCTTTGGGGACTCTTGAGGTCATGAAAGGCGCTATAGAAATGCAAGTCTTTCTTGGGGCAGCACGGTGGCATAGTGGTTAGCACTGTTGCCTCACAGCGCCAGAGACCTGGGTTCGAATCCGGCCTCGGGTGACTGTCTGTGTGGAGTTTGCACATTCTCCCCATGTTTGCGTGGGTTTTCTCCGGGTGCTCCGGTTTCCTCCCACAGTCCAAAGATGTGCGGGTTAGGTTGATTGGCTATGATAAATATTGACCCTTAGTGTTAGGGGGATTAAATACGTGGGGTTATTGGGATAGGGTGGGATATGTGTTGGTGCAGGGGTTACGGGGATCGGGTGGGATATGTGTCGGTGCAGGCTCGATGGGCCGAAATGGCCTCTATCTGCACTGTGAGGTTTCTGTGATTCTGTGATTCTGCTAACCATGCAAAACCTGGACTACTTTATGGCGCCATATTAAAGAGACAGAGAAGTTCCATGTGCACAAGCCGTGACCTACCATGAACATCAGATGGTAAGATCAAGGTACTCAAGTATGGAGGGCTCACCACAATTGAGGCCTCAATGACTGAGGATCGCCTCTGATGGATGGGACATGTTGCACAAACAAGCAATCAGCACTCACCAAATAAGATACCGGAAGTCTCTCTTAACCGGCAAAATTCAGGAGTAGGTTCAGGTAAGTTTTACTGTATATTAGTGGCCGTGTAACCGGGGTTCCTGCACCTGTGGCCGTGCAACAAGGACTCCTGGATCTGTGGCCGTGTAACCGGGACTCCTGCACAAGTGCCGTGTAACCAGGGCTCCTGCACTTGTGGCCGTGTATGGGCTCTCGTACCTTGGTAAGTATACCTCTCTGTAATCCGGACTTTTTGATCAACTGGCACCACGCCGGTCCCATCGGTGTCGGATAAAAAAGAGTTTCCTGTACTCTATCCTCAGTTGAGGGGAGGAAGTGATCTCCTGGTGAACAATACAAGCATTTCAAGGGCAGCTTACAGCAGAACCTCAAGGAGCCGTAACACTGGAAGTGATGAGTGGGAAGATTTACCACAATAAAAAGAGGTGCGTTGCACTTCTTCAAGGATCACGATGATTTGAGGAATATGAGGGGAAACATGGCACCCGAGGGGAAGATTTCCTCTGCAGTTTCTACAGCATCAACTGTGGCTCAGTGGGCAGCACACTCGCCTCTGAGACAGAAGGTTGTGGGTTCAGAGTCCCCACTCCAGAGACTTGAGCGCAAAATCTAGGCTGACACTCCCAGTGCAGTGCTGAGGGAGTGCTGCACTGTCGGGGGTGCCGTCTTTCTGATGAGACATTAAACCGAGGCCTCGTCTGCTCTCTCAGGTGGATGTAAAAGATCCCATGGCATTCTTTCGAAGAAGAGCAGGGGAATTATCCCCGGTGTCCTGGGGCCAATATTTATCCCTCAACCAACGTAACCATCATGAATCTTATCATTCATGAAGAAATGACTCATGAAATAACACTGGGCGGCCAGCTGGTGGCGCCGTCCAAGGAGTATAAATACTCGGGCATGGGCCCAGCTTGCTCAGGATGTTTCTGTAACCAGGAACTAGTGATGTAACTAGAATCTCATGGTTGTGAAACAGTTGATTAAAGCCTTGTTTTAGACTCAAACCAAGTGCTCAGTAGTTATTTTACATCAGTAACAAAAACAGATTATCTGGTCATTATCACATTGCTGTTTGTGGGAGCTTGCTGTGCACAAATTGGCTGCCGTGTTTCCTACATTACAACATAGACTACACTTCAAAAGTACTTCATTGGCTGTAAAGCGCTTTGGGATGTCCGGTGGTCGTGAAAGGCGCTACAGAAATGCAAGTCTTTCTTTTCTTCATTCCACTACACCGAGTCTGTTTTGTGTTGTGAAGTCTGTGGGTGGATCTGGCAGTCATCAGCATAACCCCAGGAATTAGAAACAGAATCAATCAAATTGACATCGCTACTTGGCAGTCATCGTCAGACACAACAGACCATCACCAGCCTGTGTGAGCAGATCAGAGGCAGGATCTCTGCACCCACTTACTGTTCATCTAAATCACTAAAAAACAGCGGGCAGGTACAAACAATTATTTAAAAGGCAAATGGAATGTTGGCCTTTATCTCAGAAGGCTGGAACACAAAGGGGTGAAAGTTATGTTACAGCTGTACAGAGCTCTGGTCAGACCCCATCTGGACACTGTGTTCAGTTCTGGGCCCCGCCCCTCAGGAAGGGTAGATTGTCCTCGGGGGGGGGAGCAGCACAGATTCACCAGAATGAAACCGGGCCTAAAAGGGTTAAATTATGAGGGCAGGTTGCATAGACTAGGCTTGTATTCCCTCGAGTATAGAAGATTAAGGGCTGATCTAATTGAGGTGTTTAATATGATTAAGGGATTTGATAGCGTAGATAGAGAGAAACTATTTCCTCTGGTGGAGGAGTCCAGAACAAGGGGGCATAACCTTAAAATTATAGCTAGGCCATTCAGGGGTGATGTCAGGAAGCACTTCTTCACACAAAGGGTGGTGGGAATTTGGAACTCTCTCCCCAAAAAAAGCTGTTGAGGTTGGGTGTCAATTGAAAATTCAGAACTGAGATTGATAGATTTTTGTAATGCAGGGGTATTAAGGGCTATGGGACCAAGCGGGCAGATGGAGTTAAGAAACAGGTCAGCCACGATCTAATTGCATGGTGGAACAGGCTCGAGGGGCTGAATGGCCTCCTCCTGTTCCTGCATGACAGGCCCAATGGTTTTGCACATGACCTTCCACCCACACCATCTCACACTCACCGACCGGCACGAGTACTTAATAAAACACCACAGGCCCGAGCTGCTCAGTCCTGTCACTGTCAGTGCCCACTCAGTATTACTGAAGATAATAAGATCCCAGCAGGAAAATAGCAGCACCGATAATCTCACCATCATCAATCCCACAACACCGCCCTTTGGAACTCAAACAGCGAACTGAGGACATTTAGAATATTTCATTTGCAAGCTAGAAGTTGCTGGAGATAGACAGCCAGCCTCTACTTTTGGAAGCTCCACTACAATGGGAGGACTATAAGTGTTGTGTATGTACCTTTAAGAGAATAACTGGTCTCAGACTGCAGTACCGGCAGTGACCACCCCTGTATAAAAGGCGCTAGAGAGCCTCTGTTGTTTAGATTCGTTATGGACTTCCACCAGTAAACATCTGTTTTTTTTCACTCCTGCTAGTCCGTGTCTAAATCATTCACGGACCTAACACTGGTGACGAGTAAAGAAATGAACTTACCTGCAACTCAGCAGCAGCTCCGACGACGTTGTTGAAGGTCGGAGCCAGAAAAAAAAAGAGGCCATTGAAACTCGAGAAACGGACGTCGACTGTCAATCATCGGGTTCAAGGCTTTGCAGGAGCGACTTTCCAGAGCCAGGCTGGGTTCCTCGGTCCGTGGTTTCCCAGCTAATCGGGCTGGTGGCAGGTCGTGCTCTGATCCTTCCTGGGCTGCGGCAGGCTGAAGCTCGATCGGGTGGCCTTTCAACGGGGCCGGGCAGCGAGTCGGGAAGCAAGGAGAGAGAGAGAGGGTGGAGCACACAGGGCGCGGCCGGTGTTTCGAAGCTGGGCAGCGTTCGGACCTCAGAAGAGGGAGGGAAGTGTCCCACAGGGTCCGCTCCACGACGGGAAGATAATAAAAGAAAACGAATTAATATTTAACGCGCAGGAAACCGTGGAAAGCAGCGCTAACAACAGCGGGGAAGAAGACAAAGCACGGGAGATGCCATTTTAGATTTGCAAGATGCCGAAGACTGGCTGTATCACTGCTTTTGATAATACATTAGAGGACTGGACCACGTATGTGGAAAGAGTCGAGGTATATTTCGAGGCAAATGAAATAGCGGAGGGGAAAAAGGCATCAATATTGCTAAACGTAATGGGCGCTAGAACGTACGGCCTATTGCGGGATCTGATTACTCCAGCCAAACCGAAGGCGAAGAGTTTTAATGAAATTGTTGCTGTTCTACAGGAGCACTTAAACCCTGCACCGCTGTTGATAGCAGAAAGATTTAAATTCCACAGGAGAACTCAGCACAAAGATGAGAGCAATGCTGAGTATCTTACGGAACTATGCAAGCTATCAAAGCACTGCCAGTTCGGAACAGGACTAGCAGATACCCTACGGGACAAATTTGTCTGTGGACTCCTGAGTGAAGGAACACAGAAGAAGTTACTCACAGAAAAAGAGCTGACACTAGATAAGGCTTTCAGCGTGGCAGTATCGTATGAAGCAGCAGCCAGGGGAGCTGCAGAAATTCAACAAAAACCACAGGAATACGGCACCCACGAAATGACACGGGGATTTGCAAAATGTTATCGCTGCGGCAGAACTAACCATGACCAGAAGGACTGCTGGTCCAAAGACAAAATATGCAGACAATGCGGGAAGATTGGACACATTGCACGAGTTTGTAGGTCTGGGAAGAAGACCAGCGACAACAAAAAGGCTACTAAGGAACCGTACAAGAAAGTACAAAAGATGACGGACAGTAGTTCCGAAGACCAGATGAGCGATAGTGAATCCGAGAACAGGAGATTAAGCTGTCTCAAACTTCACAATGTAATCGCAAAAGAGGATCACCGAACCATTTGGGTCACCCTCACGATAGCAGGGTCCCAAGTTAAAATGGAATTGGATACAAGATCAGCGCTAACCGTCATGAATCGACGAGACTATGAGCGGCTATTTTCATACATACCCTTGAGAGAGACATCCATCGTCTTGACGAAGTATACGGGGCAAAAAGTATACCCCAGAGGAAAAATAAGGGTGCCTGTCGAATACAATGGCAAGACAATATGGAAATTGTATCTCTACATACTGCCAAATGGTGGACCACCGTTATTGGGACGGGAATGGATCAGGAAGATAAACTTAGATTGGCATTCCATTCATGCAATGACGGTGGATGGTAAAAAAGATGAAGACGTCACTCCTGGACGATTGTCAACAATCTTAGCTAACGCCAAAGAGGTATTTCAACAAGAACTGGGCACGCTGAAAGGCGTAACCGCCTCGTTAAAAATAGAAGAGAATGCAGTTCCCAAGTTTTTCAAAGCGAGACCGGTACCATATGCAATTCGCCCAGCCGTCGAGGCAGAGCTGGAGAATCTGGAGAAGGCGGGCGTGTTGTCTAAGGTCGACTGGAGCGAGTGGGCGACACCCATCGTTCCTGTCATAAAGAAAACATTAAGCAATAAGTCCGGAGAGCCAAGGAAGATTCACATCTGTGGGGATTTCAAGGTGACGGTGAACCCTGTCCTTCACACAGTACAATATCCTCTTCCAAGGATAGAAGACATCTTCGCCTCACTGTCTGGAGGGAAGCGTTTTACAAAAATTGACCTAGCACAGATGGAGGTTGAAGAGTCCTCTAGGAAGTATCTCACGATAAACACTCACAAAGGTCTTTACCAATATCATCGATTGGTATTCGGAGTAGCATCGGCTCCGGCGATATGGCAAAGAGCGATGGAACAAGTCCTGCAAGGGATTCCGGGGACTCAGTGTTACTTGGACGACATCCTTGTAACAGGTGAAGATGACAGTGAACACCTTAACAACCTAGAACAGGTGCTCACTAGACTACGGGAACATGGGCTGCGAGCCAACCGCCCCAAGTGCGAATTTTTTAAGAAACAGATATCGTATTGTGGCCACGTGATTGATGAAGAGGGGTTACATAAGTCCCCTGACAAAATTGAAGCGGTTGTTAAGGCCCCAGCGCCTGAAAATGTGTTGCAACTGAGGTCATTCCTCGGGTTGGTGAATTACTACCATAAGTTTTTGCCGAATTTGTCGACAATTCTGCATCCACTGAACGCCCTGCTACGAACGGGGGTAGCATGGAAATGGAGCGATGATTGTAAACGTGCTTTTCAGAAGAGTAAGGACTTAATCACTTCAAAGGAAGTATTGGCTCACTACAACCCAGCACTGCCAATCAGGCTGGCGTGTGATGCGTCTCCCTACGGCATTGGGGCGGTACTGTCACATAAATTCCTTGATGGTTTGGAGAGGCCGATAGCTTTTGCGTCACGCTCGTTAACTTCTGTCGAGCGTAACTACGCCCAGATTGACAGAGAGGCCCTCAGCCTAGTGTGGGGGGTGAAGAAGTTCAATCACTATCTGCACGGTCAAAAATTTACTCTACTAACCGATCATCAACCTCTTGTCTCCATTTTCAACCCTCAGAAGGGCGTACCGATAATGACAGCACAACGGCTGCAGAGATGGTCCCTTTTCCTAGGGGCACACCAATGTGACATCAAGTACAGGGGAACTAAACAGCATGGAAATGCTGATGGATTGTCACGTCTACCGTTGCCGACGGTGGAAGAAGACGACCTTGCAGTGGATCCAATGGAGTTATTCCACTCGACCATAGTTGAATGTCTCCCTGTGATGAATGCAAACATAGAAAAGGAAACACGGAATGACCCGACACTATCACGGGTCTATGATTTAACGGTGAAGGGATGGCCAGCACATGGCGAACCACTGCTGCCAGCATTTTCGTCAAGAGGAGAACAGCTGTCAGTGTGCAGAGGAACCTTGATGTGTGGATCCAGAGTAGTAATTCCACCTAAGTTGACGGATAGAGTGCTCAATGAGCTTCATGAGGGTCATCTGGGTGGGGTAAAAATGAAGAGCTTAGCCAGAGCGTTTGTGTGGTGGCCGGGAATCGATAGAGAAATCGAAGAGATGACCAAGAGCTGTGCAGGATGCCAGAAGGTCCAAAACGCCCCACCACAAGCTCCTCTGCATCCATGGGAGTGGCCCTCATCCCCATGGCAAAGGGTGCACATTGATTTTGCTGGTCCCTTCATGGACTCGATGTTTTTAATTGCGGTGGATGCACATTCAAAGTGGCCAGAGGTAATAAAAATGTCCTCAACCACCACGGAAAAAACTATCGCAGTTTTACGAACCATATTCACCAGGAATGGGCTGCCTGAACAGATTTGCTCTGACGATGGACCACAGTTTGTGTCTGAAGAGTTCCGGAGGTTCTTAAAGAACAATGGTGTTAAGCAT
The DNA here is from genome assembly GCF_052327205.1 of Somniosus microcephalus. NCBI lineage: Eukaryota > Metazoa > Chordata > Chondrichthyes > Squaliformes > Somniosidae > Somniosus > Somniosus microcephalus. The sequence goes on from NC_141007.1 coordinate 17,346,109, forward strand.
TACACATCTGCCCCATATCATCCAGCCACTAATGGATTGGCCGAGAGGTTTGTCCAAACATTCAAGAAGGCTATCAAGGCAATGTGTAATGAAGATATACCCCTACAACACAAGGTGGACAACTTCTTGTTTGCCTACCGGAATGCGACACATGCGGTTACCAACCAAACTCCAGCCATGATGTTCTTCAATCGAAGACTACGATGCCGCTTGGATTTGGTTAAGCCAAACGTCCGAAGAGATGTGGAGAACAGGCAGTTTCAGAATATGAATGAAAGGCCGACCAGGAGTTTTAAGATAGGTCAACCAGTTCTGGCCCGGGACTACCGCACTGAGAAATGGCAGCCAGGAACGATTTGTACACGACAAGGACCTCTCATGTATACCGTGGACGTTGGGGAGAGCATTGTAAGACGCCATGCTGACCAGATTCTAGAGTCACTGGAAAACGTCAACTCCATACCACGATCCGATACGCCTGGTAATGAAATCGACGTTCCAATTGCAGCTACCGCAGAACCGGTAATATTGGAAGCAGATGAACCAAACAACGACATTGATTCTGACTCAACATTGCCAGAAGAACCTGATACTCCAAAGAGGCGTTATCCAGACAGAATTAGGAAGCCTCCTCAAAGACTGAACTTATAATTGTTTAAACTTAACCAATGCATCTAGCAACAGTAATTGTGATTGTAATTCATTATCATTAGTTGTTAACTGAATGTTATGTACTGTTTATCTAAAAGGGGAGGAATTGTTGTGTATGTACCTTTAAGAGAATAACTGGTCTCAGACTGCAGTACCGGCAGTGACCACCCCTGTATAAAAGGCGCTAGAGAGCCTCTGTTGTTTAGATTCGTTATGGACTTCCACCAGTAAACATCTGTTTGTTTTCACTCCTGCTAGTCCGTGTCTAAATCATTCACGGACTTAACAATAAGGACAGACCCTAATGTGTTTGACAGTTTCTTTCCCCCACCCCCGACTATTTGCTTCCTCCGTTCCTCAAGGCACTGCCCCTTGTTGGGATACGGTTGCACAGGGGCTGCCAGCCCTTTGCTGTCTCAGTGGAGCAGCCATTTTTCATGTGTGAGCTCAGGCCTATTCGACCACAGAGAGAGTCACAACTGTGCCTCACCCAATGTCTACATGCTGCACGTTCCAGCGGTAGTCCCTCGGGATCAGGAACCCATGCTGATTAATTTCCACCCCTAGCCCAGGGGCACTGAGGGTAACTAGTGCCCCACATGTTCAACTAATACAGAACAAATTGGGGTTACATCCAATTCTGGCCTCTTGTCCATCCTTGACTTTCTTCGCCCACCATTGGTGACCATGCCTTCAAGTCATCTAGGTCCTAAGCACTGGAATCCCCACCCCAAACCTCTCTCTCTCGCCTCCTTCAAGACGCTCTTTAAAATCCATGATTTTGACCAAGCTTTTGGTCACCTGTTCTCATATCTCTCTCCTTCTTTGCCCATTCTTGTCTGATAACGCTCTTGTGAAGCACATTGGAGTGTTTCACTAAATTAAAGGCGCTACATAAATGCAATATTAGAAAAAGGATATAGAGGCACTGGGGAAGGTGCAAAAAAGATTTATTAGGATGATACCAGAAATAGATAGACGTCTTTATGATTATGATAGGGTAGACGTAGTGAAGATGTTTCCACTTGTGGGGGAGACCTGAACTAGGGGCCATCAATAAGATAGTCACTAATAAATCCAATCGTGAATTCAGGAGAAACTTCTTTACTCAGAGAGTGGTGAGAATGTGGAACTCGCTACCACAGGGAGTAGTTGAGGCGAATAGTATAGATACATTTAAGGGGAAGCTAGATGAACACATGAGAGAAAGGAATAGAAGGATATGCTGATGGGGTTAGATGAAGTAGGGTGGGAGGAGGCTCGTGTGGAACATAAACACCGGCATAGGTCAGATATTGTGCCTGCTTCTGTGCTGTAAACACTATGGAAGGTGCTGCTGTTGGATCTGGAGCCTTGCGATCTGCCTTGGCCGTGCTTTTACCCACCAGGCCACTGGGGGGGGGGGGGGGGCGCATTACTTGACAGTTTCGCCGTTGCAGATCCTGGTAGAGGCAGCAGCTGATGATGTGGGCCTTCAGTTGGGCTGCTTTGTGCAGTAGTTATTCGGAGGGTGTTCGCTGTGCTCAGGCACTGCCCCGGTAACAGCTGCTTCTGACTGGTCCGACCAGACTGATGGGAGATATTCGGAATGTGCCAGTAGCAGGCCGGGCCCACGGGATGTACAAATGCAGACAAACTGCATCAGGCTGAACTGTGGTCAGGCCGCCCACTCGGGCTCTCTCAGTGACGCCCGGGAGCATGTGGTTGCGAAAGAGAATTCCTGCTCTCTTGGTATCTAGGTGTGTTGCAGAATGTTTATTGGGGGTGGTGCAGAATGTTTATTGGGGCTGGTGCAGAATGTTTATTGGGGCTAGTGCTTTGTAAATGCAAGGGCAGGTACTGTGAGAAAGACAAACTTGCATTTTTAGAGCGCCTTTCACAACCTCAGGACATTCCAAAGTGCTTTACCGACAATGAAGTATTTCTGAGGTGCAGTCACTTTTGTAATGTAGGGAAATGCAGCAGCCAATTTGCACACAGCAAGCTCCCACAAACAGCACTGTGATAATGACCAGATAATCTGTTTATTTTAGTGGTGTTGGTTGAGGGATAAATATTAGCAGGACATTGGGACGAGTCTTCCTGCTCTTAGTGCCGTGGGATCTTCTACATCCACCCGAGAGGCAGACGGCGCCTCGGTTTAACGTCTCATCTGAAAGACGGCGCTAGAGGAAATAGTTTCCCTCTATCTAGCCTATCAAATCCCTTTATCATTAAGCATCTCGATCAGATCCCACCTCAACCTTCAAAACTCAAGGGAATACAAACTGCCCTCACAATTTAACCCTTTGAGCCCTGGTTTCATTCTCATTGCTTGTGTTTGACTTCAAATCCCTTTCATTGCAGGTTCTGTGCACTTAACGCCTGCATTTGTTCAATGTAACCTCAGGAAATCTTCTTTCACAAAATACGACAGCAGACCTGGATCTAAGCCCCAGACAGACGCTTCTACATTGCTCTAGTGCTGTGCTAATGCAGCCGACAACTGCACCAAGGTAAATTTGCCTCATTCACTGACGTCGGCTGACCCGGTTTCTTTATACTAAGTGGTCTTATGGTGTGGCTGTTTTCATTTGGACTGTGGGAGACCAGCTTTCAGGAAGAAACAAAGAAAGACTTGCACAGCAAGCTCCCACAAACAGCAATGTGATAATGACCAGATAATTTGGGGTTTTTTTTAGGTGTTGGCCGGGGCCTGGGTTTAACGTCTGATCCGAAAGATGACACCTCTGACAGAGCGGCACTCCCTCAGTACTGCACTGGGAGTGTCAGCCTGGATTTTGTGCTCAAGTCTCTGGAGTGGGACTTGAACCCACAACCTTCTGACTCAGAGATGAAACCCTGGCACTTACACTACTAACATCGGACTCCCTTATTCCAGTAAGAGACTCAGACACCTGCGAAGAGTTGGTATTGGTCTCCCAGAATCCAAAATTAAAACAGCCTCTTCCCAGCCGTTCTCTGTAGCAAGTCTACTTTGGCACTGACAGCAAGACACCAGACCTGTCTGTGAGCTGGTATCAGAGCAGTAAAGAGTGGCCAGACAGCTGGAGCCAGGGACAGAAGGAGGGGTACTGGATGCAGGATTGTCAGCTCTTGGGCTGTCGGCCGTGGCTCAGTGGGCAGCATATAGGTTGTTAAACTGATGCCTTACCTGCCCTCTCAGCTGGATGTAAAAGACCCCATGGCACTATTCGAAGAAGAGCAGGGGAGTTCACCCCGGTGTCCTGGCCGATATTTATCCCTCAGCCGACATCACTAAAACAAATTGGCTGGCCCGTTTCCTACATTACAACAGTGACTACACTTCAAAAGTACTTCATTGACTGCAAAGTGCTTTGGGACGTCCTGAGGTCGTGAAAGGCGCTATATAAATGTAAGTTCTTGTGAGCTGAGATAATAGCAGGCACCGACCCAGTCCCCCAAACTGAAATCGCACAATAAAGACCTGTTTTCAGACTCCTGTTACAGAGCTACATGATCACAGCTTGCTCATCCTGCCAAACAACTATGGTGAGCCTTTCATGTCAGCACTAGAAGCATCGCAGTGACTGGGTCCTAGTGCCCTGGGCACTGTGCCGTACAATTTCCTTAATGTTAGATCGCGTCCGGTTATTGTGTGCTCGTGACATCACAAACATCAATGATACATGTCGCAAATCATAAACATGATCTTTCCGAAAAGTGAAGATCAGAGGGATTCTTCCCACGATGCTATCCTATGAGGCAAGCGTTCTCCTGTGCTTATCTGAGGGAATAACTACAGGGAGTTCTGAATGGACCACTGCAGCCTCCATCGGGTCGCAAAGACTAGGCTTGTATTCCACTGAGTATAGAAGATTAAGGGGTGACCTAACTGAGGCGTTTAAGATGATTAAAGGAGTTGATAGGTTAGATAGAGACAAACTATTTCCTCTGGTGGGGGGAGTCCAGAACAAAGGGGCAGAACCTTAAAATTAGAGCCAGGCCATTCAGGGGGTGATGTCAGGAAGCACTTCTTCACACTCAGGGTAGTGGAAATCTGGAACTCTCTCCCCAAAAAAGCTGTTGAGGTCGGGGCTCAATAGAAAATTAAAAAACTGAGATTGATAGACTTTTGTTGGACAAGGGAATTAAGGAATACGGAACCACGGCGGGTAAATGGAGTTGAGATACAGTTCAGCCATGATCTAACTGAATGGCAGAACAGGCTCAAGGAGCTGAATAGCATTCTCTTGTTCCTATGTTCAGTCATATTGCCCACTAGGTCTCAGAATATTACAGTTTGAAATCTAACAGGAGGCCCAATATAAAGCTCTGGGCAATGTTTCAGGAGAATAGTGCCAGAGTTTGCCTATTTTTACTCCATGGTCACCCAGGCTGGATCAGCATTGATAACAATAGAGCCTCCTATAGCCAGAAGTATAGGGATGATTGGACCACGGGGCCCTCAATGTTCACCCTCCTTTGGCTGGAGGGGCAGGGCCATCTGGGCCGTTGGCTTCTCTTACGGTCGAAGCTGATATAGTTTAGTTAGTGTGCAGTGCACCACAGACTAGTGGGTAAAGGCATTGCCAGTGTGGTACGAAACAACACAGACCAGGTGATTCAATTCCTGGTTAGTTCTGAATTAGCCAATCCCAGTGGGTAGCACTCTCGCCTCTGATTCAGAATGTCGTGGGTTCAAGCCCCACTCCGGGCACTTGAACACAAAATCTAGGCTGACACTACAGTGCAGTGCTGAGGGAAGTGCTGCACTGTCGGAGGTGCCGTCTTTCAGATGAGACGTTAAACCGAGGCCCCGTCTGCTCTCTCAGGTGGACGTATAAGATCCCAGGGCACTATTTTGAAGAAGAGCAGGGGAGTTCTCCCCGGTGTCCTGGCCAATATTTATCTCTCAACAAACATCACTGAAATAGATTATCTGGTCATAATTTCATTGCTGTTTGTGGGGGTTTGCTGTGCACAAATTGGCTACCGCTTTTCCTACATTACAACAGCGACTATACTTCAAAAGTATTTAATTGGCTGTAAAGCACTTTGAGACGCTCTGAGGTTGAAAAAGGTGCTGTATAAATGCAAGGCTTTCTTCTTTCTTTCGCTAATCTCAGTTGGGGAAGCAATTCGAGTGTGATGATTGGTCTCATTGCCCCAAGCTAGGGTGAGGAATAAAGAAAATGAGCCTGGGTTCCTACTCCTGATCGGTATCTAGTGTGTGTGTGTATCTCTGTGTGTGGGAAACAGGATTGGGCCCAGGTGTGTCAACAAAACAGGCCAAGTGGCACGCAGCTCTGAAGAATAGCCACTGGGATGAGGTACCCAGAGAACTGCTGGTGTCCGCGGAACTGTCCCCCAGCTTGAGACAGTACTTTCAGGAAAAGAAACTATAAAGAGGGTGAATTTCCTTTGGGGAAGGAACGTACAGAAGCGGAAAAGGCCATTGCAGCTCCTGTGACTGGTATCAGCTCCTCCTCCGCTCCTTGTGGGTAAGCACGCAACTACCACAGGTATTCCAACTATTCATGATTCAGAGAGCTGATAAAGTTCCACCGGTCAGGGGTTTAAATTAAATGACACGCACGAGGGAGCCAAGCTCAAGTCCAGGGTCCATTGCTGTGCTGTTGGACCCAATGGGACAGTTTTATGGTTTTATTTCATTCATTGAGCAGAATGGTGGATTTCCACAGAAGAGAATGTTTAATAAGGTCACTGGTTGATCGGTGGGCAACTGCACCACGTGAAGGAAGGTTCAAGGTTCAATCCCTGGCCTGTGATGAGGTAAGGGTGGAGGAGGTGTCACGATTGGCCCTGGTAAGCGGTTAAGGTTCCCTTCCCACTTGCTATCAGTGGGTGTTTATGGATGTCCTGTGAACACAGGATTGAGCTTGGCTGTGATACACACTACAGCCTACCAACCGAGTAGTCATTTTGTGTAGACTAAAATGAAAAGGACTGAGCTACAGTAGGCTGCCATCGCCTGTACCCCAGCGTGGTCTTCCTGAAAGGATGGGGAGGAGGAGGGGGGGGGTGAAGTGTTTAATACAAATTTAGTTTTATTTTCCTCTGTTTAGGTCTGAGGTGCCCCAATATAAAGACACCCTCCCTAAGGGTTTCTATTCCCTCCCTGAGAACAAGGTCCTGGTCTCCATTCAGCCTTTCCTACAGATGCCATGACTCAGTTCAGGAATGTACTGTGGTGAGATTGGAGGCATAAACTCACGGGCCATGCCATAGTTTGTGGTGTCACAGCCATTGCCTAACCACAAGAGGCCTCCCCCACCCCACTTTCCTAGCTAGCCTTAACTTCCCACCCTGCCCCAACCACCTTATTTACACTGTTAGATAGGCCTTCTCAGTGGTAGCCCTCTAGCCTCTGAGTCAGAAGGTTGTGAGTTCAAGCTCCACTCTAGAGACTTGGGCACAAAAAGCTAGGCTGACACTCCAGTGCAGGGCTGAGGGAGTGCTGCACTGCTGGAGGTGCCTTCTTTCGGATGAGATGTTAAACCGAGGCCCCATCTGTCCTCTCAGTTGAATGTAAAAGATCCCATGGCACTACTCAAAAGAGCTGGAGAGTTCTTCCTGGTGTCCTGGCCTATATTTATTCCTCAACCGACACCTAAAACAGATTATCTGGTCATTATCACATTGCTGTTTGTGGGATCTTGCTGTGCACACATTGGTGGTCGCGTTTCCTACATTACAACAGTGACTCCACTTCAAAAGCTCTTCATTGGCTGTGAAGCACTTTTGGACATTGTGACAATGCAAATTCTTTCTTTTCCTTCAAATACCTAGAAAGCTATGGTGTGGAACTGGCCCATCTGGACCAGGAAGATCCTGGGCTCAAATTGCAGTCTGTGCTGAGTTCGGTGAGCTCAGCTGGGATGGCGGTAGGGTTGCTTTAATTGGCCTCAGTGCCCCTTGGCTCATGGGAGGGGGGGGGAAATGAAGACTCCTATTCCCAACCGTTATCCAATACTGGAAAGGGCACGTTTGTGGACATCAGCCAACCACAGACTCGGGCTCGGCTGTGATGCCTACCTATGGTTGAATAGCCGGCCAACACTCACTCTCCGGGCTCACATGTGAATAATGGCGATTTAGGCAAGGGACTAAAGGGCGATTTAGGCCCGTGGAACTGTACCCAAGAAAATATCGCCGCCTTCAGTGGAGGGGAGGAAACACAAGTTGGGTGGGGTTGGTTGCGGGGGAGGGGAGAATTCACAATAGAAAAACAAATACTTTGGACCCTCGATGTTGGGTTTGTGCAGCCGTAGGCTGTTGACACAGAGAAGGAGTGGCACAGGGCGGTGATTAAACACCATTTATTGCTGTTTATTTGTGAAGCCTTTATTGTGTTTGCTTTTTGGCAGTGATTAGCACCTTCAGGGTGAAGAGATTGATATTCCTCTCACCTCTCTTTCAAAGGTGGCATTTACTATGGGTCGGTTGTGTCTACCAAACCCTCGATATAGCCCCTCCAGCAGCAAACACAAACCCTGAACTGACTTCAGTATGGGTCACAGGCTAGGAATGGGTGGGACCCGCGACCACAGCTCACTGGAACACTGTTCCCCAGATTGGGGCCAATCACAGTCACCCATTGAATTATCAGTTAACAGCTCTGATAATTCTATTGCATCTGAAGAATGGGGTGTAGTCCTTTCATTGCATACTTTCTCCCCACCCTGAATTCCTGGCATTCTTGAATGCACTTTCAAAGTTAGACCACCTCAATCACAAAGGAAAAGTATTAACTAAACAAAAATTGTGATAACACTAGAACTTTGGAATAAAATTTGCTGGAGATACACAGCAAATCTGTCGGCATCTGAAAAGAGACAGGTTCATATTTCGGGAGTAAACCCATCGACCAGGTCTGCCCCTAGAACATGTCTGAACTTTTCAGGTTTCACCTGTAAGTATTCACTTGTATATAGCATTCATTGCCCAGTCCTTCCCCTCGCACTCAGCACTAATCAAGCTGTGAAGTGCCCAAGCTATAAAGGAAAGAGTTAGAAGATCACAATTTATTAACCTCCTCTCCCAGTCCAGGTAATCATTGATGGGACTTTGATGGGGGATTCGATGTACTGCAGGGTTAGATTGAGCTTACATTTATGTAGCGCCTTTCACATCCTCCGGACGTTCCAAAGCATTTCAGAGCCAGTGAAGTACTTTTTTGAAGTGTAGTTGCCGTTGTAATGCGGCAGTTAGTTTAAGCACAGCAAGATCCCACAAACAGCAAATGAGATGAAAGACCACTTCAGTGGCTGCAGTTGAGGGATGAATGTTGACCAGGAGAACTCCCCTGTTTTTCTTCAAGTAGTGCCACCGGACCTTTTACACCCACCTGATCATGCAGATAGAAAGGGGGGGGGGGCCTCGATTTAACATCTCATCCAAAAGGAAGCAGCCCCTTATTACTGCAGTGGAGTGTCAGCCATAGATCATGTGCTGCAAATCATGCAGTGGAGCTTGAACCCACAACTGTCTGACATGAGAGTACTACCAACTGAGCCTAGTGTATATAAGAAAGAAATATTTCGCATTTATATAGCGCCTTTCACAACCTCAGGACGTCCCAAAGCGTTTCACAGCCAATGAAGTACTTTTGAAGTGTGGTCACTGCTGTAATGTGGAAAATGTGGCAGCCAATTTGCGCACAGCAAGCTCTCACAAACAGCAATGAGAAAATATTGGCCAGGCTATGAGGAGGAACTCCCCTGCTCTGCTTCAAATAGTACCATGGGATCAATGTTCCCTTTAAGCTGCGTGGCCGCACAGCGCTCCAGGGAATCCGCACAGCCGGTCTACCAATGTAAAAAAACCCACATTAAAAAAATTACAGGGAACATTGCATGGGATCCTTAACATCCACCTGAGAGGGCAGGCGGGGCCTCGCTTTAACACCTTATACGAAAGACAGCACCTCCTAGCCTAGAATTGTGCGCTCAAATCTCTGGAGTGGGAGTTTGAACCCACAACCTTCTGACTCAGAGGCGAGGGTGCTGCCCACTGAGCCAAGGCTGACATTTATATGTGAAAAGCCAAATAATCCTTTGCTCAGATACCAATCATAATTGAGCAATATCCTTGGTTTCTATAAATTGTCTCCTTTTTTGAATTTACTACTCACTCTTAGAAGTATGTAGAATATCCAGGCGTGTACAACAGAAATGAGTTTAATCAATCCAATTCATTCAAAGAGAAGGCACTGTGACTGACAACTGTATCTCAGATTTACTGAAGTAGGACAATCTCTTTATACCTCTGCTTTGCCTCTCCTAGATCCACCTTAATATCGCGAACAAAGAGCCAGCATTGTCCTCATTCGAGTATTTATTCAGAGTCTGTGGTAACCCTGTGGCTTCCAGTGTGAATTCACAGGCATCAGGGACCTTGATTTGAATTTATGGAAATGACATAGATAGGCAACAACGCCTCCCAAATCCACAGCTCGCAAACAGCACGGCCCTCTATTATAGACAATACTTCTCAAGCAAGTGGCTCCTAAAAGCACAAGTCTCCAAAATCACAGCTCGCAGACAAAGCTCTCCAATGCAAAACTCACAAATGCACAGCCCACAAATGAACAGCTGTCAAATGCAGAACATCCCAAAAACACAGCTTGCCAAACACATCTCGGAAAACACACAACTCCCAAATTAACTCACCGTACAAACCCTCAAGTCCCAGATACACTTCATGTCCTGAAGTAACTCCCAAATTTGCGCAGTTCTCAAACCTTGCATCCTCAAACTGATTCAGCTGCTAAAACCAGCAAGCCCAAATTTATTCACCGAAACTGCCTGCTCCCAAATTTATTCAGCTGGCACGCTGGCCGGATCCTGAATTTATTCGCGTACTGAACCTACAACCCCGAACTCGTTCAGCTTTTGAAATCTGTAATACCCAACTGACCTCGCAATCAGGCACTCCTTTGCCTCCTCTCCTTTAAGTGGAGAGACTCACACCCAGCTGGTTTACCCCATTTTAAAATAAAGCACAGCATTGAATCCAGTCGATGCAATTCACCCAAATCAATCCAGTTCAGAGCCCAGGTCTAGACATTGTCAGCACTAAATTCAACCAGGTTCGTGACGTGATAAGATTGCTACTCACTTGGAAGTCTTGCTGCTAGGGGAGATCTTAAGTGTGGACTTTTTTGAGAACATGTTGCCAGTGTGTTGACCCTGATCTCCAGTGAATCTCTATTAGTTTCTCTCCGGCTTTCTTGGTAGCTCTTCCTTTGCCAATGTGGGGATCTGTCCCTTCTATACACACACGCAGATGCACATACACTGTGCCAAGTGTGTGCACTGCAAGCTCCGACTCTCAATTAAAGCTTAGTTTTGAGGGAGGCTCCTTTTAAATGACAGGTGATCCAAAGAAGACCAGGCACAAGTTTCAGGTTAATGTAAAACTCGCAGAACTGGTTCTGAAGGGAACGTAACTGCGAGAAGCAGAAGTCAGTTACTCCACCCATCCCAGCCCAATGAGTCACAGTCAAAGGTATACAAAGTCCAATTCTCAGTGAACAGAGCTTGGGGCAGTCACTCAGCCTTTAATAATTTAAAGGGACTAGGATAGCATTGATAAATTGCGCTTTATCCATTTATCTTTACAGATGGAGGGGTTCAACACTGAGTGGGACGTGAAGGAGTTTTGTGGGGGTGGGAGGTGGAGGATTAAAGGAATAAAGAAAGAAAGAGTTTTAGTGAGGGATAAATACAGGCCAGGACACCAGGGAGAACTGCCCTACTATTCTTCGAAATAGTGCCGTGGGATCTTTTACATCCACCTGAGAGAGCAGACAGTTTAATATCGCATCCGAAAGACGGCACCTCCGACAGTGTGGTCGTACAGAGTTGTCATAAAGAGAGTGAGTGCACTGTAAACAGAGTGTAAAGTTGGGAATAACAACAGAAAATGCTGGAAAAACTCAGCAGGCCAGGAAACATCCGTGGAGAGAGAAATAGAGTCAACGTTTCAGGTCGAAACCCTTCGTCAGGACTGAAAAAACAGGAAATGAAACAGATTAAAAGGCCAGTTTGGGGGCTGGGAAATGGGGATGAAAGAACAAGAGAGAAGTGAAGAGACATTAAGAGGTATTCAAAACCAGACGAGATGGTGATCGGACTAGTGGAGACAAAAGACGGCTCTAGATTAGGTGTGAAATGCGCTGGCAGAATGGGAGACAGCTGCCATGTGGGAGAGAAAAAAAGGGGGAAGGGCACAAAACAAAGGTGTGGATAAAAAATATAAGTAAAAATGTAATAGGGGCCGAGGTTATGATCTGAAATTGTTGAACTCGATATTGAGTCCGGAAGGCTGTAAAGTGCCTGATCGGAAGATGAGGTGCTGTTCCTCGAGCTTACGCTGGGTTTCCGTGGAACAATGCAAGAGTCCGAGTACGGTGAGGTCTGAGTGGGAATGGGGTGGAGAATTAAAATGACAGGTGACCGGAAGCTCGGGGTCACCCTTACGGACTCCCACACGGCAGCTGTCTCTCATTCTGCCAGCGCATTTCACACCTAATCTAGAGACGTCTTTTGTCTCTTTACTAGTCCTATCACCATCTCGTCTGGTTTTGAATACCTCTTAATGTCTCTTCACTTCTCTTTTGTTTTCATCCCCATTTCCCAGCCCCCAAACTGGCCTTTTAATCTGTTTCATTTCCTGTGTTTTTTCAGTCCTGACGAAGGGTTTCGACCTGAAACGTTGACTCTATTTCTCTCTCCACGGATGTTGCCTGGCCTGCTGAGTTTTTCCAGCATTTTCTGTTGTTATTTCGGATTTCCAGCATCCGCAGTATTTTGCTATCGTGTAAAGTTGGGAATTTGGTGAGAGTGGGAATTCGGTGCAGAGGGGGAAGGATGTGTTGCTTTTTGCCTCCAATACTTGTTTTCAATGCTTAGTGCAAGTTAGTGTGTAACAGAAAATTACAACAGACTAAAATGTAGATATAAATAATCTAGGCTAAGATATAGCAGGGCAGGTTGTGTGTCTGGACTGCAGTATGCGGGAGCTTGTGGACAGCGAGACTGTCCCGAGCGAACAAGTCTGCAGGAGATGTCTCCATCTCGAATCTCGCTGGCTCAGTCGTTGAGCTGGCGTGTGAGTTGGAGACACGCTGACACATAAGGAGGGGGAGGGGTATCTGGGCAGTTTGCTCCAGACCTCGGTCACAACTAATAGAGAGGTGCAGGATCAGAATGGTGTGACCGATAGTGTGCAGAGTAAGGGGAACCCAGGTGAGATAGAGAACGAGAATCCACAGAAACTGATCCTATCCAACAGGTACAATGTACTTGCTACCTGCGAGAATAAGGATAAAGACTGTTGGAAGGACAGCCAGAATGCTGACCATGGTGCCTTGCAGCAGGAGGTTGTCCTAAGTGGGGAGGAGGAGGAGGAGGAGAGGAAGCATAATATGGTAGTTGTAGGAGATTCTATAATTAGGGGGACAGGCAGCATCCTTTGTAAGCAGGATCGAGAGTCCCACATGGTATGTTGCCTACCTGGTGCCAGGGTGCCAGGGTGAGGGACATCTCTAACCGGCTTGAAAGCTAGGGCCTCAACTATTTACAATCTACATTAATGACTTGGATGAAGGGACCGAGTGTAATGTAGCCAAGTTTGCGGATGATACAAAGATGGGTGGGAAAGCAAGTTGTGCAGAGGACTCAAGAATCTGTAAAGGGATATAGACAGGCTAAGTGAGTGGGCAAACATTTGGAGTATAATGTGGGAAAGTGCGAGGTGATACACTTTGGCAGTGTTGTGGAGTATTTTAAACCATCACTCGACACAAGGTTTTAGATCGATAGTCAAGTTGTCTTTATTGCACCGGTGGGGAAACAGTCTGCTCTGTCTTAGCCAGACCTTTCCAAATTGGTACAGCAAACACTACGGCCTAGAAATTCGGTATGGCCCCGCCAGGTCTTTTGCGCCCGAAATTTTGCGCCCGCCAGGATTCCCATAGCGCCCGCCTAAAATTCAGTTGCGACGGGCCAAGACGGCTGCGGGCGCTATTGCAGGGTTTGGCCGCCTCGCTAGGGGCGATGAATGTCACTTTCAGGCGTCCAGCTCCCGCTGCGGCACCCGATGCGGTGCGGCAGGCTGGGGTACTGCAGGCCTCCTCCTTCTCTTAAGGAGGAGCTGCCTGCAGCCGTCAGATCACCGGTGGATTCCCCCGGCAAATGAGCCCGGCACCACAGAGAAGTGCCGGGCTCGCGGGACTCAGACATCAATGCCGCAGGGGGGTGGTGCAGGAGTCCGGGGAGGGAGGTGCGGGCAGGCGGCCACCGGGAAAGCGGCCGGCCGCCGCTCCACCTTTATGCGCCGGCCTTTCGGAGCTGCAAGACCCCGTTTCACAAACGCTGTTTGTGGCTGCCACGGGCGAGGCGGCCGCAACTGAATTTGGCCATCGGGCCGGAATAGCATTGCAACCGGGGCGCTGCGCACACCGATGACATCATCGGTGCCGGCGCGGCGCTACCGGCTAACGCCGATGTTAGGGTCCATCTGAATTTCGGGCGATAAAAAACTTCAGGCGCAAACCACTTTATAGCCAATAAGTGGGCGCAAACGCGATTGAATTTCTAGGCCTACATTTTTATACATTGGTCACCTCATGTTAAATTCATTCCTGTCACCTGATTGGATCTTGGCCTGCATGCATCTTCATGGATTGATTACGAATCTTAATATAAACATGTATAAGCTGCCTCCTCAATCAATCACTCAAACTGCTGAATGCTAATTAAAAGATACCTTGGAATGTAACCTAGGTAATAAGGTTCTTACGGGCAGTTGAAATGCTGGGCATCCAGTCTCTATTTAATTGTTTTATATCTCTCCAAAGGTCAGCTATCTTTGACCGCATCTTTATGGATGTGGTCTTTCATGTTAGTCCCTGTCCTTACACTATTCAGTGAAACTGCCAGCGATGTCAGTTTAACTCTTTCCCCACTGCAGGCAGGAAAAATAAAAAAGCAAACTATTATTTAAATGGAGAGAGATTACAAAATGCTACAGTTCAGAGGGACCTGGGGGTCCTTGTGCATGAAACACAAAAAGTTAGCATGCAGGTACAGCAAGTAATCAAAAAGACAAATTGAATGTTGGCCTTTATTTCAAGGGGGTTGGAATATAAAAGCAGGGAAGTCCTGCTACAACTGTACAGGGTATTGGTGAGACCACACCTTGAGTACTGCGTACAGTTTTGGTCTCCTTATTTAAGGAAGGATATACTTGAATTGGAGGCAGTTCAGAGACGATTCACTAGGTTAATTCCAGAGATGAGGGGGTTGACTTATGAGGAAAGGTTGAGCAGGCTGGGCCTATACTCATTGGAATTTAGAAGAATGAGAGATGATCTTATTGAAACATATAAGATACTGAAGGGGCTCGACAAGGTAGATGCAGAGAGGATGTTTCCCCTCGTGGGGAAATCTAAAACTCGGGGGCACAGTTTTAGAATAAAGGGTCACACACAGAAATCACACAGAAACCCCACAGTGCAGATAGAGGCCATTTCGGCCCATCGAGCCTGCACCAACACATATCCCACCCGATCCTCGTAACCCCTACACCAACACATATCCCACCCTATCCCTGTAACCCCACGTATTTAATCCCCCTAACACTAAGGGTCAATTTATCATAGCCAATCAACCTAACCCGCACATCTTTGGACTGTGGGAGGAAACCGGAGCACCCGGAGAAAACCCACGCAAACACGGGGAGACTGTACAAACTCCACACAGACAGTCGCCCGAGGCCGGATTCGAACCCGGGTCTCTGGCGCTGTGAGGCAACAGTGCTAACCACTATGCCACCGTGCTGCCCTTTTAGATCTGAGATCACCTTTTAGGTCACCCTTTTAGAACTGAGATGAGGAGGAACTACTTCTCTCAGAGGGTCGTAAATCTGTGGAATTCTCTGCCTCAGAGAGCTGTGGAGGCTGGGTCATTAAATACATTTAATGTGGAGATAGACAAATTTTTGCAAGATAAGGGAGTCAAGGGTTATGGGGAGCCAGTGGGGAAGTGGCTTTGAGCCCAAGATCAGCCATGATCTTATTGAATGGCGGAGCAGGCTCGAGGGGCCAAGTGGCCTATTCCTGCTCCTATTTCTTATGTTTTTATGTTCTTATGAAAGGGTATTGGAGAGTGAGGGGAGGATCCAGTCGTTGTGGTCCATGTTGGGACCAACAACATAGGAGAGAGTAGGCAAGAGGTCCTGTTTTGAGAGTACCAGGAGCTAGGAGCTAAATTAAAGAACAGCACCTCAAGGGTTATAATCTCTGGATTATTACCCAAGTCAACTGCAAACTGGCGTAGGGAAAAGCAGATTAGGGAGGTGAACACGCATCTGAAGGTGTGGTGTGTGAAAGAAGGGTTCCATTTCATGGGGCACTGGCACCAGTACTGGGAAAGGAAGGAGCTTTACTGTTGGGATGGGCTCCACCTGAACCGGCTGGGACCAGGGTCCGAGCGAAAAGGGTAAATAGGGCGGTCACAAGAACTTTAAACTAGTAAATGGTGGGGGAGGGCTCAGGTGGAAAAGGTAGTGTAAATAATAGTTCTAAAACAAACAAAAGGGAAGAGAGTATAGTCAGAAATTGTGTTTTAGGCACTACAGGTAAAGGGAAAAAGCAAAAGATGTAAATTAATTAAATCAGGAAAGAGACATCAGAAATGTGTGAGTGACACATTAGAACAGGACAGGTTAGGGTGTGTGGCCCAAATAAGCGTTCTTTATACAAACGCACGGAGTATAAGGAATAAATTGAATGAATTGGAGGCGCAAATTGAACTTGGAGGGTATGACATGGCAGCCATTACTGAGACACGGCTGCAAGATGGTCAGGGCTGGGAACTAAATATGCCAGGTTATAAGGTCTACAGGAAAGATTGGGGAAATGGTAGAAGGGAGGAGTAGCCTCAGTGATTAAAGATGAAATCACTTCAATGATAAGAGTGGATATAATGAGAGGCAAGCAGGCAGTGGAGACGTTATGGGTAGAATTAAGAAATAGAAAAGGATTTAAGACTGTAGTGGGAGTTGTATATAGGCCTCCTGGTAGCAGCTGTGAAGTGGTAGAATGTATAAATGCAGAGATTAGACAAGCATGTAGTAAAGGCAGAGTGGTTTTAATGGGGGATTTTAACTTTCATATAGATTGGGATAACCTGTCTGAAAGGTAATGAATTTTGTGAGTGTGTTCAGGATAGTTTTCTGCAACAATATGTCCTAGAACCAACAAGGGGGCATGGCATATTAAATTTAGTAATGAGTAATGAGCCAGATTTAGTTAACAGCCTAACTGTGCATGAGCATTTATCCAATAGTGATCATAACACGATCGAGTTCAACGTAACGTTTGAAAGGGCGAAACGCGAAACAGCTAATAAGATTCTAGATTTAGGTAAGGCTGAATTCAATGCGATGAGACAGAGACTGACCACAGTAAACTGGGTGAATCTGTTAATGAGTAAAATGACAAGACAGGTGTTCAAAAAAGAATTTAATGTGATACAGAGCCAGTTTATACCCCTAAGGAGCAAGAGCTCTAGTTGCCCAAAAAAAAACAGCCATGGACGACTAAAGAGGTAAAGGACAGCATAAAACTAAAAGAAAAAGCAAGACAAAAATGCAAAAAATAGCACAGATCCTGGCAAATGGGAAAGATACAAAGAACAGCAAAAGGTGACAAAACAGATAGTAAGAGCTACAAAAAGGGAGCATAAAAAGATATTTGCAAGGGATATCAAAATCAACACAAAGAATTTTTACAATTATATTAGGAAAAAGAGGGTGGCCAGGAGCAATGTTGGCCCCTTGAAAACGGTGCTATTGTAAATGAATATAAGCAAAAGGCAGACACGTTGAATAATTACTTTGTGTCAGTATTTACAGTAGAGGAAGAGGATAGCATTCCGGAAATCCCAAGGAAACTAATATTGAATCAGGGACTGGGACTCACCAAAATTAACATAAGCAAAATAACAGTAATGAAGGAAATACTGGCACATCCCCAGGACTAGATGGTTTCCATCCCAAGGTTTCAAAGAAAGTAGGTGAGAATATTGCAGATCCCCTAACTATAATCTTCTAAAGTTCTCTCGATTCGGGAACCATTCCTTTAGATTGGAAAACTACGTATGTCACTCCGCTATTTAAGAAAGGTGAGAGAGGGAAACCAGGGTATTATAGACCGGTTTGCCTAACATCTGTTGTCGGGAAATTACTAGAGTCCCTAATTAAGGATAGAGTGACTATTTTCAGCTGATGAAGTCCCTCATAAGAGATTGTTGGCTAAAGCTGAAGCTCATGGAATTGAAGGCAAATTATTGACCTGGTTAGGAAATTGGCTGCGCGGCAGGAGACTGGCAGTAGGGATAATGGGTAGGCACTCTAATTGGCAGGATGTGACTAGTGGTGTCCCGCAGGGATCTGTGTTGGGGCCTCAACTATTCACTGTATTATTAACGACTTAGATGATGGGATAGAAAGGCACATATCCAAGTTTGCTGATGACACAAAGATAGATGGCATTGTAATGACCAGTTCGGGGGAGAGCAGCAGCGGAGGAGGAGCCCGGCTTGAAAACCGGCGGCAGCTACAAGGCCCGACCAGTTCGGGGGAGAGCAGCAGCGGAGGAGGAGCCCGGCTTGAAAACCGGCGGCAGCTACAAGGCCCGACCAGTTCGGGGGAGAGCAGCAGCGGAGGAGGAGCCCGGCTTGAAAACCGGCGGCAGCTACAAGGCCCGACCAGTTCGGGGGAGAGCAGCAGCGGAAGAGGAGCCCGGCTTGAAAACCGGCGGCAGCTACAAGGCCCGACCAGTTCGGGGGAGAGCAGCAGCGGAGGAGGAGCCCGGCTTGAAAACCGGCGGCAGCTACAAGGCCCGACCAGTTCGGGGGAGAGCAGCAGCGGAGGAGGAGCCCGGCTTGAAAACCGGCGGCAGCTACAAGGCCCGACCAGTTCGGGGGCGGCAGCAGCGGAGGAGGAGCCCGGCTTGAAAACCGGCGGCAGCTACAAGGCCCGACCAACTCAGCAGCGGGGAGAGAGGTAAAAAGTAATCAGTTTGTGACGTCACCAGGGAGCAGGTAAGTGATTGGTTGGTGAGTATTTCTCTTTTTTAAACTTAAACTCTGTAGTTTATAGTTACTAGGGTCTTTTCTGGTGTAGCAGGGACTGTGGTAGACTATACAAGCGCCTTAGAGATATCTTAAATTGGTGATAGTAAATTAATTTAAATTAATTAAAGGGTAAGTCATGCCAGGAGAGCCCAGCCCCGTGATGTGCTCCTCTTGCTCCATGTGGGAATTCAGGGGCACTGCCCCTGATGACCACGTGTGCAGGAAATGCATCCATCTGCAGCTACTAGCAGACTGCATTGAGGCGCTGGAGATGCGGGTGGATGGGTTGTGGAGCATTCACGATGCTGAGAAGTTCGTGGATAGCACATTTAGTGAGTTGGTCACACTGCAGGGAAGGTTTGCACAGGAAGAAAGGAAAGGGGTGACCATTGTAAAGTCTGTGGGTTGTGCAGTTAATAAATACACAGACTTCAGAAGTAACAAACAAACAGGTCTTTACTATTCGAAGGTCCGGGCGAATCTGCCCCAGCAATCCTGCCACAACACTTATATACTGGTGTGGTCACTATCGGTATTACAGTATACAGAAGCCAAACAAATAGTGCCACACCTAAAGTAGTTCCCTTAAAGGTGAACGGTTACATTCAATAGTTCCCTTAAAGATAGACGGGTACATACACTACAATCCTCCCTTTTTAGCTTATTACTTACAGAGTCCCCGTTAAACATACATATCTTCAACTTCCTATAAAACAAATTACAGATATAATCTCGGTGGAGTCAATGTCATATAAAACAATTTACAGATATAATCTCGGTGGAAACAGTTCACAGGTTCAGTCTCTGTGGAAACAGCTCATAGATTCAGTCTCTGATCTTGACTCGTTCCGAACAACATTTCTTTGGTGTAGCCGGTTCACCTGGCTAGCGTGACTCCTCCATAGCCTTTTTCTTGACGTAACAGCTTGAACTTTCGTCCTGTTGAACCAGCAGTGCGGACTTTTACAACCAACTGGCTGTCTTGACATTTTCCAGTTTTTCAACTAATTTAGCTCCTTTCGTAATGTCCCGCCTGGGATGGTAGAAGTGCTAATATTTTAGACAGTTATTATCTTCTGCTTCTTCTTTTTCTTTTCTGCCTTTTTGAAACTCTCGGAGCTCCTTTCTCGGCTGCCAGCTGTAGCGCCACCAACTCTCTATGTTCCTTAGACCTTAAGTGCTTCATCCGGATTTCAGCACTTTGGGAGTTTTCATCACAAGCTGGGCAGATCACATCCTCGTAATATTCAGTGTCACTCAACAGGTCATGGTAATATTCGGGTTCGTCCTGAGTTAGGCCAGCGAGAGAGCCTTCTTCTTCCTCCCCACCCGTCTGGACGTTAGCTGACGGTGGTTCCTTCCCTAGACATCTTTCTTGAAAAGACTTCTTCATGCATTCATATTCATCCCTCTCTTCCTGGGTTATCTGCCATTCCTTCACGACGGACCTCATTTGTGAGTTCAATACATTCCCTTCCATCGGGAATTGTGTTATCAGGCTATTTAAACCTTCTACTGAAGTAACGGTTTCCACATTCTTCTGTTCACCTTGACGTGATTCAACGTACTTTTGGCATCCTTGTAAAATTTGTGTTGCCACCTCAGCTATCTCCGTGACTTTTGAGAGCTCCGAACTCGTTCCCCTTGAAGATTGAAGCTCGTGTTCAGATTGTTCCCCTTGCAGAGTCTTGTCCTTCAGCATATGAAGGAGTTGGCTGACCGTTAACTCTTCCCTGGGAACACGGTGGATCAGAGTCTTCTCCATTTCATCCACCTCTTTCTCCAATACTTCCACCTTACGTTCCTCTTGAACTTTGGCTTTCAGCGCTCGGAAAAGTTGCGCCCTGATGCTCTCTAGTTCATGTTCAGGGACCATTCTTACAGTCTCTGAGTTTCTTACAGTTTCCTTTTCTTCCACTGAAAGGATTCCCAGTTGAATCTGTTCTTCAAGTTGTTGAACCTCGGTCATTGCCGCCTCATATTTGTCTTGGGTGTCCTTCAATGTTTTTATGAGTTCTTGGACATCCTGTCTTTCATGCTCTGCCATGTTTTTCACCTCTAATTTCTCATCTATGGATGGAACTTCTACCGATGAGTATTTCTTGGCCTTGAGCTCATCAAGAATTTCCTGCAGCCTTTGGACTTCTTGCTCATGTTCAACCTTTAGTTGTTCATATGCTTCTACTGAAACTAGCTTTTCGGAGGCTGCCGAGTTAACCCCCTCCAGAATTGTAGCCTGGGCCTGTTCATACTGTTCTTTCAACTTCTCACACTCTGCTTGTAAGGAGTCGTAGAGAAGAACTGGAATAAAATCCTGGCTTCCTGAAGATTCCTCTTCCTTTGGTTCGTTCTGTAAATATTCTAGTTCCTGAACAGCATCAGGGGAATGTGATTGGTATTTGGCCACGATGGCTCTATGGTCGCTCTCTGCTTGAGCTAGCTGTCTCTGTTGTCTTTCCAGGTTCTCCCATTCGGTGTCCCAGAACTTTTCCATATTTTTCATCTCTTGTACGAGACGGTCACTCAACTGTTCTAATTGTTGTCGTACTTTGACATAAGTTTGCGTCCGAGCTCGGTGTTCTTCCGTCGTGGATGAATCCTTTGCTTGAACAGGCTCAGAATTCTCTGTCAACCTGGAGTTCTGCTCTGCAGCTTTATTCTTCTTGGTACCATAAGTCCTTCTGCATGTCTTCATTTTCTTCCCCATCATCGGCAAGTCCCTTTTAGCCTTGTCTTCCATATTCGACTTGGTCTTATCATCATCCATTTCAGAATCTGAGCTAATAGCTTGCACCGAGTCCTCCCTCATTATGGCTTTTAGGTAATGCCATTCCATGTCTATTTTCTTAATCCACTCCCGTCCTAGAAGTGGCGGTCCTCCCTCAGGTAATACGTACAAGTTCATTCTTGGGTGTTCTTTACCCCTATCTCTCACCTTGACTCTTATTTTCCCCACGGGGTATACGTTATGCCCCGTGTATGTCTGTAATACGAACTTGGTATTTCTTAAAGGTATGTGAGAGAATTGCCGGTGGTAGTCCCTTCGGTTGATGACTGATCCAGTGTCCAGCTCCATTCTTACTTGGACTCCAGCTATTTTTAGTATGACCCAGATGGTCTGTAGATCCGTTTCTTTACCCACATTGTGGATTCTCAGACTACCCAGCTCCTGGTTGTTTGGGTCTGAGTCTGAATTCTGTTCGTCTGAACTCTTCTCAGCCACCTTGTGTACCTTGTTGTACTTTTCTTGTGGTGGCTTCCTTTGATTGTTGGTCTTTTTCCCGGACCGGCATACCTTCGCGATGTGACCCAGTTTGCCACATTTCCTACACTCTTGGTTCTTAAACCAGCATTGATTCTGGTCATGCGTTGTCTTCCCACAACGGTAGCATTTTGTTGTGCTTGAAGTAATTTGGTCCACCCCGAGTGCCGCCGCCTTTAGTTGCATTTCCGCCGTTCCTTTCGCTGCGGCTTCGTGCGATGCAGCTATAAGGACAGCCCTGTCCAGTGTGAGGTCGTTCTCTTCCAGTAGTCGCTTCTGCGTCCCTTCTTTGGACAATCCACATACGAACTTGTTCCGCAGCGCTTCTGTCAGATTCCCTCTGAACTGGCAGTATTTCGCTAGCCTACGCAGTTCGACCAAGTATTCCGCATTGCTTTCGTCTTTCCTCTGCGTTCTTGCGTAGAATTTGAATCGTTCAGCCAGCATCAACGGTGTGGGGTTCAAGTGGTCCTTCAGCACAGCCACAATCTCTTCGAAGGTCTGATCCGCTGGTTTATTTGGTGCTATTAGATGCTTCAAGAGCCCGTATGTTTTTGCCCCCATCGAGTTTAGCAATGTTATCGCCTTGTCGTCTTCCTCTATTTTGTTGGCTTCGCAATAGATCTCTATGCGTTCTACGTACGTGGCCCAGTCTTCTATTTCAGAATTAAAGTCGTTAATATTCCCTCGCTTAGGCATCTTTCTTCCCTTGGGAGCAGCACCAGTATTTCTTTAAGTATTCTTATTTATTTGTTTGTTTCTAAGATGGCGGTTTTCCCGCGAAATCGGCGGTTTCCCGCTCTTTCCTTCTCTCCCCGCCCACTTCAATGGCGGTATGTCAGTTAAGATGGCGGTTTTCCCGCGAAAATGGCGGTTTCCCGCTCTTCCTTTCTCGCCCCGCCCACTTCAATGGCGGTTTCCCGCTTCTGGCGTCTTCTCCGCCTAATGGCGGCTTCCCGCGTTTCTTCCCGGTGGAAGGGGTACGCTTCCCCCACAGCGGACAGGTTCAGCCGCTGGCTGGCTTCCGCACAGCTCCCTTTACTCGGCTCTGTCTTTTCCTCCCGCCCGCACGGCTCTACCGGCGCTGGGTACACCCCGTTAACGGAGGACAGTTCAGCCGCTGGACTGGCTCTCGCGCAGTCTCTCTCTCCGTAACCGGCTCTGTCGCTCTCTCTCCCGCACGTTCGGTGCTACCGGCCCTGGGTACCCCGTTGGTGGAGAACAGTTCAGCCGCTGGACTGGCTCTCGCACAGTCTCTCTCCCCTTGCTCGGCTCTGTCTCTCCCTCTCCCGCACGTTCGGTTCTACCGGCTCTGGGTACCCCGTTGGTGGAGGACAGCTCAGCCGCTGGACTGGCTCTCACGCAGTCTCTCTCCCCTTGCTCGGCTCTGTCTCTCTCTCCCACCCGCACGGTTCCTGTTCGCCTCCCAGCCCTCTCGCAGACCGGTGTTTCCCTCCCCGGCTGCGGCTGGGTTTCTCTTCCCGCGCCTACTCACAGTCTCAGCGCTTCGTGGCTGCGGTCGCTGCCCGGTTTTCCCGCCGATCGAGGTCCGACTGTCTCACGACGCCGTTGGACCCGACTTTCTGACCGGCTCCGTTCCCCCCTCGACCGTGGTTGAGTGCACAGCCCTTATCCTCTGGATATTCTCTACACCTTCCCCTACTCACAGTCTCCGCGGCCGCCTTGTTTCCAGCTGATCGGCTCACTCCGCACCGTGGTAGAAGGGTAGTCAGTGCCTGCTGCTAATGGAAGCTTTTGTTGCTAAAGTCTTCCTCCTTCCTCCTGCTGCAGCCTCGTGTTTTCTTTCAGCAGCACGCCGAGGGCGGTTGCCTCTCTTCGACGCTCTTCGTTGCTTTGGTAGTCTTGCCGTAGGGTACGATCGGACTCGTCGCCACTGTAAAGTCTGTGGGTTGTGCAGTTAATAAATACACAGACTTCAGAAGTAACAGACAAACAGGTCTTTACTATTCGAAGGTCCGGGCGAATCTGCCCCAGCAATCCTGCCACAACACTTATATACTGGTGTGGTCACTATCGGTATTACAGTATACAGAAGCCAAACAAATAGTGCCACACCTAAAGTAGTTCTCTTAAAGGTGAACGGTTACATTCAATAGTTCCCTTAAAGGTAGACGAGTACATACACTACAACCATCAGGCGGAGCAATAGAAGTAGGCAGGTAGTGCAGAAAACCCCTGTGACCATTCCCCTCCCAAACAAGTATACCGCTTTGGATACTGTTGAGGGGGATGACTCACCAGGGGAAGGCAGCAGCAGCCAACTTCCTGGCACTGGGGGTGCTCCTGCTGCCCAGGAAGGGGGGAAAAAGAGTGGGAGAGCAATAGTGGTAGGGGATTCTATAGTAAGGGGAACAGATAGGCGTTTCTGTGGCCGTAGACGTGAATCCAGGATGGTTTGTTGCCTCCCTGGTGCCAGGGTCAAGGATATCACTGAGCGGCTGCAGGGCATTCTGGAGGGGGAGGGTGAACAGCCAGAGGTCGTGGTCCACATTGGTACCAACGACATAGGTAAAAAGAGGGATGAGGTCCTGCAGCAAGAATTTAGGGAGCTAGGTGAAGGATTAAAGAGCAGGACCTCAAAGGTTGTAATCTCTGGATTACTCCCGGTGCCACGTGCTAGTGGGTATAGGAATAGGAAGATAGAACAGATGAATGCGTGGCTAAAGGGATGGTGCAGGGAGGAGGGCTTTAGTTTCCTGGATCACTGGGTCTGCTTCTGGGAAAGGTGGGACTTGTACAAGTCGGACGGTTTACACCTGAACCAGAGGGGAACCAATATCCTTGCGGGGAGGTTTGCTAGCACTGCTGGGGGGGGTTTAAGCTAACTTGGCAGGGGGATGGGGTACAGAGTGGAGCTATAGTAGGGGGTGATTTACAGCCAAATACAGAGGAAAAAACAAGTCAGCTGGGAAGGCAGAGCAAATATGTGAAGGCAAAAGGGAATATGGCAGGGCTGGAAGGCATATATTTTAATGCAAGGAGTCTTACAAATAAGGTGGATGAACTGAAGTTGTTGTTGAACACATGGGAGTACGATATTGTTGCTATCACGGAGACATGGTTGAGGGAGGGTCAGGACTGGCAGCTCAATATTCCGGGGTATAGAATCTTCAGGCGAGACAGAGTGGGGTGTAAAAGGGGAGGGGGTGTTGCAATATTAATTAAGGAGTCAATTACTGCTGTAAGGAGGGACGATATATTAGCGGGTTCCTCTAATGAGGCCATATGGGTAGAACTTAAAAACAAAAAGTGGGCAAGCACTTTGCTGGGAGTGTACTATAGGCCCCCAAACAGTCAGGGGGAGATAGAAGAACAGATATGTAGGCAAATCTCAGAGAAGTGCGAAAATAATAGGGTAATAATAGTGGGGGATTTCAACTTCCCCAATATAAATTGGGATAGTCAGAGTGTGAAAGGCTTAGAGGGTGCAAAATTCTTAAAGTGCATCCAGGAGAGCTTTTTGAGCCAACATGTAGAAAGTCCTACAAGAGAGGGGGCGGTACTGGACCTAATTCTGGGGAATGTAGCTGGGCAAGTGGTGGAAGTATCAGTAGGAGAGCATTTTGGCGACAGTGACCATAATTCGGTGAGATTTAAGGTGGTCATGGAAAAAGACAAAGACGGCCCGGAAATAAGGGTTCTAAATTGGGGGAAGGCCGATTTTAATATGATAAGGCAGGATCTGGCCAAAGTGGACTGGGAGCAGCTACTTATAGGAAAATCCACATCAAAACAGTGGGAGACTTTCAGAAGGGAAATAGAGAGAGTACAACGCCAACATGTTCCTGTAAAGGTTAAGGGTGGGACCAACAAGCAAAGGGAACCTTGGATGACAAGGGATATACAAAAATGCATTAGAAATAAAAGGGGGGCTTTTGGCAGTTACAAAAGACTAAAGACGGAAGAAGCCCTAGAGGAGTATAAAAAGTGCAGGGGCATACTTAAAAAAGAAATTAGGAGGGCGAGGAGGGGCCATGAAATAACACTGGCGAGCAAAATAAAGGAAAATCCTAAGATGTTTTATAAGTATATTAAGGGCAAGAGGATAACCAGGGAAAGGGTAGGGCCCATTAGGGACCAAAGTGGCAATCTGTGTGTAGAGCCAGATGATGTAGGCGGGGTTTTAAATGAATTTTTTGCATCTGTGTTCACTATGGAGAAAGACGATGCAGACATAGAAATCGGGCAAGGGGACTGTGACATACTTGAACATATTAGCATCGAGAGGGAGGAGGTGCTAGCGGTTTTAGCAGGCCAAAAAGTGGATAAATCCCCAGGCCCGGACGAGATGTATCCCAGGCTGCTGTGGGAGGCAAAGGAGGAGATTGCAGGGGCTCTGACACAAATTTTCAGAACCTCTCTGGCCACAGGGGATGTACCAGAGGACTGGAGAACAGCTAATGTAGTACCATTATACAAGAAGGGTAGCAGGGATAAACCAGGGAATTACAGGCCAGTGAGCATAACATCTGTGGTAGGGAAATTATTGGAAAAAATTCTGAGGGACAAAATTAGTCTACACTTGGAGAGGCAAGGATTAATCGGGGATAGTCAGCATGGCTTTGTCAAGGGTAAATCATGTCTGACAAATCTGATTGAATTTTTCGAGGGGGTGACTAGGGGTGTGGATGAGGGAAATGCTGTGGATGTGGTTTACATGGACTTCAGTAAAGCTTTTGACAAAGTCCCGCATAGGAGACTGGTCAAGAAGGTAAGAGCCCATGGGATCCAGGGTGCCTTGGCGCGTTGGATCCTAAACTGGCTGAGTGGCAGGAGGCAGAGGGTGATGGTCGAAGGTTGCTTTTGTGACTGGAAGCCTGTGTCCAGTGGGGTACCTCAGGGATCGGTGCTGGGTCCCTTGTTGTTTGTGATCTACATAAATGATTTGGATGAGAATGTGAAAGGTATGATCAGTAAGTTCGCAGATGACACGAAAATTGGTGGGGTGGTAAATTGCGAGGAGGAAAGCCTCAGGCTACAGGACGATATAAACGGGTTGGTCAGATGGGCGGAAAAGTGGCAAATGGAATTTAACCCTGAAAAGTGTGAGGTGATGCATTTTGGACGGACAAATAAGGCAACGGAATACACAATGAGTGGTAGGACCCTGGGAAGTACAGAGGGTCAGAGGGACCTTGGTGTACATGTACATAGATCCCTGAAGGCAGCGGATCAGGTAGATAAGGTGGTTAAAAAGGCATATGGGATACTTGCCTTCATTAGCCGAGGCATAGAATATAAGAGCAGGGAGGTTATGATGGAGCTGTACAAAACGCTGGTGAGGCCACAGCTGGAGTACTGTGTGCAGTTCTGGTCGCCTCACTATAGGAAGGATGTGATTGCCTTGGAGAGGGTGCAGAGAAGATTCACCAGGATGTTACCTGGGATGGAGCGCCTCAGCTATGAAGAAAGACTAAACAGGCTGGGGTTGTTTTCCTTGGAGCAAAGAAGGCTGAGGGGGGACCTGATTGAGTTGTACAAAATGATGAGGGGCATAGATAGGGTAGACAAAGAGGAACTTTTCCCCTTAGTAGGGGGGTCAATAACAAGGGGGCATAGATTCAGGGTAAGGGGCAGGAGATTTAGAGGGGATTTGAGGAGGAACTTTTTCACCCAGAGGGTGGTTGGAATGTGGAACTCAATGCCTGAAAGGGTGGTAGAGGCAGGAACCCTCACAACATTCAAGAAGCATTTGGATGAGCACTTGAAATGCCATTGCATACAAGGCTATGGACCAAATGCTGGAAAATGGGATTAGACTGGACAGGGATGGATGGGCGGCGCAGACACGATGGGCCGAAGGGCCTCTTTCTGTGCTGTAAAACTCTATGACTCTATGACTCTATGTAAGCAATGTAGATGGAAGCATAAAATTACAAAGAGATATTAATAGATTAAGCGAATGTGCAAAACTGTGGCACATGGATTTCAGTGTAGGAAGTGTGAGGTCATCCACTTTGGACCTAAAAAGGATAGAACAGGGTACTTTCTAAATGGTGAAAAGCTAAAAACAGTGGAGGTCCAAAGAGACTTGGGGGTCCAGGTACATAGATCATTAAAATGTCAAGAACATGTTCAGAAAATAATCAAAAAGGCTAATGGAATGCTGGTCTTTATATCTAGAGGACTAGAATACAAGGGGGTAAAAGTTATGCTGCAACTGTACAAAACCCTGGTTGGACCACACCTGGAGCACTGTGAGCAGTTCTGGACTCCACACCTTAGGCAAGATAGATTGGTCTTGGAGGGAGTGCAGCGTAGGTTTACCAGAATGATACCCAGACTCCAAGGGTTAAATTACGAGGAGAGATTACACAAATTAGGGTTGTATTCCCTGGAATTTAGAAGGTTAAGGGGTGATTTGATCGAAGTTTTCAAGATATTAAGGGGAACTGATAGGGTAGACAGAGAGAAACTATTTCCGCAGGTTGGGGAGTCTAAGACTAGGGGCCATAGTCTAAAAATTAGAGCCAGGCCTTTCAGGAGTGAAGTTCCGAAACACTTCTACGCACAAAGGTTGGTAGAGGTTGGGAACTCCTCCGCAAACGGCAGTTGATGCTAGAGCAGTTGTTAATTTTAAATCTGAGATTGATAGATTTTTGTTAACCAACAGTATTAAGGGATATGAGGCAAAGGTGGGTATATGGAGTTAGGTCACAGATCAGTCATGATCACATTAATGGCGGAACAGTCCCGAGGGGCTAAATGGCCTACTCCTGTTCCTATGTTCCTACGACAGTGCAGCACTCCCTCAGTACTGCACTGGGAATGTCAGCCTAGATTATATGCTCAAGTCTTTGGAGTGGGGCTTGAGTCCAGAACCTTGCTAGATGCTGAGAAGCTGTTTCCCTTGGCTGGAGAGTCTAGAACGAGGGGATATAGCCTCAGGATAAGGGGGTCAACCATATAGGACTGAGATGAGGAGAATGTTCTTCACTCAGAAGGTGGTGAGTCTTTGGAATTCTCTACCCCAGAGGGCTGTGGAAGCTCAGTCATTGAGTATATTCAAGACAGATCGATAGATTTTTGAACGCTAAGGGAATCAAGGGATATGGGGATAGTGCGGGAAAATGCAGTTGAGTTGTAAGATCAGCCATGATCTTATTGAATGATGGAGCAGGCTCGAGGGGCCGTATGGCCGACTCCTGTTCCTATTTCTTATCTTCTTATGTTCTTCTGACTCAGAGGCGAGAGTGCTACCAGTAGATTTTTACGAACTAATGCAGAGTTTCATACGGCAGGGCCACGTAAGGGGATTTGGGTTGTGGATGTGAGTGGGTGCCGCAAAGCTGACTCTGTGCATTAATTTGTGAAACATACCTGAGTATTTCCTCCATAGTTAAATTACTGTTGGTGCAGGTTCTGGGATTAGTGCCCTGAAGAGCAATATTTTTTTCTCCCAGGTGTTAATGGTAACATGGATACACAAAATGTGATTTTAGCTCTCACACATTCCTCACATACTTCCCGTCAGCACCCACTGCTCCTTCCAGATTTTCTGGTCCTACAATCTTGTCCAATTCTATCTCCTTGAAGCAAAGACCAGTATCGTTTTCGTTAGTCTCTCCGTTTTAGAAAAAGTGGGGCACGAGGCAATCAAATTCAGAAGCAGACAGAAAGCAAGGTGCCAGCTTCAGCTCAAACTACAGCTGTTCAATTCAGACAAGAGTTTGCATAAAAGGCAAAACAAAACTGGATGCCTATAAAACTGGGGTATGTGCGACTGGAGCTGTTGAACACCACTTGGAGGAAGCACTGAGGGAAGCAAGGGCACAGAATGTACTCTGGGTGGGGGAATTCAATGTCCATCACCAGGAGTGGCTCGGTAGCACCATTACTGACCGAGCTGGCCGAGTCCTGAAGGACATAACTGCCAGTCTGGGCTTGCGACAGGTGGTGAAAGAACCAACACGAGGGAAAAACCTACTTGACCTCATCCTCACCAATCTACCTATCACAAATGCATCTATCTATGACAGTATTGGTAGCAGTGACCGCCGCACAGTCATTGTGGAGACAAAGTCCCATCTTCACACTGAGGACACCCTCCATCGTGTTGAGTGGCACTACCACCGTGCTAAATGCGATAGATTCAGAACAGATCTAGCAGCTCAAAATTGGTCAACCACAAGGCGCTGTGGGCCATCAACAGCAGCAGAGTTGTATTCCACCACAATCTGTAACCTCATGGCCCAGCATATCCCTCACTCTACCATTACCATCAAGCCAGGGGACCAACTCTGGTTCAATGAGGCGTGTAGAAGAACATGCAAGGAACAGCACCAGGCATACCTAAAAATGAGGTGCCAACCTGGGGAAGCTGCAACACAGGACTACATAGAATCATAGCATGGTTACAGCACAGAAGGAGGTAATTTGGCCTGTCGAAGCAGGAGAGCGGCAGCACAATGAGTATTTAAACTCACTTTTGCGGGCTTTTTTCCTCAGAACTTACCAATCTCGCAGACCAGTGGCGTCATTCCAGAGCCACGTCACGATTCAAAAAGTGACGCAGGTAAGAGGAAGCAGCTGATGGGGTGAGTACTTATACTACTCTATAGTTTGAAAGTTAAGGTTAATAGTTTATAAAGTTTAGAAGGTCTTAATTTTTGTGGTTTATAGTTTCTAAGGTCTCTGCTGTATAGCGGGGAGTGCTAGTAAACAAGGGCCCTTGAGTATATCATTTAATTGTAGTGTAATTAGTGGTATTGATTTGATTTAATTTAATTTAAGTTAATTAAAGGGTAAGTCATGGCAGCACAGCTCGGCCCCGTGGCATGCTCCTCCTGCGCTATGTGGGAAATCAGGGACACTTCCTGTGTCCCTGACGATCATGTGTGCGGGAAGTGTATCCAGCTGCAGCTACTGAGAAACCGCATTGAGGCGCTGGAGCTGTGAATGGATACATACTGGAGCATTCGTGATGCTGAGGATGTCGTGGATAGCATGTTTAGTGAGTTGGTCACGCCGCAGATAAAGGCTGCACAGGAAGGAAGGGAATGGGTGACCGCCAGGCAGTGTAGTAGGTACAGGCAGGTAGTGCAGGGGTCCCCTGTGGCCATCCCCCTCTCAAACAGATATACCGCTTTGGATATTGTTGGGGGAGATGGCTTATTGGGGGAAGGCAGCAGCAGCCAACTTCCTGGCACCATGGGTGGTTCTGCTGCACAGGACAGGAGGAAAAAGAGCTGGAGAGCTATAATGATAGGGGATTCTATTGTAAGGGGAATAGAGAGGTGTTTCTGCGGCCACAAACGAGACTCCAGGATGGTATGTTGCCTCCCTGGTGCAAGGGTCAAGGATGTCTCAGTGACGCTGCAGGGCATTCTGGAAGGGGAGGGTGAACAACCAGTTGTCGTGGTGCATATCGGTACCAACGATATAGGTAAAAAACGGGATGAGGTCCTAAAAGCTGAATATAGGGCATTAGGAGGTAAATTAAAAAACAGGACCTCAAAGGTAGTAATCTCAGGATTGCTACCAGTACCACGTGCTAATCAGAGTAGAAATAGAAAGATATTTCAGATGAATACGTGGCTAGAGGAATGGTGCAAGGGGGAGGGATTCAAATTCCTGGGACATTGGAACCAGTTCTGAGGGAGGTGGGACCAGTACAAACTGGACGGTTTGCACCTGGGCAGGACCAGGAATGATGTCCTATGGGGAGTGTTTGCTAGTGCTGTTGGGGAGGGTTTAAAGTAAAATGGCAGGGGGTTGGGAACCTGTGCAGGGAGACAGAGGAAAGGGAAGCAAGGAAAAAGCAAAAGACAGGAAGGAGAAAAGCAAAAGTGGAAGGCAGAGAAATCAAAGGTGTAAATCAAACAGGGCCACAGTAAATAATAATTCTAAAAGGACTAAGAGTGTTAACAAAACAAGCCTGAAGGCTTTGTGTCTTAATGCGAGGAACATTCATAATAAGGTGGATGAATTAGCTGCGCAAATAGATGTAAACGGATATGATATAATTGGGATTATGGAGACATGGCTCCAAGGTGACCAAGGCTGGGAATTCAACATCCAGGGGTATTCAATATTCAGGAAGGACAGGCAAAAAGGAAAAGGAGGTGGGGTAGCATTGCTGGTTGAAGAGGAGATTAACACCTGACTGCAAGGGACCTATGCTTGACTTCACCAGTCTTTTTCTCTTCACATATCTACAGAAGCTTTTACAGTCAGTTTTTGTGTTCCCTGAAAGCTTACTCTCATACTCTATTTTCCCCTCTTAATTAATCCCTTTGTCCTCCTTTGCTGAATCCTAAACTGCTCCCAATCCCAAGGATATTAGCTCTGATGATGTAGAATCTGTATGGATAGAGCTGAGAAATACCAAGGGGCAGAAAATGTTAGTGGGAGTTGTATACAGACCCCCAAACAGTAATGCTGAGGATGGGGATGGCATTAAATGGGAAATTAGAGATGCATGCAATAAGGGCACAGCAGTTAACATGAGTGACTTTAATCTACATATAGATTGGGCTAACCAAATTAGTAACAATACTGTGGAGGAGGAATTCCTAGAGTGTACACGGAATGGTTTCCTGAACCAATATGTCGAGGAACCAACTAGAGATCAGGCCATCTTAGACTGGGTATTATGTAATGAGGAAGGATTAATGAGCAAACTTGTTGTGCGAGGCCCCTTGGGGAGGAGTGATCATAATATGATAGAATTCTTCATTAGGATGGAGAGTGAAGTAGTTGACTTGGAGACTAGGGTCCTGAATTTAAATAAAGGAAACTATGATGGTATGAGGCGCAAGTCGGCTAGGATGGATTGGGGAATGTTACTTAAAAGGGTGACAATGGATAGGCAATGGCAAACATTTAAAGATCGCATGGATGAACTATAGAATTTGTTCATCCCTGTCTGGCATAAAAATAAAACAAAAAAGGTGGCTCAACCGTGGCTAACAAGGGAAATTAGGGATAGCATAAGATCCAAGGAGAGGACATATAAATTGGCCAGAAAAAGCAGCAAACCTGATGATTGGGAGCAGTTTAGGATTCAGCAAAGGAGGACAAAGGGATTAATTAAGAGGCGGAAAACATAGTATGAGAGTAAGCTTGCAGGAAACATAAAAACTGACTGTAAAAGGTTCTATACATATGTGAAGAGAAAAAACTTGGTGAAGTCAAGTGTAGGTTGGGGAACAAAGAAATGGCTGACCAATTAAATACATACTTTGGTTCTGTCTTCACAAAGGAGGACACAAATAACCTCCCAGAGATGTCGGGGTACATAGGGTCTAATGAGAGGGAGGAACTGAATGAAATCAGTATTTGTAGGGAAATAGTGTTAGGGAAATTGATGGGATTGAAGGCTGATAAAGCTCCAGGGCCTGATAATCTACATCCTAGGATACTTAAGGAAGTGGCCCTAGAAATAGTAGATACATTGCTGGTCATCTTCCAAAACTCTATAGACTCTGGAACAGTTCCCATGGATTGGAGGGTAGTTAATGTAACCCCACTATTTAAAAAAGGTGGTAGAGAAAAAATGGGGAATTATAGATCGGTAAGCCTGACATCGGTAGTGGGGAAAATGCTAGAGTCCATTATAAAAGATGTAATAGCAGAGCACTTGGAAAACAGTGACAGGATCGGACAAAGTCAACATGGATTTACAAGAGGTAAATCATGCTTGACTAATCTACTGGAATTTTTTGAGGATGTAACTGATAGAATAGATAAGGGAGAACCAGTGGATGTGGGGTATTTGGTTTTCAGAAGGCTTTCGATAAGGTCCCGCATAAGAGATTAGCATGCAAAGTTAAAGCACATGGGATTGGGGGTAAGATACTGACTTGGATAGAGAACTAGTTGGCAGGCAGGAAGCAAAGAGTTGGAATAAACGGGTCTTTTTCCGAGTGGCAGGCAGTGACTAGTGGGGTACCGCAGGGATCAGTGCTAGGATCCCAGCTATTCACAATATATATTAATGATCTAAACGAGGGAACTAGATGTAATATCTCCAAGTTTGCAGACGACACAAAGCTGGGTGCGCGTGTGTGCTGTGAGGAGGATGCAGAGAAACTCCAGTATGATTTGGACAGGTTGGGTGTTTGGGCAGATGCATGGCAGATGCACTATAATGTGGATAAATGTGAGGTTACAGGAACAGGAAGGCAGGTTATTATCTGAACGGCAATAGATTGGGAGAAGGGGAAGTGCAACGAGACCTGGGTGCCCTTTTGCACCAGTCGCTGAAGGTAAGCATGCAGGTGCAGCAGGCGGTTAAGAAGGCCTTCATAGCGACTGTATTTGAGTACAGGAGCAAAGATGTCTTGCTGCAGTTGTACAGGGTGTTGCTGAGACCACACCTTAAGTATTGTGTGCAGTTTTGGTCGCCTTATCTGAGGAAGAATGTTCTTGCCATGAAGGGAGTGCAGCGAAGATTCACTAGACTGATACCTGGGATGGCAGGAATGACGTATGAAGAGAGATTGGGTCGATTAGGCTTATATTCGCTAGAGTTTAGAAGAATGAGAGGGGATCTCATTGAAACTTATAAAATTCTAACAGGACTAGACAGACTAGATGCAGGAAGGATGTTCCCGATGGCGGGGGAGTCCAGAACCAGGGGTCACATTCTAAGGATAAGGGGTAAGCCATTTAGGACAGAGATGAGGAGGAATTTCTTCACCCAGAGAGTGGTGAACCTGTGGAATTCTCTACCACAGAAGGCAGTTGAGGCCAGTTCATTAAATATATTCAAGAAGGAGTTAGATATATATCTTAAGGCTAAAGGGATCAAGGGATACGGGGAGAAAGCAGGAACAGGGTACTGAATTTGGATGATCAGCCATGATCTCACTGAATGGCGGAGCAGGCTCGAGGGGCCGAATGGCCTGCTCCTGCTCCTATCTTCTATGTTACTATGTTGAGCCCATGCCAGCTCTCTGCAAAAGCATTTCAGCCAGTCCCACTCCCCGCCCTTTCCCCGTAGCCCTGCAAATTTTTTCTTCAGGTACTTATCCAATTCCCTTTTGAAAGCCACAATTGAGTCTGCCTCCGCCAACCTCTCAGACAGTGCATTCCAGATCCTAACCACTCGCTGTGGTTCTTTTGCCAATCACCTTAAATCTGTGTCCTCTGGTTCTCGACCCCTCTGCCAATGGGAACAGTTTCTCTCTATTTACTCTCTCCAGACCTCTCATGGTTTTGAACACCTCTATCAAATCTCTCAATCTTCTCTGCTCTAAGGAGAACAACCCCAGCTTCTCTAGTCTATTCACGTAACTGAAGTCCCTCATCCCTGGAATCATTCTTGTAAATCTTTTCTGCACCCTCTCTAAGGCCTTCACATCCTTCCTAAAGTGTGGTGCCCAGAATTGGACACAATGGGCAGGATTTTCATTGGGCCATGGAGGCGGGATTGGAGGAGTGTGGGGGGTTAAAATCTCGAAATCGGGGGGCACAAACCCATCCCGCCCCCAACCCGCCTCCATGCCAGTTTCAAAGGAGGCGGATACCCAGCCTGTGCTGGGACCCGCCTCCCCAAGGCGGGAAGAGGATTAGTGCCAATTAACTGCCTGTTAACAGGTAGTTAACAGGCCGTTTTTAGCCTAATCCCTATTTTTATTGCAGAAGTGTGGGATTCCCGACAGCTCCAAACCACGCCAAGTTAGCGAGGCAGACCGTCGGGCTGAAGGGTTTGGAGGGTTCGAAATGTCCGGTGTTCAGGTGAATGATGGGTGCATGAGTGCAGAGGTAAGTGTGTTTGGTGTGTGTAAAGTGTTTAAAGAAGTTTTACTTACCTTTACGTACCTTTACAGCCTTCCTTCCTTCAGGTCTCGGGAGTCCCTCATCTCACCGGCGCAGAAAGCAGAATGGCCGCGAGCTGTCAAAAGTTGCAGCATTCAGCTTTCTGTTCTGGAGAGATCTCTTAATCAGCCTGAGAGGAAGGAATTAACTTGGAGTACAGATTGTCAGTGTTTGACAGCTTCAAACAGCTGTCAAACGCTGATATTTCATCTGTCAAAAGCTCTTGACAGATGAAATGTCAATCTGTGACATCACCTGTTGCCGGGTGGCCCTTAATTGGCCTGCTGAGCCCCCTGGGCGGGCTCAACAAGGTCAATCAAGTGAAATTCGCATAGGTTGGCTAGAACTCGATGGAGGCGGGACTACAACCCTGAAAGTTGTAGTCCCGCCTCCTACACGCCTCCTCAATCAAAATCCAGCCCAATACTTCAGTTGAGGCCGAACCAGTGTTTTATAAAGGTTCATCACAACTTCCTTGCTTTTGTACTCTATGGGGGGGAAATCGGGTATCGCACATTTTAGGGTGCTAATATCGGCCGGGCGCTGTCAAAAAAAAATCCCACCCGAGCCACCACTGAATGCGCCCGCTGACCCCCTGAAAAATGTTCCACTTTGTGTCTGTTTTCACCGAAGAAGACACAAAAAACCTCTCGGAAATAGTCGTGAGCCAAGGGTCTCGCGAGAACGAGGAACTAAAAGAAATTAGTCTTCGTAAAAAAATAGTACTGGAGAAATTAATGGGACTGAAAGCCAATAAATCCCCTGGACCTGATGGCCTACATCCGAGGGTTTTAATAGAGGCGGCTATAGAGGTAGTGGATGCATTGGTTGTCATTTTCCAAAATTCCATAGATTCTAGAACGGTTCCCACGGATTGGAAGGTAGTAAATGTAACCCCACTATTTAAGAAAGGGGGGAGAGAGAAAACGGGGAACTACAGACCAGTCAGCCTGACATCAGTAGTAGGGAAAATGCTACACATCAGTAGTAGGGAAAATGCTAGAATTTATTATTAAGGACGTGGTAACAGTGCACTTAGAAAATAATAATAGGATTGGGCAGAGTCAACACGGATTTATGAAAGGGAAATCGTG
Organism: Somniosus microcephalus; assembly: GCF_052327205.1. Taxonomy (NCBI): domain Eukaryota; kingdom Metazoa; phylum Chordata; class Chondrichthyes; order Squaliformes; family Somniosidae; genus Somniosus; species Somniosus microcephalus. The sequence continues at coordinate 17,383,032 of NC_141007.1, forward strand.
TTTGACAAATCTGTTAGAGTTTTTTGAGGTTGTAACTAGCAGAATAGATAAGAGGGAACCAGTGGATGTGGTGTATTTGGATTTTCAGAAGGCATTCGATAAGGTGCCACACAAGAAGTTATTAAACAAAATTAGGGCTCATGGGATTGGGGGTAATATACTTGCATGGATTGAGGATTGGTTAACAGACAGAAAACAGAGAGTAGGAATAAACGGGTCATTTTTGGGTTGGCAGGCTGTAACTAGTGACGTACCGCAAGGATCAGTGCTTGGGCCTCAGCTATTCACAATCCACATCAATGATTTGGAGGAGGGGACCAAATGTAATATATCCAAGTTTGCTGATGATTCAAAGCTGGGTGGGAATGTAAGTTGTGAGGAGGATGCAAAGAGGCTTCAAGGGGATATAGACAGGCTAAGTGAGTGGGTAAGAACATGACAGATGGATTATAATGAGAAGAAATGTGGTTATCCACTTTGGTAGGAAAAATAGAAAAGCAGAGTGTAGGAGTCTACGTACTCCTAGCAAAAAATACTGAACTCGGAGAGGTTCAACAGAGAAGGTTTAATTGTTGAGGCTGCATGCTGAACACAAAATGGAGTCAGAGACTACACAAAGTACAACTCTCTTTCATCAGTGCACAGCTTAGACTGCTCCTCCCCCGCTCTGGGCTTAACTATGTTGCAGATCGGGTTTCTTAAAGGTGTGATCCTTCTTAAAGGCATGACGCCTGATTTATAGTCTATGGACTGGAAAGCGGATTGTGTCCGTTCTGTGATCGGTACGCCACACAGCTCCCCCCAGAATCCGCTAGTAGGGAGTGTACGAACCGGCGTGGCGGCTTGATGGCACGGCCGGAACGGCTCTTGGCGGTTGGTGTCGGGAGCGGGGCGGTCGGACGCATCGGGCTCTTAGGCGGTCTGCCCCATGGTGGGGGTTGGCCCACTTGAACGGGTTCATCGGGCTCTAGGTGCGCCAGCTTGAGCCGGTTGACTGACACCTTGTCAGTTCTGCCGCCCACTTCGAGGAGGAAGAACTTGTTCCCTGTCTGGAGTACCTTGTAGGGTCCATCATATGGGGGCCGTAGAGGTCCTCGGTGGGCGTCATGGCGCACGAAAACAAATTTGGCCATGTGCAGGCTAGGTGGTACACGGGTTGCTGGTTCGCCGTGCTGGCTGGTGGGTACCGGAGCGAACTGTTGTGCTCGGTTGGCGAAAGCGCGACGTTGCTGGTCAGCCGACCAGGGGGTCGTGGCGGTGGGCAGGAACTCTCCGGGTACGCGGAGCGGCTGGCTGTACATGAGTTCCACCGCCGAGGCGCGCAGGTCTTCCTTGACTGCGGAGCGTAGGCCGAGTAGCACCCACGGGAGGCGGTCGATCCAAGCCTTGTCCTCGAGACTGGCGCGGAGGGACGCCTTCATGGACCTGTGGAATCGCTCGCACAGTCCGTTGGCTTGGGGGTGGTAAGCCGTGGTGCGGTGAAAGGCCACCCCGAGGTTTCGGGCGATGGCGGCCCACAGATCAGAGGTGAACAGCGGGCCTCTATCCGACGTCATGTCGGAGGGGACGCCGAACCGAACGACCCAGGTACCGATGAACGCCCTCGCGATGTCGGCAGTGGTGGTGGACGTCAGTGGAATGGCCTCGGGCCAGCGGGTGGTACGGTCCACGATTGTCAGCAGGTGCGTGTGACCTTGTGATGGCGGCAGGGGGCCGATGAGGTCGATGTGGACGTGGTCGAACCTTCTTTCTGGCACGGTGAACTCCTCGAGTGGGGCTTTGACGTGTTGGTGGATTTTGTCATGCTGGCAAGCTATGCAGGATCTGGCCCAGACGCGCACATCTTTGCGCAGGCCGCGCCAGGCAAATCGGTTGGCCACCAGTCTAATGGACGCGCGGGTGCCGGGGTGTGAGAGGCCGTGGACGATGTCGAACACCCGTTTTCGCCAGGACGCCGGGACTACGGGGCGGGGTTGTGCCAAGGAGGTGTCACATTTGACTGTGACGGCGGACGGGCCGCAGGCGATGTCGGTCAGTCGCAGCCCTGGGAGGGTTGTGGGCGCGGAGAGCAGATCGGGGTCGGTGCGTTGCTCCGCTGCCAGTTGAGCATAGTCCACTGCCAGGTGGACGGCGCGGCGGGATAGGCAGTCGGCCACCACGTTGTCTCGACCGGAGACGTGCCGGATGTCCGTGGTGAATTCGGACACCGCGGCGAGCTGGCGTTGTTGCCTGGCTGACCACGGGTCCGCAGATTTCGCCATCGCGAATGTCAGGGGTTTGTGGTCGACAAACGCGGTGAAGGGGCGGTCCTCCAGAAGAAATCTAAAATGGCGGACTGCCAGGTACAGTGCGAGGAGCTCGCGGTCAAAGGCGCTGTATTTGGCCTCCGGGGGGGCGCAGTTGGCGGCTGAAAAAGGCCAGCGGTTACCAGGCCCCGTCGACCCACTGTTCGTACACGGCGCCGACCGCGTTGTTGGTGGCGTCCATGGTGAGGGCCACCCTGGCATTGGGCTGTGGGTGAGCGAGCATGGTGGCATCGGCGAGCGCCTTTTTGGTCGAGTCGAAAGCGGTCAACATGTCCGCCGACCACTCGATCGCCATTCTGTCTTTCTTACCCCGGAGGGCTTCGTATAGGGGCCGCATGAGGGAGGCCGCTCCGGGAATGAAGCGGTTGTAAAAGTTGATCATCCCCAAGAACTCCTGGAGGCCTTTGATGGTGGTAGGCCGGGGAAACTGCTGGACGGCTTGCACCTTGGCGGGCAGGGGAATGGCTCCGTCCTGCGTGATGTGGTGGCCGAGGAATTCGATCCTGCTGAGGCCAAATTGGCACTTGGCTGGGCTGATGATGAGCCCGTGCTCACTGAGCCGCTGGAACAGGGTGCGGAGGTGCTCGATGTGTTCCTGCTTGGAGGAACTAGCTACCAGGGTGTCATCCAGGTGGACAAAGAGGAACTTCAGGTCCCGGAGGACCGAGTCCATGAGCCGCTGGAAGGCCTGGGCCGCATTTTTGAGGCCAAAGGGCATTCGGAGGAACTCGAATAGCCCAAAAGAGGTGATTATGGCCGTCTTGGGAACGTCCGTGGGGTGGACTGGCACCTGATGGTAACCGCGCACCAGGTCGACTTTGGAGAAGACTGAGCGGCCGGCCAGTCTAGCCGAGAAGTCTTGAATGTGCGGTATGGGGTACCGATCTGGCGTGGTGGCGTTGTTTAGACGCCGATAGTCCCCGCAGGGGCGCCATCCCCCGTCGGGTTTGGTGACGATGTGGAGTGGGGAGGCCCAGGGGCTGTTGGAGCGGCGGATGATGCCGAGCTGTTCCATTGTGGTGAACTTGGCCCGCGCGATCTCCAGCTTGGCCGGGTCCAGCCTGCGGGCGTGGGCATACACCGGTGGGCCTGTGGTGGGGATGAAGTGTTCTACCCCGTGCTTAGCAACCTTCGCGGAAAAGGTCGGGTTGGCGAGGGCTGGGAACTCAGCCAGGAGTGCTGAGTAGTCGTCCGTTGAGCGGGCGCGGCACTGCCACGCCATTTCGGCGGGTTGGGGGGAGGCCATGGCGCCCAGGATAGGTGACATCGTGTTCATGTCCACGAGGTGGCGCCGAGGCATGTCGACCAACAGGCCGTGGGTGCACAGGAAATCCGCACCGAGGAACGGGGAGAGCACCTTGGCGGTGATAAACTCCCAGTGGTAGCGGCGGCCTGCGAGGTCGATGGTGACGGTGCGGGTGCCGTACGTCCGGATGTTGGTGCCGTTGGCGGCAGCCAGCGCAGGGCCGCGGCCGCCTCGCTGGATCGCGAGGGCGGACACGGGGATGATGCTGCGCTGCGCGCCCGTGTCGCATAGGAAATGGCGTCCGGAGGCGCTGTCCGTAACGTACAGCAGCGCGCCTGCTTGCCCCATGGCCATCGTGTAGGCCGGTGTGGGGGCGGTTGGAAACGTGCAGGGATGGCTGCAGTGGCGTGCCCGTGTGCCGAACTGGGTATGGAAGTAGCAGTAGCCCTGGGTCGGAGGGCTTGGGGGACGTGGGGGCCTGGGGGGCCTCGTGGCTGAGCTGTGTGGCTGCGCGATAGAGGGTGGAGCGCGCGCCGATGCTGCGGAGGCCAGGTCGGGGGTGACGGCGTGGTTGGAGCTGGCGGATAGGAGCTTATCGGCTTCGTCGGCCAGGGCATCGAGGTCCGTGAGGCTGGACGCCACGATTGCCGGGCAGATGCTGGGAGGTAGTTGGCAGATAAAGAGCGTGCGGAAGAGGGAGCCGGGCGGTTTCTCGTCAGTCAGAGCAAGCATGTGTGAGAGCAAGTCTGACGGCGTGGAGTCACCGTGGCCCGGGAGGTCAAGGAGGTGGCAGTTGCGCACGAATTGGGAGGCTGTGAATTTTTTAATGAGCACGGCCTTGAGTTGTGCGTACTTGCCTTCCTCCGGAGGGTTTTGTAGTGTTGTCCAGACTTTCGTGATTGTGGAGCTGCCCAGGGAGGGGAGGAGGTAGTCGTACATCGTTGCGTCGGTGGTGATGCCGCGGAGTCGGAATTGCGATTCGGCTTGAAGGAACCAGGCGGTGGCCAGGTTCTCCCAGAAATCCGGCAGCTTCACAGAAACTGTGTTTGTGTCAGCCATGGTTACGCTTAGGAGTCGTCCTGAGCGTCGGGGTCACCAGTGTAGGAGTCTACGTACTCCTAGCAAAAAATACTGAACTCGGAGAGGTTCAACAGAAAAGGTTTAATTGTTGAGGCTGCATGCTGAACACAAAATGGAGTCAGAGACTACACAAAGTACAACTCTCTTTCATCAGTGCACAGCTTAGACTGCTCCTCCCCCGCTCTGGGCTTAACGATGTTGCAGATCGAGTTTCTTAAAGGTGTGATCCTTCTTAAAGGCATGACGCCTGATTTATAGTCTACGGACCGGAAAGCGGATTGTGTCCGTTCTGTGATCGGTACGCCACAAGAGTATTTTTTAAATGGTGAGAGATTGGGAAATGTTGGTGTTCAGAGGGACCAGGGTGTCCTTGTACACAAATCAATGACAGTTAACATACAGGTACAGCAAGCAATTAGGAAAGCAAATGGTATGTTGGCCTTTATTACAAGAGGATTTGAGTATAAGAATAAAGATGTCTTACTGCAATTATATAGGGCCCTGGTGAGACCACACCTGGAGTATTGTGTACAGTTTTGGTCTCCTTACCTAAGGAAGGATATACTGTACTTGCCTTAGAGGGAAAGAAATAAGAAAGAAAGACTTACATTTATATAGTGCCTTTCACGACCACCGGACATCTCAAAGCGCTTTGCAGCCAATAAAATACAGTCACTGTTGTAATGTGGGAAACGCGGCAGCCAATTTGCACACAGCAAGCTCCCACAAACAGCAACGTTATGATGACCAGATGATCTGTTTTTGTTATGTTGGTTGAGGGATAAATTTTGGCCAGGACACCGGGGATAATTCCCCTGCTCTTCTTTGAAATAGTGCCGTAGGATCTTTTACGTCCACCTGATAGAGCAGACGGGGCCTCGGTTTAACGACTCATCTGAAAGACAGTGCAGCGCTCCCTCAGCACTGCACTGGAGTGTTAGCCTAGCTTTATGTGCTCAAGTCCCTGGAGTGGGACTTGAACCCACAACCTTCTGACTCAGAGTGCAACGAATGTTCACCAGGCTGATTCCTGGGATGGGGGGATTGTCCTATGAGGACAGATTGAGTAGACTAGGCCTATATTCTCTAGAGTTTAGAAGAATGAGAGGTGATCTCATTGAAACATACAAAAATCTTACAGGGCTTGACAGGGTAGATGCAGGGAGGATGTTTCCCCTGGCTAGGGAGTCTAGAACCAGGGGTCACAGTCTCAGAATAAGGGGTCGGCCATTTAGGACTGAGATGAGGAGAAATTTCTTCATTCAGAGGGTTGTGAATCTTTGGAATTCTCTACCCCAGAGGGCTGTGGAGGCTCAGTCATTGAGTATATTCAAATGTAAAAAGTCAAACACCAGGTTATAGTCCAACAGCTTTCCAGCAGGAGCGGGGATACTGACTGATTTCCCCCTCTTCATAGCTCAACAGTAATCAGGCTAGCTGGAGCACCCCTAGGGCTGTCCTAGCCAAGTTGAGTCAACTAGCAGAGACTGGGGGGCCAAACCTCGTTTCCTGCTGGTCAGTATGGCTTAATTCCAGTGGACAGTATAATTACAAACTGAGCCACAGGATGTGCGCCGTGCTCCAAACTTCAGCAGAGTGCAGTGCAACAAGCACAGCGGGGCGAAAAGGGTTAAATTATGAGGACGGGTTGTGCAGACTAGGCTCGCCTTCCCTTGAAAATAGAGGATTGAGGGGTGATGTAACTGAGGTGTTTAAGATGATTACATAGAAACATAGAAGATAGGAGCAGGAGTAGGCCATTCAGCCTCTCGCGCCTGCTCCGCCATTCAATGCGATCATGGCTGATCATCCAAATTCAGTACCCTGTCCCTGCTTTCTCCCCATACCCCTTGATCCCTTTAGCCTTAAGAAATATATCCAACTCCTTCTTGAATATATTTAATGAATTGGCCTCTACTGCCTTCTGTGGTAGAGAATTCCACAGGTTCACCACTCTCTGGGTGAAGAAATTCCTCCTCATTTCTGTCCTAAATGGCCTACCCCTTATCCTTAGACTGTGACCCCTGGTTCTGGACTCCCCGACCATCGGGAACATCCTTCCTGCATCTAGTCTGTCCAGTCCTGTTAGAATTTTATAAGTTTCAATGAGATCCCCTCTCATTCTTCTAAACTCCAGCGAGTACAAGCCCAATCGACCCAATCTCTCCTCATACGTCATTCCTGCCATCCCAGGTATCAGCCTGGTGAATCTTCGCTGAACTCCTTCCATGGCAAGAACATCCTTCCTCAGATAAAGCGACCAAAACTACACACAATACTCAAGGTGTGGTCTCACCAAGGCCCTGTACAACTGCAGCAAGACATCCTTGTTCCTGTACTCAAACCCTCTCGCTACGAAGGCCAACATATCATTTGCCTTCTTAACCGCCTGCTGCACCTGCATGCTTACCTTCAGCGACTGGTGCACACCCAGGTCTCGTTGCACTTCCCCTTCTCCCAATCTATTGCCGTTCAGATAATAATCTGCCTTCCTGTTTTTGTCACATTTATCCACGTTATATTGCATCTGCTATGCTTTTGCCCAATCACCCAACCTGTCCAAATCATCCTGGAGTTTCTCGGCATCCTCCTCACAGCACGCACGCCTACCCAGCTTTGTGTCGTCTGCAAATTTGGAGATATTACATCTAGTTCCCTTGTCTAGATCATTAATAGATTTGATAGAGTAGAGAGAGATAAACTATTTCCTCTGGTGGGGGGGGGGGGAGTCCGGAACAAGGGGGAATAACCTTAAAATTAGAGCCAGGCCGTTCAGGGGTGATGTCAGGAATAACTTCTTTACACAAAGGGTGGTGGAAATCTGAAACTCTCTCCCCCAGAAAGCTGTTGAGGCTGGGGGTCAATTGAAAATTTCAAAACTGAGATTGATAGATTTTTGTTGGGTAAGGGTTTCCATGGCGGGTAAATGGAATTGATGCAGGTCATCCACGATCCAATGGAACGGCGGAACAGGCTCACGGGGGTGAATGGCCGACTCCTGTTCCTATGTTCCTCGGGGCCAGCACTCGGCAGACAACTTGACAGCGTGAGATTAATCAGCAATATTTACCCTCCCATTAAAGAATGCAAAAATAAACAATGCTGCGGCACGCCCTGAAATCAAACAGCTCATTGCAATGTCACAAGTAACGATGGTTCTGGTCCTTAATTGTGTCACACTAAATCCACCTCGGTTACAGTGCGGGGCTGTTATCAGCCTGTACATTGTCCATTGCGACCGACACACCCAGCTCTGCTGTGCTCTTGTTGTGGGTTTGCTGGGTGCTCTGAACCTTGCTTTACAGTTGATTTTTGTGGGAATGGCAGGGGAGAAACAAAGCGACTTGAATCTTCCCTCCTCTCTTCTCCCCTCGAGCTTTCCGCCCCTCCTCTCCTCAAGGCACGTATTCCCGCTGGGGTCCAGGGAACCAACAGCACTCTGGCACCTCACCCAAGGAGCACATCCTTCAATGTGTGAGCCTTTGCAGTGAAGCTATCCGACCGCTGGGGGCACCACAACGACGGTCGAGGCAGAAACTATGTCAACATTCAAGATTAGATTGGAGAGGTAGATGATGGAAAAGTGGTTGAAGGGCTGGGTAAATGTGATTAGAAGTATGTTTTCATGTGGCGGATAAACACCAACTGGTTGGGCCAAATGGCCTGCTTCTGTCATTACTTGATATCCACGTACACAGGAGCACTTTGTAGGAAGGGTCACTGGAAGCTGATCAGAACTGCAAACTGTAGATGAATTGTTCTTCATGGAGAGCAGCCACGATCGCTGCCCACGTTCAGAGCCGCTCACCTAGCACAGGGTTCCCGGTCTGTGTCTCACTGAGTGTATTAGGCTGGTATTAGGTATTAGTATAGTCAACTGAAGAGGGTTGGGTGAGGCGTGTTCTGTGCCGTCGCCACATGGGATAGCCCATTGAAAGCTGAACAAAAAATAAAACAATGAGCGCTGTGTCAGATAGAACCATCGTAGGAATGTTAAAAACTCAAGAGATTGCCCTACCAAGGGTTTGTAAAGGGCGGGTCACATCTCAACCGTGTGTGCCTTTAATTATCTTCAAACATTTAGAAAATATCAATAGCCAGAAGTGTGCAGCAGATATTTCTGAAGTGGCAATTTAAAGTCATTAGTTTTGCTGGCATAATCCGTGTGCCTTTCTCAACAGGATCTTCTCCCCCTTCTTCTTAGGCAGTCCCTCAGAACCGAGGATGACTTGCTTCCACATTAAAAATGAGTTCGCAGGTGACTGATGAGTCCAATGCGGGACCTACAGTCTCTGTCACAGGTGGGGCAGACGGTGGTTGAAGGGGCGGGTGGGTGGGGTGCTTGGGTTGACGTGCGCTCCTTGCGCTGTTTGCGCTTGGCTTCCGCTTGCTGCCGGCGAAGAGACTCGGATAGCTGATGGATAACAGGGAAACACACTGACATTTCTCACACTGTATCAACAGGATAACGAATGGGTAACACAACACACTGACATTTCTCACAGGATAGCTGATACAATAGTGCACGTTCAAATCTGATGTATTTCCCTATTGTGACTGCCTACGTGAGCATTGCAGTCTTTGCGCCTCAGAGGACACAAGGGCAATGTCAGTTCTGCTCAGTGGTTGCATTTCCCTGCGGAGTCAGATTGTCGTGGGTTCCAGCACTGCTACGGACTTGAGCCCATAATCCAGACTGACTTATTTCATTTAGTCCAGTTAGTTAGTAGGGAGACTCAGAAATGAAGATTTCTCCCTTTCTTACAGTAGTTCTCCCGGTGCCCTGGCCAATATTTATTCCTTAGCCAAAGGATGCGGGAAGGTGTTGTTCTTCTTGAGTGTGAGTTGCAAAGAGTAACACTAGCTGTACCACAGAACTATCTGTCCTCCCAGCTCACACAAGGTGCCTTTGGTAACACTGGACAGTTGAGATTGACTGGCCAGAAATCTCAAATCTATATTTAAACAGGCACCATTACAGCAGCACGCCCCAAAATCAGGCACGTTACTTAAAACTAAAATTCTTTTCGACACCTTGACAAAGACAACACGTGGCAGGGGCGGGGACACTATGGTGCCAGAGGTTGGGTGCCAGGCATCATCGGAGCAGGAGGAGGCCATTCAGCCCCTCGAGCCTGTTCCGCCATTCAGTTAGATCGTGGCTGATCTGTATCTTAATTCCTTTTAGCTGCCTTGGCTCCATATCCCTTGACACCAACATTCCCTGTACTCCAGGGGTCCCGAGCAGCCGGCTAGCCCGCTCTTCAATAGAAAAAGCACGCATGTGTGATACTTTGAATGGGCCGGTGCCCCGAAAAAAGATTACAGGGAACATTGCTTGATACCCTTACCTAACAAAAATCTATTGATCTCAGTCTTGAAAATTTTCAATTGACCCCCAGCATCCACAGCCTTTTGGGGGAGAGAGTTCCAGATTTCCACCACCCTTTGTGTGAAGAAGTGCTTCCTGACATCACCCCTGAACGGCCTGGCTCTAATTTTAAGGTTATATCCCCGTGTTCTGGACTCTCCCACCCAGAGGAAATAGTTTCTCTTTATCGACCCTATCAAATCCTTTAATCATCTTTAACACCTCAGTTAGATCACCTCTCAATCTTCTAAACTCAAGGGAATACAAGCCTAGTCTGTGCAACCTGCCCTCATAATTTAACCCTTTTGGCCCCGGTATCATTCTGGTGAATCTGCGCTGCACCCCCTCCAAGGACAATCTATCCTTCCTGAGGTGCGGGGCCCAGAATGAACGCAGTGTCCAGATGGAGTCTAAGCAGAGCTTTATATAACTGTACCATAACTTCCACCCCTTTGTATTCCAACCCCGAGAGATAAAGGCCAACATTCCATTAGCTGTTTAAATTATTTTTTGTACCTGATTGTGCTTTTAGTGATTTCTATACTTTAACCCCTGAATCTCTCTACTCTTCCACAGTTCCCAGCTTTTCACCATTTAGAAAATACTTTGATCTATCGTTCTTAGGTCCAAAGTGGATGACCTCACATTTCCCTGACATTGAACTCCATCCGCCACAGTTTTGCCCACTCAGTTAATCTATCAAAGCCCCTTTGCAACTTTCTGCTCCCCTCTGCACTATTTACTGTACCACCTAACTTAGTGTCGGCAGCAAACTTTACAGCTCTCTATGCCTTCATCCAAGTCATTTATAACTGTAGTGAAAATCTGCAGCCCCAGTGCAGATCCCCGGGGGACACCACTAGTCACATCCTGACAATTTGAGTACTTACCCATTATCCCTACTCTCTGTCTCCTACCTTCTAACCAATGTTCCCTTTATTTTTTTGGGGGTGAGGAAATTGTAGACGTGTTAGCCATGAATTTCCAAAACTCACGCACAATCATTTTTTCCCATTTAAAAGCCGGTGAGCCGGCTGCGCGAGAACTCCGTGGCTGGGCAACTGAAAGGGAACATTGCTTCTAACCAATTCCCTACCCACATCCATTAATTGTTTCCAATTCCGTGCTAACAGGTTAAACCCTTTACAAGTCCAGGCTGACTCTCTCTGATCAGCTCATACTTGTCCAAGTGCTCAGTCACTCTGTCCCTAATGACAGTTTCTAGTAATTTCTAGTTTCTCTCTCCCACCCTTCTTAAAAAAACATTGGCAATTTTCCAATCCAAGGGTTCAATTCCTGAATCAAGAGGGTTTTGGAAATTCATGGCTAACACACCTACAATTTCCTGGGTTGGAAACCATCAGGTCCTGAATATTTGTCAATCTTCAGTCTCATTATTTTTCTGATTACCTTTTTTTTTACTTATATTGAATCTAGTTAATTCCTCCCCTTGATTTATTTTTAGTTTTCCTTGTATCTCTGGTACTTTACCCTCTTCCTCTACTGTGAAGACAGATACAAAGTAAATATTTAGTAAGTCTGCCATTTCCTGATTTCCAATTACAATATCACCTGTGTCTGTCATTAAGGGATCTTAGCCACCCTCTATCTCTTAATGGCCCAGTAATTCGGGTCCCAACGCGTGAGTAAGCACCGTGTACTCACGCGTGGGCCCGATGGAAGTACCGGTTTTCAGCATGCACAGCGCATGCGCGGAAAACCGGCATTTCCTTTCCTCTGAACCAAGGGGTTCAGAGGTGGAACGCATGCGTGCAGGAGTCTGCGCGTGCGCGCTGAAATTCCTTTTTTTTTTACAGGGTTGCCCGTGCGATAAGGCCTCCAGTTTTTACGTGAGAAAAAAGCAGACGTAAGTACTTAGTTTTAAAAGGTAAGTGGTCTATTAATTAGTTAGAATTTTTTTCCACAGGTTTATTATTTTTAAAGACTTTACAGTAAGGTAAGTGTATTTTTAGATCCGATTTAAAAAAAAATTATTTTTTCAAAAATTTGAATAATTGTTTAAATTAGTTTTTTACAGTTATTAATAGTTCATTGAATTAGTGGGATTTTTAAAAACTTTTATTTGAAGTTTAAGTAGTGTTTTGGGCGCCCGGAGTTTTCATGAGTTTGACAGTTCTTACTATCAAACTCATGAATGAACTTTTGCAACCTCCAATTGGTTGCCCAGTGCTCACGTGATCCCAGCCGGCTCATCGAACTAACTACGCCGCTGGATCACGCAAGCACAGCGCGCCGGGAGCTGAACCGGGCCACAGACAGGAAATCCACGCAGGGCCAGGCTTCAACTGTCGGTGCGCTATGCAAGTGTAGGTCGGGGGCTTGCACCCGCGGGAAGCCCCGACACCAATTTCTGGGCCAATATAATCATAAAACGCTTTACTGCTGCCCTTGATATCTCACAAGCTTTTTCTTGTATTCCCTTTTTGCGGTTGTTACCACCACCTTTGTATCCCGTTGCTGTTCTTTATATCTCTCCCAGTCCGCGGGATCTCTACAGTTCTTCGCCTTCTTATAAGCCCTTTCTTTTGGTGTTATACTATCTCTCACTTCCCTTGTTGACCAAAGTTGTTTAATGATACACACAGAGCTCTTGCCCTTTAGGGGTATGTGCAGTTCATGTATTCCACCCAATACATCTTCCACTGTTCACCCGTAGTTTTATCCGTTAATAGTTCTGCCCGGACTATTGTGGTCAGTTCCTACCTCATCCCTCCAAAGTGAGCCTTACCTAGATTTCAAACCTTGGTTCGTGACTCACCTTTCTCCACCTCAAAACCTGATATCGAATTCTATCATGTTATAGTCACTGTTATCTAGGTGTTCCCTTAGCGTTAGATTGCTGACTAATTCGGGCTCATTACTCATCACTAAATTTAGTATGGCTTGGTTCCGCCCTATTTGACCTGCCCCTTTAATATCCAGTGGGGTGGGCAGCAATGTTCCATCTAAGCTGCGTGGCAGCACGGCCCGCAGCCCTCTGAAGCTCCCGCGCGCCCGTCTCCAGCTTTTAAATGCAAAAACTGCACGTGCGCAATTTCCCCTCCCCCCACAAAATTTTTTTAGAGGGAACGTTGGTGGGCAGATCGTCCATCAAATGTGCTACCCTGGGAATTCCCCCCCCCTTTACGCTCTCTGTAGGCCCCAGGGAGACTCACGCCAGCTCTTGGTTGACATGAGTCTCACCGAGGGCCTGAAGAGAATCCATACACTTACTAGGGAAAGTTAATGGATTACAGAGGACATTCCACCGGCGGTTTGGGGCGGGTGCCACTGATGCACCTCTGAGGGTGCGATGTGCCCACACTGGCCGAGCCAACGACTCTCTCCACCCCCCCGGTTTGGGAATGGGGTCTCCATCCTAGCTAGGAAGTAGGGCAGGCAGGGGGTTGTGCTCTGCCACACTTGAGCCGGCGGAAGGGGACCCCCCAGGAATTTCTGGGGCCTCCGTTCCTGAGCTATACAGCCCTGTGCATCTTGTAGATGGTACACACTGCAGCCACAGTACGCCGGTGGTGGAGAGAGTGAGTGTTTGCCAGAGATTCAAAGGTTAAAGGCAATAAACTATCAGGAACACCTCATTCACACAGTAATAAAATGTTAATTGGAATGATTAAATCCTCATTTTACTGCAGCAACACTCAATGTAAACTGCATATCTCACTTCCTGCCCCATCTTAGCTGATATTATTAACGGTTCTCTCTCCTCAGGTACTGACCTCCTCCCCTTCAAATATGCTGTCATAACCTCCCATCTCAAAAAAAAAACCACCCTTGACCCCACTATCCTTGATCTCCTTCCTATTTCTCATCTACATGCTGCCCCTCGGCAACATCATCCGAAAACACGTCAGGTTCCACATGTACGTTGACGACACCCAGCTCCACCTCACCACCACCTCTCTCGACCCCTCCACTGTCTCTGATTTGTCACGTTGCTTGTCTGACACCCAGTATTGGATGACCAGACATTTCCTCCGATTAAATATTGGGAAATCTGAAGCCATTATCATCAGTCCCTGCCAAACACTCCACTGCTTCGCCACTGACTCCATCCCTCTCCCTGGCCACTGTCTGAGGCTGAACCAGACAGTTTGCAACCTTGGCGTTCTACTTGAACTTTATCCAATGCATCGAATTCCAAATCCCAGCCCTTGTTTACAAATCCTCCAAGGGGCAAATTCAACCGTATTTCCTATTCCACTGAGTCCTTTCTTACAACCTCAAGTCCAACTACACCACGATCGTTAAACCCAAGTATGTTGTCGCTACAGGTTATGAATCATTTCTGTTGGATTGTAAAGTGCAACTCTTTTGATTAGATTACAGCCTTTTGTTCAATCCCATTTGCTACGTGACTATTGAGAGCAGGTGTAGCCGATTGCAGCAAGAGTGGCTGGGCCCAACATTACTGGGCGTTCACTGCAGCAACTCGTAACAACAACAACAACAACATGCATTTATATAGCGCCTTTAACGTAGTAAAACGTCCCAAGGTGCTTCACTGGAACAATTATCAAACAAAATTTGACACCGAGCCACACGAGATATTAGGACAGGTGACCAAAAGCTTGGTCAAAGTGGTAGGTTTTAAGGAACGCCTTAAAGGAGGAGAGAGAGGCAGAGAGGTTTAGGGAGGAATTTCTGAGCTTAGGGCCTCGGCAGCTGAAGGCACAGCTGCCAACGGTGGAGCGAAGAAAATCGGGGATACGCAAGAGGCCAGAATTGGAGGAGCGCAGAGATCTAAGAGGGTTGTAGGAGGTTACAGTGATAGGGAGGGGCGAGGCCATGGAGAGTTTTGAAAACAAGGATGAGAATTTTTAAATTGAGGCATTTCCGGACTGGGAGCCAATATGGGTCAACGAGCACAGGGGAGCTGGATCAACGGGATTTGGTACGAGTTAGGTTACGGGCAGCAGAGCTTTGGATGAGCTCAAGTTTACGGAGAGTGCAAGGTAGGAGGGCGGCCAGGAGAGCATTGGAATAAAGAATCTAAGATAATCTAGAGCAACAAAAGGCTATTCAGCCCATCAAGTCCACTCCATCCAAACTCCAGGTGATTATTCTATCACGGATATCCCCATCCCAAAGCACCTGTTGATCTCCTACTTTAGAGACATTAATTTCCTTCCCTGACCTTCCTTGAAAAATATCAAGCAATGTTGTTGTTGTTGCGTTTCAGGACTTTTGACTATTTGGCCTGGAAGAGATTTTTGGTTTAAGCTATAATATGTTTTTGATAGGAAATCTGATTCAGGATTCTCAGAGTTAATTCCCAAAGGTCCAGCACCCTTCCCTGACAGAGACGAAGGCTGGAGCCAGTTGGATATGGAAGTCTAGGTATGTTAATGAGATCTCGCAAAAGGAGATGGGTCAGCCATTGAACCTGGGATCCATATCAGTTTGAGACAATGAAGAGGTTGTTGACACGTTCCAACAAACATTCTCACATAGTAGGTTGTAATGGCTGCATTCATGCAAAATCAACTGGGGTTGGCTGGCAGGGACCAACTCCGAGAAGAGTGGTAGCCAGTTGAATCAGCAGCTCAACCGGCCAATCCCCAGACACGGAGAGCTGGGGGGAAAGGTCAGAAGTCAAGCATTTTCCTTCCAGTCCGGCTAAGAAAGAAACGCATGGTCCGCAGAGATAGTCTTACGAGAGTTGGTAAGGAAGTCAGCCCTAAGGAGAGAAAGCTCTCCTTCAGCATAATGCTGACTAGTTTCAAGGAACCTTTCTCGAGTTAGCATAAATACCGGCATGGACTGGTTGGGCCGACTGGCCTGTTTCTGTCCTGTATATCTTATGTAATCCTATGTAAACCTAGCTGGCTAATAGGGGTAGTGTGACATGCTTTTTTTTATGTTACGAGTCTTCTTCTTAGGCAGTCCCTCGGAACCGAGGATGACTTGTTTCCACACTAATAATGAGTTCTCAGGTGACTGATGAGTCCAATGCGGCACCTACAGTCTCTGTCATAGGTGGGGCAGACGGTGGTTGAAGGGGCGGGTGGGTGGGGTGCTTGGGTTGACGTGCGCTCCTTCCGCTGTTTGCAGTTGGCTTCCGCTTGCTCCCGGCGAAGAGACACGAGGTCTTCGGCGCCTTCCCGGATGCTTCTCCTCCACTTTGTGCAGTCTTGGGCCAGGGATTCCCAGGTGTCGGTGGGGGTGTCACACTTTTTCAAGGAGGCTTTGAGGGTGTCCTAGAAGCGTTTCCTCTGCCCACCTGGGGCTCTCTTGCTGTGTTGGAGCTCCGAGTAGAGCGTTTGTTTTGGGAGTCTCGTATCGGGCATGCAGACGATGTAACCCGTCCATCTGAGTTGATCGAGCGTGGTCAAAGCTTCGGTGCTGGGCATGTTGGCCTGGGTGAGAACACTGACATTGGTGCGCCTATCATGCCAATGGATTTGCAGGATCTTGCGGAGGCAGCGTTGGTGGTACCTCTCCGGTGCTTTGAGGTGCCTGCTGTACAGACCCAATTCACGTATGGACCGGGGTCAAGCAAGGCTGTGTCATCGCACCAACGCTCTTCTCGATCTTCCTGGCTGCAATGCTCCATCTCACCCTCAGTAAGCTCCCCCGCTGGAGTGGAGCTAATGTACAGAACAAACGGGAAACTGGTCTACCTCCGTTGCCTCCAGTCCAGATCCAAGGTTGTCCCATCCTCTGTCATCGAATTACAGTGTGCAGACGACGCTTGCGTCTGCGCACACTCTGAGGCCAAACTCCAAACCCTCGTCAACACCTTCACCGACATGTACGAGGGCATGGGCCTTACACTATGTTACGAGTAATGATACAAAGTCAGTTAAAATTAGCTGTAATTGTCACTCTGTTGCTTCACATATTATTGGACAAATAAATTCGTTTGATGATTTCTACTTGGCCTTGTCTCACCTGAGTGCTCGTCAGTCCACCTTTCAGAATCTAGAAGTGTACAGGTGAGGCGACAGTAACCAGTTCATAAAACAATGCCATTTCATTGTTACGACTTCCCTCCCTTGCTCACACTAGACATTAAAAAGTAAGAGTAAATTCCTGATCGTAAGGGACGCAGATTCTGCATACTGGAATGTTGAAAATCAGACAGGTTCTTGAATGGGTGGCAGAAGTTTGGAACTCTCTTCCACAAACGGCAGTTGATAAGAGGTCAATTGCTAACTTTAAATCTGAGATTGATAGATTTCTGTTGGCCAAAGATATTAAGGGATACGGGTCAAAGGCGGGTATATGGAGATAGGTCGCAGATCAGCCATGATCTCATTGAATGGCAGAACAGGCTCGAGGGGCTGAATGGCCTCCTCATGTTCCTATGTCCCTAATAGTTAAATTGGGTAGAATTATTTTGAGGATTATGAATTGGTGCATCAGGCGCTATTGGATATTTGTGCTCACAGGTTAAACACAACACGCTCCTGGCGTTGGGGAGTTCCAAACCATTTATTCCACACAAAAGAGTGCCAGATCGCAATGAGCCTTTATGTTCTGAGCTCAAGCCGGTTTTAAGACACATTCCACCAACTAGTTTTGAAATGCAGGCTTACCATCAGCATCAGTGAGAACCCAGCTCCAGCTATAGCTTTTGACAGTCATCCCCAGGATTCTTTGATATACAATGATGGGCGCAACACTTGCTGAGTGAGCTGCCTGTCGCACATCATTGCTAGCAATGAGACAGCCTCTACTTACAACACAGGCATATTTGATAACTCTTTATGGGTACAAGTCCCCGGTCACAGACTGTAACATTAAAAAAAGTGACAGCCACAGTGTATGATAGGTAATGAAAGAAAGTGACATTTCTGATGGCTACATTAGTCATGCATCATGTAAAGATTTTATCGTGAATTTTTAGGGTGCATTTTGCTTTTGAAAGGGGAATTACGACCAGGGAAAGATAGACTTTCTTACTTTGGCTGCCAAATTAGTCAGTTATACTAGCGAGTTTAGCTCTCTCTGTAATGTCAGCTGTGGCTCAGTTGGTAGCACACCTCTGAGTCAGAAGGTTGTGGGTTCAAGTCCCACTCCAGGGACTTGAGCACATACATCTAGGCTGACACTCCCAATACAGTGCTGAGGGAGTGCTGCGCTATCAGAGTGTGCCGTCTCTTTGGGATGGGGCGTTAAACTGAGGCCCCTGTCTGCTCTCTCAGGTGGATGTAAAAGATCCCATGGCACTATTTTGAAGAAGAGCAGGGGGAGTTATCCCCGGTGTCCTGGCCAATATTTATCCCTCAACAAAAAAACAGATTATCTGGTCATTATCACATTGCTGTTTGTGGGATTTTGCTGTGTGCAAATTGGCTGCTGTGTTTCCCACATTTCAACAGTGACTACACTTCAAAAAGTACTTCATTGGCTGTAATGTGCTTTGAGACGTCTGGTGGTGGTGAAAGGCGCTATATAAATGCAAGTCTTTCTTTCTAGCATGCCCTACGTGCAGGAGTGACATTTTCATTTCCCACACGAGACTTTCTTACGGTCTCTAGTGAGAATCCCCATTAAGTGTCAATTCATGTTCGATGATGCACGGTTTTGTGCTGTGGATTAACAAGAAAAGGTTAAATAATGAGGACAGGTTGCATAAACTTGGTTTGTATTCCCTTTAGTTTAGAAGATTGAGGGGTGATCTGACTGAGGTGTTTAAAATGATAAAGGGATTCGATGGGGTAGATACGGAGAAACTATTTCCTCTGGTGCGGGAATGGGGCATAACCTTAAAATTAGAGCTGGGTTATTCAGGGGGTGAAGTCAGGAAGCACTTCTTCACATAAAAGGTAGTGGAAATCTGGGACTCTCTCCTCCAACGTGCAGGATTGGCACCATTCTTGTTCTCTTCTTAGGCAGTCCCTCGGAACCGAGGATGACTTGCTTCCACGTTAAAAATGAGTTCTCAGGTGACTGAGGAGTCCAATGCGGGACCTACAGTCTCCGTCACAGGTGGGGCAGACGGTGGTTGAAGGGGTGGGTGGGGTGCTTGGGTTGACGTGCGCTCCTTGCGCTGCCTGCGCTTGGCTTCCACTTGCTCTGGCGAAGAGACTCAAGGTGCTCGGCGCATTCCCGGATGCTTCTCCTCCACTTCGTACATTCTTGGGCCAGGGATTCCCAGGTGTCGGTGGGGATGTTGCACTTTTTCAAGGAGGCTTTGAGGGTGTCCTTGAAGTGTTTCCTCTGCCCACTGGGGCTCTCTTGCCATGCCGGAGCTCTGAGTAGAGCACTTGTTTTGGGAGTCTTCTATCGGGCATGCGAACAATGTGACCCGTCCATCGGAGCTGATCGAACGTGGTCAAAGCTTCGATGCTGGGGATGTTGGCCTGAGCAAGAACACTGACGTTGGTGCGCCTATCCTGCCAATGGATTTGCAGGATCTTGCGGAGGCAGCGTTGGTGGTATCTCTCCAGTGCTTTGAGGTGCCTGCTGTACATGGTCCATGTCTCTGAGGCATACAGCAGGGCGGGTATCACTGCTGCTCTGTAGACCGTGAGCTTGGTGCCGGGTTTGAGGTCCTGGTCTTCAAACACTTTCTTCCTCAGGTGACCGAAGGCTGCACTGGCACACTGAAGGCAGTGTTGGACATTAGGCTCCCGAGGTATGGAAAGTGGTCCACGTTGTCCAAGGCCTTGTCATGGATTTTGATAATCGGGGGGCAGTACTGTGTGGTGGGGGCAGGTTGGTAGAGGACCTTTGTCTTACGAATGTTTAGTGTAAGGCCTATGCTCTCGTATGCTTCGGTGAAGGTGTTAACGATGGTTTGGAGTTCGACCTCCGAGTGTGCGCAGACACAAGCGTCGTCTGCATACTATAATTCGATGACAAAGGAAGGAATGACCCTGGATCTGGACTGGAGGCGACGGAGGTTGAACGGTTTCCCGTTTATTCTGTAAATTAGCTCCACTCCAGTGCGGAGCTTACTGAGGGTGAGATAGCAGGCCACTGACTGGACTTCCACAGGTGTTGGGCACCGCAACATATTGCTCATCTCATCAAGTGAAAATTAAATTACAACTTGTATTTATATAGCGTCTTTAACACAGGAAAATGTCCCAAGGCGCTTCCCAGGAGCGTAATCGTTGAAAATTGACACCGAACCAAAGAAGGAGACATTAGGAGGGGTGACTAAAAGCTTAGACAAAGAAGTAGGTTTTCAGGAGGATCTTAAAGGAGGACAGATAGATAGAGAGCTGGAGTGGTTTAGGGAGGGAATTCCAGAGCTTAGGGCCTAGACAGCTAAAGGCATGGCCACCAATGGTGGAGCAAAGGGAGTGGGGGATGCACAAGAGGCCAGATTTGGAGGAATGCAGAGTTACATATATAGTATACATACAATATTGCATAATATCTCCAGCACAGAAACAGGCCATTCGGCCTAACTGGTCCATGCTGGTGTTTATGCTCCACACGAGCTTCCTCATACCTTATTTTATCTAACTCTATCATCATATCCTTCTATTCCTTTCTCCCTCATGTACTTATCTAGCTTCTCCTTAAAAGCATCTATGCTATTTGCCTTGTGGTAGCAAGCTCCACATTCTAGGTTACGGAAATAGGGAGGGGCCATGGAGAGATTTGAATGACTGTATAATACACATAATTATTAGTTGATTGGGCCACTTGTTTTATTTTAGTGATGCCCTTCTCTCTTGGGGAGGGGTTCGCTTGTAGGGATATTTGCCCCCCTGGCTTTGGGGTAGCCCCATGCATTCCCTTGGCCCAAACAAAATAAAGCTACTGACTGGGCACTGGATTCAGGGAGCAACATTACAAATCTACGGAAAGTATTTCTTAACGAAATCATGGACTCTATAAAGATGGTTTTTAGATTAAAAAGAAAAACTTCAAATTTTAGAAATCGGAAATTAAAACAGAAAGTTAAAGTGTCAGCCGCGGCTCAGTGGGCAGCACTCTCACCTCTGAGTCAGAAGGTTGTGGGTTCCAGTCCCACTCCAGAGACTCGAGCACAAAATCCAGGCCGACGCTCCCAGTGCAGTGCTGAGGGGGTGCTGCACTGTCGGAGGTGCCGCCTTTTGTTAAACCGAGGCCCTGTCTGCCCTCTCAGGTGGACGTTAAAGATCCCACAGCCTCTATTTTGAAGGAGAGTTCTCCCCGGTGACCTGGCCAATATTTATCCTTCAACCAACACCTAAAAACAGATTGGGGGTGAAATTGGATTGGGCCCGAGAATGGGCGCGGTGATCGCGCAGAATTCGTGCTGCCTGCTCATTATAATGATTGGAGCGCTGAGCTCAGAGCTAAACACGCTGCTGGTTGGCTCAGTGCTCAAGAGGGGGGGCAGTCTACTGGCCAATAAAATCTTGCCTCGGCTCTCTGCACTTCTTAAAGGGGAAGTGCTTTGTTGCAGAAGCAGCTCATTGTCAGTCTGGATGCAGCCATGTCTCAGCAGGGAAGAGAAAGAGCAAGGCGCTTCTCAGATGCAGCATTGGAGGCCTTGGTCATGGGGGTACACAGAAGACAGGTCCTCTACCCGCAGGGGGGCAGACAGAATGCCAGACAGAACACCAGGAGGCAGTGGGAGGAGATCACTCAAGCCGTCAGTGCCACGAGTGTTGCCCTCAGGACCTGGATCCAATGCCGCAAGAAGTTTAATGACCTCACACGAGTGGTCAAGGTGAGTGAATGAATCTTCAAATGCCATATCCCCCCAACTGCACTACTAGCCTCACACACTGCTCAATGCACCACACCCCCATCACTCACCTACCAACAATCTCTAGCAATCACCACTCATACCTCACAATCATAGCTTCACCTCATCCTCACACACTTACCACTGCTGCAAGCCTCACACCCACATCTCACACCTTGCACACAATCTCAACTATTCAACTGTGACAGGCACATCACCCACACACATTGCCCCACACTCACTGACACACTTTCCTTTCTCTTGCAGGTCAAGGTGGCTCACAACTGCCGTGAGCAGCAGCAGAGAGGCGGGGGTGAAGCACGTCTGCAGGACCTTACTGCGCTGGAGGAGACGGTGCTGGAAATAAATGGAGGGGCCGTCACTGAGGCCATGGTGAGAGGCGAGGCTGAAAGCATTGATGCTGACGGTACGCTCATACCTACTCCCATTACAACAGTGACTCCACTTCAAAAGTACTTCATTGGCTGTAAAGCGCTTTGAGACGTCCAGTGGTTGTGAAAGGCGCTATAGAAATGCAAGTCTTTCTTCTCACATCCCACTTCCCCCTCATCTCACAATCTCTTCTCACTTGCGAGCTGCTGATGGTGTAACCTGCACATCTTGCTTTCCCCCCGCCCCCACCACAACCCAACCCTTGTGCCTTTCTCTTCTCAGATACCCAAGAACTGCTAGTAGCCCAGCCTGTGAAAGTAGAACTAGAGGAGGAGACTGAAGGAGAAGAAGAGGCACCGTCACTCGATCTGACACTCGCAGGCACCAGCTCAGAAAATGGCACTGCGCAAATGTTAGAGGGTAGTATAGAGGCAGGACCTGCACATGGTAAGTCACCGGACATGAGTGGGCTGCAGCCAGACCAGGGGGAAAGGGTAACTCGGGTGCCAGCTCCCCGGAGGGCAAGTTCGCACACGAGTTCTGCTGCACTGGACTCAGATGAGGAGTTCGATGGGGACTTCGATGGGGCGGCCTTCAGAAGAAGGGTGATAGGCATCCACACAGAAATGCTTGGTACAATGGCAGGCCTGCCAGAGAGCCTCTTGTCATTGTCAAGGAGCATGGAGGAGTCCAGCTCCAACATTGCACGGGGCTTTGCACAGAGCTTGGAGCCCATGATTTGCAGGATGGAAGTGATGGGCAACTTCATTCGAGCACTTGTGGACCCAACCATGATGCTGGGTGTGATGGGCGATGTCGCAGCTTCCAGTGCAGCACAAGCGGAAGTGATCCAATGTCTCAGTGCTGCAGTGGAAGCTCAGACTGCTCTCCTGCAGGCTCAGCTTGCTGCCACGCAAGCTCGTGGCTGGGTTTACGAGTGTGGAAAGGGGCTTGCAGGTTCTCACAGCAGTCCAGCAATCTGTGCTCCGACAGATGGCTAGGAATGCGGTGCCCCGGGGGAGTGGCAGTGGCTCTGTGGAGCAAGAACCTGCTGTCCTCTCTCAGGATGACAGCATTCGTACTCCAACCCCTGCCACTCTGTCAGTGCCCCTGCTGCTGCCGGTCAGCCAGCCAGCTGAGACTGCTGCCGTTCATGCCGAGGTGGTGCAGTCCACAGCCGGGCCTTCTAGGCCCAGAGCTGCTCGA
This sequence comes from Somniosus microcephalus, assembly GCF_052327205.1. Taxonomy (NCBI): domain Eukaryota; kingdom Metazoa; phylum Chordata; class Chondrichthyes; order Squaliformes; family Somniosidae; genus Somniosus; species Somniosus microcephalus. Next base: position 17,406,293 of record NC_141007.1, read on the forward strand.
GGTCGTCCTGCAAGGCTATCTGCAGTCTCCCCCATGGAAAGTCAGCAGCCTTCCACCAGCCATGCTGCAGCCATTGGGGTAGCACTGCGTAGGAGCACTAGAATAGGCAAAGGAGCACGAAAGACTAAGGGAATACACAGGGGTGATTAGTTGACTTTGTTATGTGGTATTGCACTGATTCATTTATAAATTACGTTTGGAATGTTTGTTTTGTGGAGGTTCTCATTTCAGCTTTGTGCCCAAGAGGACGCAGTGATGTTCCGTGTCAGAGGGATGGTAAGGTGGGGAAGTGGTGAGCAATGGGGATCTGGGGTTTCTGATGAGGTGCCCACAGACAGACCGTCCGGAATGGGGATCTGCTGCCTGCCTCCTCCCTTCCTGCTCCTCCTCCACCTTCACCTCCTGAGGTGGTCGCGGAACCCGTGGGGGCGAGGGGGGGCACCCTCGTGATGGCCAAGTTGTGGAGGATTCAGCAGACCACCACGAAATGGGCCACCCGCTCCAGCGTGTACTGGAGGGCTCCCCCTGAGCGGTCAAGGCAGCAGAACCGTTGCTTTAGCACCCTGATGGTCTTCGTGATGAGGTTCCTCATGGCAGCATGGCTGTCATTATATGACTGCTGGCCACGAGTGGTGGGGCTGCGGAGGGGAGTCGTCAGCCAGGTGTAGAGCAGATAGCCCTCGTCTCTGAGCAGGTTCGACATGGTGGCTGGAAGAGTGCTGGCATAGCGGACTGGCGCAGGATGAAGGCATCATGGGGCAATGTTCCCTCTGATTTTTTTTGGGTCGCGTGGCCCCTTTAACGGGCTGCGGCACGAGCCGGATGTGGGCGGAAGCGAGGTGGCCGCCATTTTTTTCTGCCAAAACCAGTGTTACGGCGCCGAATTTTGCGGCCAATATCTGGTCATTTATTTGATTGCTGTTTGTGGGATCTCGCTGTGTGTAAATTGGCTGCCAGGTTTCCGACACTGCAACAGCGACTACACTCCAAAATGTACTAAGGAAACTCTCTTTTAACCGGCACCTAAATATCCGGAAATCTCTCTTAACCGGCAAAATTCAGGAGTAGGTTCAGGTAAGTTTTACTATATATTAGTGGCCGTGTAACCAGGGTTCCTGGATCTGTGGCCGTGTAACCGGGGTTCCTGCACCTGTGGCCGTGTAACAGGGACTCCTGGATCTGTGGCCGTGTAACCGGGACTCCTGCATAAGTGCCGTGTAACTGGGGCTCCTGCACCTGTGGCCGTGTACGGGACTCTCATAACTTGGTAAGTATACCTCTCTGTAATCCGGACTTTTTGATCAACTGGCACCACGCCGGTCCCGTCGGTGCCGGATAAAAAAGAGTTTCCTGTAGTTGGCCGTGAAGTGCTTTGGGTCATCCTGAGATCTTGAAAGGTTCTACATAAATGCAAATTTATCCTTTCCTTTAGAAAATACTGGATATTATGCAGCAGATGCGCCAGTATCTGAACAGAGCAAAGCGGGATTAGGGTTTCGAGTGGACACCCTGCACTGGAACCCAGAAGGACATTTCATGTCTACATAAGCACACGGAAATTGGAGTGTTCAGTCAGTGAGAATTTTGCAGCCATTAACAGTGTCCCATAATCAAAGCAGCTGGCACATCAAGAGTTAATGCTGGGGTTACACCTTTGGTTAAGTCCGTGACTGAAAGAGGACGACAGGCTAATGTTTCAGGTCCCCATCTCCAACATCAACACGTCCTTTCTCTTTTCAGATGCTGTGTTTTTCCAGCAAGTTCGGTCTTTGAGTCTCAGATTTCCAGCTTTGATCAGTAGAGCAGACACAGCGGAGCAGAGAAGGAGGTGGAGGTGGGAGTGTCTATGCTATGACTGTGAACTCTTGCTGGGTTGGAGCGTTGTTAAAATCCTTTGGTATTCGAACTGCATCTGTAGCTTCTATTAATATTTCACCCAACTATGTGAGGTACCAGTTGCAACACTTCACTACGTGGACAGCTTTTTTTTTTGCATTCGTTTATGGGATGTGGGCGGCGTTGGCAAGGCCAGCATTTATTGCCCATCCCTAATTACCCTTGAGAAGGTGGTGGTGAGCCGCCTTCTTGAACCGCTGCAGTCTGTGTAGTGAAGGTGCTCCACAGTGCTGTTAGGGAGGGAGTTCCAGGATTTTGACCCAGCGACGATGAAGGATCGTCGATATATTTCCAAGTCAGGATGGTGTGTGACTTGGAGGGGAACTTGGAGGTGGTGGTGTTCCCATGCGCCTGCTGCCCTTGTCCTTCTACGTGGATGAAGTCACGGGTTTGGGAGGTGCTGCCGAAGAAGCCTTGGCGAATTGCTGCAGTGCATCTTGTAGATGGTACACACTGCAGCCACGGTGCGCTGGTGGTGGAGGGAGTGAATGTTTAAGGTGGTGGATGGGGTGCCAATCAAGTGGGCTGCTTTGTCCTGGATGGTGTCGAGCTTCTTGAGTGTTGTTGGAGCTGCACTCATCCAGGCAAGTGAAGAGTATTCCATCACACTCCTGACTTGTGCCTTGTAGATGGTGGAAAGGCTTTGTGGAGTCAGGAGGTGAGACACTTGCCGCAGAATACCTAGACTCAGCTTGGCTAGAGGCACGGCTAGTTCTGGAGCAGAAGTCTTCAGCCCGATAGCCGGGATGTTGTCGGGGCCCATAGCCTTTGCTGTATCCAGTGCGCTCAGCCGTTTCTTGACATCATGTGGAGTGAATCGAATGGAGTGAATCGAATTGGCTGAAGACTGGCTTCTGTGATGGTGGGGACCTCAGGATTAGGCCGATATGGATCATCCACTCGGCACTTAGAGTCATAATGGCGCAGAAGGAGGCCATTCGGCCCATTGACTTCTGGCTGAAAATGGTTGCAAACGCCTCACCTTGTCGTTTGCACTCACGTGCAACTAGGTAGTGTCAATTGCACACACCCGCAATTAATCACAGCCCATGAAAGCGAGATACCACAGCTAACATCAGGCATGGGTGCACACATGGAAAGAACTTGCATTTATATAGCGCCTTTCACAACCTCAGGACATTCCAAAGCACTTTACAGCCAATGAAGTACTTTTTTGAAGTGTAGTCACTGTTGTAATGTAGGAAACGCAGCAGACAATCTGCGCACAGCAAGGTCCCACAAACAGTAATTAATGACCAGATAATCTGTTTTAGTGGTATCCGTTGAGGAATAAATATTGGCCAGGCCACTGGGAGAACTCCCCTGCTCTTCTTCGAATAGTGTCATTTGTAGCTTTTATGTCCAGCTGAGGGGGCAGTTGGGACCCTTGGTTTAAAGCCTCATCCGAAAGACATGCCTCCGAAAGTGCAGCGCTCCCTCAGCCTGGATTTTCTGCTGAAGTCTCTGGAGTGGAACTTGAACCTTCTGACTCAGAGGCAGGAGTGCGACTCACTGAGCCCCGGCTGACACACGAGAATATATAGGCAGAGGTTAACATTGCAGATGTGAATCCTTTTAGGTCAGTAGCAAGAAATATGCAACATTCCTGTCAGCATTCCTCGCGCTAAAAACCCAAAGTGGGTGTGGTTCAAGAACAGCTCATGCAACATTTGGTATCATGCCCTGTAATAGACAGAAAACCATTGGGCCCATCCCTAAAGTTAAGCAACTTTAAAAAGGAGCTCCAACAAATATTCAGTAACCATGTCGAAACACCATTAAATCTTTAAAATGAAGCCAGCTACAACACATGCATGTTGTTCAACTAACACAATGGTGGTGGCGAGAGTATTCCCAAGGACGCCTGACAAAGAACTTCCATTTATATAACGCCTATCACAACCTCAGGATATCCCAAAGCGCATTACATAGAAACATAGAATATAGGAGCAGGAGTAGGCCATTTGGCCCCTTGAGCCTGCTCCGCCATTCACTGAGATCATGGCTGATCATCCAATTTCAGTATCCCTTGATCCCTTTAGCCTTAAGAAATATATCTAACTCCTTCTTGAATATATTTAATGAATTGGCCTCAACTGCCTTCTGTGGTAGAGAATTCCACAGGTTCACCAATCTCTGGGTGAAGAAATTCCTCCTCATCTCTGTCCTAAATGGCTTACCACTTATCCTTAGACTGTGACCCCTGGTTCTGGACACCCCCGCCATCGGGAACATCCTTCCTGCATCTAGTCTGTCTAGTCCTGTTAGAATTTTATAAGTTTCAATGAGATCCCCTCTCATTCTTCTAAACTCCAGCGAGTATAAGCCCAATCGACCCAATCTCTCTTCCTACGTCATTCCTGCCATCCCAGGTATCAGTCTGGTGAATCTTCGCTGCACTCCCTCCATGGCAAGAACATCCTTCCCCAGATAAGGCGACCAAAACTGCACACAATACTCAAGGTGTCGTCTCACCAAGGCCCTGTACAACTGCAGCAAGACATCCTTGTTCTTGTACTCGAATCCTCTCGCTATGAAGGCCAACATACAATTTGCCTTCTTAATCGTCTGCTGCACCTGCATGCTTACCTTCAGCGACTGGTGCACAAGGACACCCAGGTCTAGTTGCACTTCCCCTTTTCCCAATCTATTGCCGTTCAGATAATAATCTGCCTTCCTGTTTTTGCCACCAAAGTGGATAACCTCGCATTTATCCACATTATACTGCATCTGCCAATCACCTAACCTGTCCAAATCATACTGGAGTTTCTCTGCATCCTCCTCACAGCACACATGCCCACCCAGCTTTGTGTTGTCTGCAAACTTGGAGATATTACATCTAGTTCCCTCGTCTAGATCATTAATATATAATGAATAGCTGGGGTCCTAGCACCGATCCCTGCGGTACCCCACTAGTCACTGCCTGCCACTCAGAAAAAGACCCATTTATTCCAACACTTTGCTTCCTGTCTGCCAACCAGTTCTCTATCCAAGTCAGAACCTTACCCCCAATCCCACCTGCTTTAACTCTGCACGCTAATCTCTTATGTTGGACCTTATCGAAAGCCTTCTGAAAGTCCAAATACACCACATCCACTGGTTCTCCCTTATCTATTCTACCAGTTACATCCTCAAAAAATTCCAGTAGCGGGTTAGGTTGATTGGCTATGATATATTGACCCTTAGTGTTAGGGGGATTAAATACGTGGGGTTACGGGGATAGGGTGGGATATGTGTTGGTGTAGGAGTTACAGGGATCGGGTGGGATATGTGTCGGTGCAGGCTCGATGGGCCGAAATGGCCTCTATCTGCACTGTGGGGTTTCTGTGATTCTGTGATTAGTCAAGCATGATTTACCTTTTGTAAATCCATGTTGACTTTGTCCGATCCTGTCACTGTTTCCCAAGTGCTCTGCTATTACATCTTTTATAATGGACTCTAGCATTTTCCCCACTACCGATGTCAGGCTTACTGGTCTATAATTCCCTGTTTTCTCTCTACCACCTTTTTTAAATAGTGGGGTTACATTAGCTACCCTCCAATCCATGGGAACTGTTCCAGAGTGTATCGAATTTTGGAAAATGACCAGCAATGCATCTACTATTTCTAGGGCCACTTCCTTGAGTACCCTCGGATGTAGATTATCAAGCCCTGGGGATTTATCGGCCTTCAATCCAGTCAATTTCCCTAACACTATTTCCCTGCAAATGCGGATTTCATCCAGTTCCTCCCTCTCATTAGACCCCATGTTCCCGACATCTCTGGGAAGTTACTTGTGTCCTCCTTTGTGAAGACAGAACCAAAGTATGTATTTAATTGGTCTGCCATTTCTTTGTTCCCCATTATAAATTCCCCTGATTCTGACTGCAAGGGACCTATGCTTGACTTCACCAATCTTTTTCTCTTCCCATATCTATAGAAGCTTTTACAGTTAGTTTTTATGTTCCCTGCAAGCTTACTCTCATACTCTATTTTCCCCCTCTTAATTAATCCCTTTGTCCTCCTTTGCTGAATCCTAAACTGCTCCCAATCCTCAGGTTTGCTGCTTTTTCTGGCCAATTTATATGTCCTCTCCTTGGACCTTATGCTATCCCTAATTTCCCTTGTTAGCCATGGTTGAGTCACCTTTTTTGTTTTATTTTTATGCCAAGCAGGGATGAACAAATTCTGTAGTTCATCCGTGTGATCTTTAAATGTTCGCCATTGCCTATCCACCGTCAACCCTTTAAGTAACATTCCCCAATCCATCCTAGCCAACTCGCGCCTCATACCATCATAGTTTCCTTTATTTAAATTCAGGACCCTAGTCTCTGAGTCAACTACTTCACTCTCCATCTTAATGAAGAATTCTATCATACTATGATCGCTCCTCCCCAAGGGGCCTCACACAAGATTGCTAATTAATCCTTTCTCATTGCATAATACCCAGTCTAAGATGACCTGATCTCTGGTTGGTTCCTTGACATGTTGGTCCAGGAAACCATCCCCTACACACTCTACGAATTCCTCCTCCACAGTATTGTTACTATTTTGGTTAGCCTAATCTATATGTAGATTAAAGTCACCCATGATAACTGCTGTGCCCTTGTTGCACGCATCTCTAATTTCCCGTTTAATGCCATCCCCAACCTCAGCATTACTGTTTGGGTGTCTGTATACAACTCCCACTAATGTTTTCTGCCCCATGGTATTTCTCAGCTCTACCCATACAGATTGCACATCATCAGAGCTAATATCCTTCCTTACTATTGTGTTAATCTCCTTTTTAACCAGTAATGCTACCCACCTCCTCCTCCTTTTTGCCTGTCCTTCCTGAATATTGAATACCTCTGGATGTTGAATTCACAGCCTTGGTCGCCCTGGAGCCATGTCTCCGTAATCCCAATTATATCATATCCGTTTACATCTATTTGCGCAGCTAATTCATCTACCTTATTACGAATGCTTCTCGCATTAAGACACAAAGCCTTCAGGCTTGTTTTTTTAACACTCTTAGTCCTTTTAGAATTATTATTTACTGTGGCCCTGTTTGATTTACACTCTTGATTTCTTTGCCTTCCACTTTTGCTTTTCTCCTTCCTGTCTTTTGCTTCTATCCTTGCTTCCCTTTCCTCCATCTCCCTGCACAGGTTCCCAACCCCCTGCCATTTTAGTTTAAACCCTCCCAACAGCACCAGCAAACACATCCCCTAGGACATCGTTCCTGGTCCTGCCCAGGTGCAAACCATCCACTTTGTACTGGTCCCACCTCCCCCAGAACCAGTTCCAATGTCCCAGGAATTTGAATCCCTCCCCCTTGCACCATTCCTCTAGCCATGTAGTCATCTGAAATATAATTCTATTTCTACTCTGACTAGTACGTGGCACTGGTAGCAATCCTGAGATTACTACCTTTGAGGTCCTATTACAGCCAAATGAAGTACTTTTTTGAAGTTTAGTCACTGTTGTAATGGCAGCCAATTTTTACACTGGAAGTTCCCACAAACTGCAATTAAATAATGACCAGAAAATTTGTTTTTAGTGATGTTGGTTGAGGGATAAATATTGGCCAGAACACCGGGGAGAACTCCCCTGCTCTTCTTCAAATAGTGCCATGAGTTCTTTTTCATCTACCTGCAACAGTCTCCTATCCAAAAGACGACACCTCTGTATTCACTGATCTTTGTTTCCAGAAGCCTTCATTAGATGATTGTCCTTACAGAATCTCGTGAAAGATTATGACAAGCTCATCATCTAAATATCAATAGGTATAGGTCCATCTGTTCAATACAGACTATTGGCTTCATGTCAGAACTACTACTTTGTGTTTATTAAGACTCAACAGAAGCAAAAAAATTTTTAGATAAAACTACAAAACTTAAACAGTATCACATCGAGTCTACAGCACAGAAACAGGCCATTCGGCCCAACTGGTCTATGCCAGCATTTATGCTGCACACAAGCCTCCTCCCACCCCTCTTCAACGCACCCTATCAGCACACCCTTCTATTCTTTTCTCCCTCATGTTTATCTAGCTTTCCCTTAAAAGCATCTGTTATTCGCCTCAACTACTCCCTGTGGTAGCGAGTTCCACATCCTAACCAATCTTACGAGGGCGAAAAGGGTTAAATTATGAGGACAGGTTGCATAGAAGATTAAGGGATGATCTAATTGAGGTGTTAAGATGATTAAAGGATTTGATAAGGTAGATGGAGAGAAACAATTTCCTCTGGAGGAGGGGGGGGGGGGGGCGGGGGGCGGGTGAGTCCAGAACAAAGGGGCAGAACCTTAAAATTAGAGCCAGGCCGTTCAGGAGTGAAATCAGGAAGTACTTGTTCACAGAAAGGGTGGTGGAAATCTGGATCTCTCTCCCCCAAAAAGCTGTGGATGCTGAGGGTCAATTGAAAATGTCAAAACTGAGATCAATAGTTGGAGTCACGCTTGATTGCACCCTGTCATATAGACAAGATCTCCAGAACCTTGGGAAGAAACTAAAGAGTAGGGTCAACTTGATCCAGATACTCGCTGGATCCACATGGGGTGCAGGCGCTCAAACCCTCCGTATGGCAGCACTCGCCCTGGTGTACTCTACAGGGGAGTACTTGTCTCTGGCATGGCTATCAAGTCCGCCTGTCAAATCCGTTGATGTCCAGCTGAATTCTGAGAATTATCACCGGTACGCTTTTATCGACACCAACACCCTTGGCTGCCCGTGCTTGCAAACATCGCACCACCACACCTACGCCGTGAATACGCAGTCTCCAGAGAATACAACCGCTACACCAGCTATGCTGATCCAGGTCGACTTGAACAACCTACCACCAACCCCGTCTCAAATCTAGGCCATTTTGGACCATCGCCGAAGCCCTTCAGCGATCTCCCCTCAACCTTAATGACCGATGGCAAAATGCTTAGAGGCACTGTGACATACGGAATGGATTCCTTATAAAGGACCCCACAGTACAATCTGAAGGATCGAACCTTCCTCGAAAACAGTGGACAACCATCAACTGCCTCAGAACCGGTCATGGTAGATGCTGCCACCTTCTCCATAGATGGAAGATTAAAGCGTCCCCATCATGTGACTGTGGAACTCCTAATCAGACCCTGGAGCACATCATTGAGCACTGCCCTCAGAGGAAATTCACAGGCAGCCTACAAGCTAGCCACGCTGTTACACCGGAAGTCTTGGCCTGGATATCTGACTTAGATATTGACATCCGATTTGCGACTACCATATGAAAGAAGACGACTACGTTAAAGGTGCTATATAAATGCAAGTTGTCGTCTCACCTCTGTTCATAATGATTGCTCATAGGGCAAATGGTTTGATTGTCTCCTCAGACATGTGGAAAAGAGCTAGAGCCGTTACCTGCAATGGCAGTCCTCTCGGAAGTATTAATTCCGTAACCCTTAATACCTTTACCTAACAAAAATCTATTGAAACAAAAAGAAAATACTGCAGATGCTGGAAATCTGAAATAAAAATAGAAAATGCTGGAGACACTCAGCAGGTCAGGCAGCATCTGTGAAGAGAGAAACAGAGTTAACGTTTCAGGTCAATGACCCTTCGTCAGAACTGGAAAAAAGCAGGAAAAGGAACAGATTTTTAAGCAAGTGTAGGGGCTGGAAAAGGGGGGAGGGGATGAAAGAACAAAAGGGAAGGTCTGTGATAGGATAGAAGGCAGGCGAGATTAAGAGACATTCATGGTATAATCGAGCTCAGGTCAGACGGATCAACAATTCCGAGATGGAGGTGGTCAGTTGTAATATACTGAGTTACAGCAGCCCTCTCTCCGCTGCAATCCAGATGGACAAGAGCAGCAATGTTGCAGGAACACCATCACCTTCAGGACCAACACCATCCCGACTTGTACATATATCGTCATTCCGTCACTGTTGCTGGGTCAATATCCTGGAATTCATTACCTAACCCCGTTGTGGGAGCACAATCACCACAAAGACTTCATCATCATCATCGCCACAAAAACTGCAGCAGTTTGAGGAAAAGGCCCATTACCACCACCTTCTCAGGGTAACTAAAGCTGAGTAATTGCAGATTTGCCAAAGTTGCCCACATCCGGAGGGAAAAAAAAAGCAAGTTCCAAGTCAGCAAGGTCCCAAAAGAGACAAACCTATTTACCAGAGGCTTTACTGTGGGCACATCCATGTTATGGGTTACATGGTTAGGGTTAAAGGCCCTTGCACATTAAAGGGAGGGGAAAAATAAATCTGAGAAAACAGCAAGTATAGGCATCGAAATTTACCACTGACTGCACTTCGGCACCAACCAGCAACATGGAACCAGACTATGGTAAAGGCAAGAATACCGATGAAATTGCAGACTGTGATTACAGAAATCTATTGTAGTTCACCATCTTCGCAGAGCCTTTAACTGAAGGCAAAGACATTTAAAGCTGGGAATGGGGAAAGTAACAGTACTTTCCAGTACTTTTGCATAAGGCATGGGAAACAAAATCCACCCATCACTTACAGTAGAAACATCTAAAAAAAAAAAGGGACATTAATCCTTGCAGTCCTCCCCATTACTAACCCAAGCACATGTGCGCAGGATAGAAATATGCCGCTTAAATTGTCCTTTAAAACATGTCAGCGTAGCATCAAAGACACGTAGGAGTGGAGAGGGGGCTGGGGGGTAAGAGAGGCAGAAAGAATTCAGACAAATTCATATCTAGTTTCTTTTAATTTTGATTTTCAGGCTATTCTAACTTCCCGTTGCCTTCACTACCGTAGATGGTAATTCACATTCCAGACACCCAAAGTAGTTTCTGCTAAAGGGGCCATTTTCTTAAAATTAGAGCTAGGCCAGTTAGGGGTAAAATCAAAGCATTTTTTCCACACAAAAGGTAGTGGAAATCTGGAACTAGCTCCGCCAAAAGAATGTGCATTTATATAGCGCCTCTCATGACCTCAGGACGTCCTAAAGCACTTTACAGGCAATGAAGTACTTTTGAAGTGTAGCGACTGCTGTAATTTGGGAAACGCAGCAGCCAATTTGCGCACAGCAAGCTCCCACAAACAGCAATGTAATAACCAGAGCATTTTGTTTTAGTGCTGTTGGTTGAGGGATAAATGCCGTCAGGACAGCAGGGAGAACTCCCCTGCTCTTCGAATAGTGTTATGGGATTTTTTACGTCCACCCGAGGGGGCAGACGGGGCCTCGGTTTAACATCTCAGCCAAAAAGGCTGTGGATGCTGAGCCAATTAAAAGTTAAGACTTGAGATTAACAGATTTTTGTTTGGTAAGGGTATCAAGGGATGTGGATCAATGGCCGATAAATGAGGTTGAGGTACAAATCAGTCATGATCTAATTGAATGGCGGAACAGGCTCGAAGGGCTGAATGGCCAATTCCTGTTCCTAAAGGTCTGGTAAAACCCACCGATGGTCAGCATGGAGAGGTACTTTACTGCATGACAATACTTGATCTGCCTTATTGCTGCAGTGACAGGATACACATACTGCATAGGTTTTTCCTGCAATCAGCTACAAGTGGTTTGACTGGAACAGTTTTAATCTAGGTGCTGTCTTTCGGATGAGACGTTAAATCGAAGACGTAAAAGATCTCATGGTACTATTTTGAAGCAGAGCGGGGGAGTTCTCCGGTGTCCTGGCCAATATTTATCCCTCAACCAACATCACAAACAGATTATTTGGTCATTATCACATTGCTATTTGTGGGACCTTGCTGTGCACAAATTGGCTGCTGCACTTCGTACCTTACAACTGTGACCACACTTTAAATGCACTTAATTGGCTGAAAAGCATTTTGGGACGTCCTGAGGACATGAAAGGCGCTATACAAATGCAGGTCCTTTTTAAATTTAAATTTGGGTGCAGTTGTTCTAGATGGTTAAGAAAGAAATGAGGTAGTTCACACCAACATTCCGTCAAAGCTGCGGGGCTGTGCAGCTGTCTGCCAGTTCCGTGCAGCCCGGGACCGGCTTTTTAGTGTTAAAATTCGCACATGCGCGAAACTGTGAACAGGCTGCGCACCCAAAAAAAGTTAGGGAGAACATTGGTTCACACTAGCCGGATGTACTCGGGTTGCATTCGAGGAGGCCTGGAGAAACTTTCTTACGAGATACCAAATATGTAATGCACTTACTTGATTCACTGGTTTGTCCAGACGAACCGATTATCTTGGCCAGACAAGCCAATGAATCTTGTACATGTGAAGTTCAGGCAAATACAGGAAACTTTGGTTTATCCGGAGGTTGTATGGCCGGAAACCTCGATCTAACGGCAGAAATCAGCAGCCGTTTTGTTAGGTTTTTCTTTTTTTTTCTTCTCCTAGCATTTATTTTTTTAAACAGTCAGTCTCTGGAAAGCCTCTCTGAAGCTGTTGCTAAGCTACAGAGACGCTTCCAAGGTACGGGCCGACTGTTTACAAGCTGTTGCTAAGCAACAGTGTTTGTTGTCAGATACGGAGATGAAAACCTCCGTATCCTTCAACATTAGCGCTGGTCTGTCCGGAAGTTTTCATAGATCGGCATCACGCCGGTTCCGTCGGTGCCGGGTATCGCGAAGTTTCCTGTACAGGTAAAGGCTTGAATTTTTATGGCATCTCATTATGTGTTGCAGAAACAACTGTGTTCCCCGTGGAATTAATTACTTTATAGTGCAGTGATTGCTGCTTTGCAGGTTGCCATTTTGCACACAGCAAGATCCGACAAAGATCATGGGATGAATTGGGCAGGAATGGGTTCTTTAACATCCACCTCAATCACCAGGACAGGTAGCCAGGACCTTGGTGTAACATCCCAAACATCCCCCAGTTTGGCACCTTCAACAGTGCAGTGTTCCGTCAGTACTGCACTGAAGCATCAGCCTACATTTTGTGCTCTTATGTGGGGCTTGAACCCACAACCTTCTCACTCAGAGGTGAGAATACTGCCAAATGAGCCAAACTGACACTTTGTCCAGTTGGCCCAACTGTCCACCATACATCAGTTTGTTTTACACAGAAACATAGATGATAGGAGGAGTAGGCCATTCGGCCCCTTGAGCCTGCTCCGCCATTCAATGAGATCATGGCTGATCATCCAAATTCAGTACCCTGTCCCTGCCTTCTCCCCATAGCCCTTCAGCCTTAAGAAATATATCTAACTCCTTCTTGAATATATTTAATGAATTGGCCTCCACTGCCTTCTGTGGTAGAGAATTCCACAGGTTCACCACTCTCTGGGTGAAGGAATTCCTCATCTCTGTCCTAAATGGCTTACCCCTTATCCTTAGACTGTGACCCCCTGGTTCTGGACTCCCCCACCATCGGGAACATCCTTCCTGCATCTAGTCTGTCTAGTCCTGTTCGAATTTTATAAGTTTCAATGAGATCCCCTCTCATTCGTCTAAACTCCAGCGAGTATAAGCCCAATCGACCCAGTCTCTCTTCATACGTCATTCTTGCCATCCCAGGTATCAGTCTGGTGAATCTTCGCTGTGCACTCTCCATGGCAAGAACAGGGCAGCACGGTGGCATAGTGGTTAGCACTGTTGCCTCACAGCACCAGGGACCCGGGTTCGAATCCGGCCTCGGGCAACTGTCTGTGTGGAGTTTGCACATTCTCCCCGTGTTTGCGTGGGTTTCCTCCGGGTGCTCCGGTTTCCTCCCACAGTCCAAAGATGTGCGAGTTAGGGTGATTGGCTATGATAAATTGACCCTTAGTGTTAGGGGGATTAAATACGTGGGGTTACAGGGGATAGGGTGGGATATGTGTTGGTGTAGGGGTTACGGGGATCGGGTGGGATATGTGTCGGTGCAGGCTCGATGGGCCGAAATGGCCTCTATCTGCACTGTGGGGTTTCTGTGATTTCTGTGAACATCCTTCCTCAGATAAGGCGACCAAAACTGCACACAATACTCAAGGTGTGGTCTCACCAAGGCCCTGTACAACTGCAGCAAGACATCCTTGTTCCTGTACTCAAACCCTCTTGGGCTAGTTGTTGAGCCTGTGGACACCTGTGAAGCTAGTCAGGCCATGACACCCACCTAACAAGAGCGGTGACTGAAGAGTTAGCCTCGTGCACAGTCAACACAACGTTCATTTTCAATTAAAGAGTTTATTTCAGGGCCTTTAAAACAAACAAAAAAAAAGTTTCCATTTTCTACTTTTATCCAATTATAAGATCGGTCTGTCAAAGACCAGCCACAGTACAACGGGAATGGCTCAATGTTCAACAACTCAAATCTTGGGAGATTTTAATTCCAGTTCATTCAGACACACAGTATTGATTCTTCCTGCCTTGTCTTTTTAAAAAGAAAAATATCATGCATCCGTGGAATGATTCCAGGTTGCACTGGCTTTCATACAGACAACAGAGACTTCAAACACAAGCTCTCTAGCATTAAATATTCAGCAAGATCTTCAACTTTTGGGTCGGCGGGATGAATTAATTTGATGAGAAAAACAGGAGGAGCTGAGGTGCCTTTGTATCAGTACGCAGCAGACTGAACCGATTCCAGCATCGCACTGGCTTCCTGTGCTGTCCTCCCAGGTCAGCCAGCTCCCATCGCAAGCTGTGTAAAGAATTGGACAGCTGCCGTTTGAATTATAAATGTGCAACTCTTCACTTCTGCAAACGTCCGTCTAAGATGCAGCGGCAGTAACAGTGAGGGGTGGGGAAGACAGACAGGCACTTCTGGGGCTTGCAAGTTGTGCGTGGCTGTGCATCTCGTTAGCTGGGTGTGGAATTGTTGCCGGTGTACAATAGGTTTGCTTCAGGTTTCTCCACTAACCTCTTTCCACCCGGTGTCCTGCTCGAGAACACGTGGAACCAGGACAGGCTTTTTCCCCCAGACCCAAAAAGGGATGGGGACTTATTTAAACCAGGTGCACACACTTCAAATTTAGCAGGTGACCATCCATGACAATGGACTGTCTGGTTCCAAACCAGCGAGTTGGCGACAGACGAGACACATGGGCACATGAAACTAGGACCTGAAGCACCATGGTCGTCGCCAAAAGGGCTACACCCTCTACATACAGAACAAGGGTGTCTCAAAACCGATGTGGAACTAACGCGTAAAATACAAAGGGCCACATGGATACAGTATACAGCAGAAAAGTAAATGGCTGTGTGTGACGCTACATTAATACAAGGGGCTGGAGGAGAGAGAGGAAGGAGTAAAGAACATATCTTCTATCTATATAAATAAAAAAGTTGGTTTGTCTGTCTGTCCGCTATACACTCAAAAGTTATAGAGCGTACCTACATGCATGTTATATCAAAAGAAAGCTTATCATTAGGGGAGTCTAATAGGCGTATTTACTTTTTGGTCAGGCAAAAATTGTTTGGGCAGTATACAAAAAATGTTCAAAAATCCTCAAAAATCCGCTCATTAGCGGTTGGCCAATCCTGCCGCTCATTAGCGTTGAGTGACGTGATGGTTGACCAATCCTACAGTTCAGTGGCCTCATGGTTGACCAATCCGCCGTCTGTGGGCAGGCCTAATCCAGCAGCCTCCCGAAACTTCGCCGCCATTTTTTTCATCCCCACAGCGACAGCACCAGCCAAACAAACCCCCACATTGCGGCTCCGGGAGCGGGAGGTGAGTTGGGGTCACTCGGGCCGGGCCTCTCAACCGCTCGGCCTGAGACACAGAGCAGGTGGGGGAACGTCAGCGGCCGTCCATAAACGACGCTACCCACGGCGCGGCGGCCGGGCGCACCGGGTAATCAGCTGGGGTCCGTCTCAGCCCTAGAGCCCGGCCGGGCCTCAAGTGCTGGGCCCTGCACAGCCACTGCGGTTGGACTCAATTTTCAAAGCCCTTCCCCGGGTCCCAAATTATCACAACGGCACCGGGCCTGAGGCGCTAGGGAGGGAGAGGGGAGGGAGGGACAGAGAGGAAAGCAGGGAGAGACAGGGGGAGGGAGAGAGAGAGGGGGAGGGAGAGGAGAGGGGGAGGGAGAGAGGGGACAGACATGGGCAGGGAGAGGGGGGTAGAGAGAGGAGACAGAGAGGAGGGCAGGGAGAGGGGGAGGGAGAGAGGGAGGGTCAGGGAGGGAAAGAGTGACACAGAGCGCGGGAGCGGCAGCGCCCGGCCGTAAACCGCGCAGCCCAAAAAAGCCCTGGCAACGCCGGGCCCCCCCCAGCTAGTGTAATATATATTAAACAGTCTCCCCGACTGAACTTTATCTGCGTGTTTTGCCACTTAATCACCTTCTTCTCAACTGCATTTAAAGAAATTAAAACATAAAAGGAGGTTACACCAGTTTATGGCAGAACAGCCTAAATTCATGCTGCTCCTGGCCACCTGCCAGGGTCAGACTCTCAGACGTGGGCAGGAGAGAGAAGCAAAATATCACAGAGACTGCTTTGTCTTGGGCTCCCTTTATTGATCAGGTTTGGTGAAGCAGAATTGCTTGTACTTGGCATAGTCCTCAAGGAAAAGGCAACTGAAACACAAGTCTTATTTTTACAGTTTGAGGGGCCTGTACATTAGTAATTTTACTTTCTCCGATTCCCGACAGGGGTTGAGCCTATAACCCAGGTACTTTCACAGGTAAGTTTATGGGAAACACGGGTCGCTCAGTGCTGTATCTGGGAGGACAGGGTTGAATGGATTCCACAACCCAAGTAGAAAGGAGTTAAGGATCTTGTGAGACTGGCGTCAGATCAGTTCAGTCTGCTGTGCACCCCTAGGTTTCCCCATGGTTTCCGGTTACATTTGAAGTGTTATAACTCCTTTCAGAGATGCAAGAGTAGACACAGACCGTAACATGAAACAAAGTAGGCTTCTAATCCCTTCCAGCCATTCCAAACTTCAGCCACGGAAGCCAAAGAAACCCTTGATGTAGCCGGTGAGGCCTCCTTTCCCTTTCTGTTCCACCTTGTCCTCCAAGGCTGGGAATGCTGCATGGTTCAGAGCCAGGTCAAAGAACAGGGGCTTGCAGGGGATCGGCTGGAAGTCTGGTGGGAACCGCACTAGATTGGCGTGTTTCGTGACCAGAGATGGATCGATGCGGAACGCGTCCAAACACTCTCCGAGAGGCTGCAAGAAAAGCGGAGTCACAAGGTTACAAACACAGCTCTAAAATGCAGATACAGTTTAACTGATCACTGGAGGCACCATCACAATGTGTGAACGGACAAGAGCAGCAGTCCTGGTAGGTGACTTGGCTAAGAACATAAGACATAGGAGCAGGAGTCGGTCATTTAGCCCCTCGAGCCTGCTCCGCCATTCAATAAGATCATGGCTGATCTGATCTTGACCTCAGCTCCATTTCCCTGCCTGCTCCCCATAACCCTTGACTGCTTTACCTTTCAAAACTCTTTATCTCCACCTCAATGACCCAGCCTCCACAGCTCTCTGGGGAAGAGAATTCCAAAGATTCACGACCCTCTGAGAAGAAATTCCTCCTCATTTCCAATAACACACTGAACTTCACGAGAATGTCATTTGGGAGTCAACCAAAACCACACAACATTTTCTTTAAAATTTCCCCCATTTTTATCTCCTGTTCCTTAAGATGGCGACACAGTTCCACAGGCGCCCGCCCACAAGCGGAAATTACTTACACAAGGGGGCCTCTCTTCATGCATCAACTTGACCGCGGAGACCGCCCAATCTGATCTCATCAAATGTCCGCACACAAGCAGCAATCGGGAGTGGGATGCCGGCTTGCACTTTTTCTCCCTTGCCTTGCTCAGGAACAGTGTGTCACAAATGCCATCCAGGTCAAGATCAACTAACTCGAGCACCAACCAAGGAGCTAACCCATGGTCTGCATGGCTCACTACACTAGGCACAGATTTTACCATAATAAACCACATTCCAGCAGGGTGCATAAAACAATTGAATCACAGAAGTTTATGCCACAGAAGGAGGCCCTTTGGCCCATCGTGTCTGTGCCGGCCGACCAAGAGCTATCCAGCCTAATCCCACTTTCCAGCTCTTGGTCCGTAGCCCTGTAGGTTAACGGCACTTCAAGTGCATATCCAAGCACTTTTTAAATGCGATGAGGGTTTCTGCCTCTACAACCCTTGCAGGCAGTGAGTTCCAGACACCCCCACACCCCACCCTCTGGGTGAAAACATTTCTCAACTCCCCGCTAATCCTTCTACCAGTCACTTTAAATCTATGCCCCCTGGTTATCTCTGCTAAGGGAAATAGGTCCTTCCTATCCACTCTATCTTGGCCCTTCATAATTTTATGCACTTCAATTAAATCTCCCCTCAGCCTCCTCTGGCAAAAGAACCAAGGGAGAGATGAGGAGAATTTTTTATGCAGAGTGTTTTTAATGACCTGAAAAATGTGCCGGGCTATGGGGAAAGAGTGGGGGAGAGGGAGGAATTGAGACAGCTCTTTCAAAAGCCGGCACAGACACAGTGGCCAAACGGTCTCTTTCAGTGCAGTATGATTCGAAGATCAATACAAGACAACTTATTCCTTAAAAGATATTCTGCCAACATGGTTTTTGCCTTCTCCCCTTCATTTAGACCCCCCCCCCCCCCCGTGCTACTCACCATTCCCTGGGCGGGAAGGACAAGTGGCCTGTTGACAGGCCTCAGACAGTGTACGACTGGCCGACTCTAATTTGCTCAGATTTTCCTCCCTCTGGGAAGCACCAGATTTCTGTTGTGTGCTTTACCCAACTGCAGGGCAAGATTGGCAATTCACTGCATGCAGAATTAGTGGCATAAAGACTTCCACCGACAGTTCCCCTGATGGTTTAAGAGGGTGAAAGCCAAACCAGACCGGAAAGGTTTAATCCCCAGTCAGTGCAGAGTTAGTTGACCTCAGCTGTAAGGGTGCTCGAATTACTTTCAGCACCTCACTATAGGAAGGATGTGATTGCTTTGGAGAGGGTGCAGAGAAGATTCACCAGGATGTTACCTGGGATGGAGCGCCTCAGCTATGAAGAGAGACTGGACAGGCTGGGGTTGTTTTCCTTGGAGCAAAGGCGGCTGAGGGGGGACCTGATTGAGGTGTACAAAATGATGAGGGGCATAGATAGGGTAGATAAAGAGGAACTTTTCCCCTTAGTAGGGGGGTCAATAACAAGGGGGCACAGATTCAGGGTAAGGGGCAGGAGATTTAGGGGGGATTTGAGGAGGAACTTTTTCACCCAGAGGGTGGTTGGAAGCTGGAACTCACTGCCTGAAAGGGTGGTAGAGGCAGGAACCCTCACAACATTCAAGAAGCATTTGGATGAGCACTTGAAATGCCATTGCATACAAGGCTATGGACCAAATGCTGGAAAATGGGATTAGACTGGACAGGGAGGGATGGGCGGCGCAGACACGATGGGCCGAAGGGCCTCTTTCTGTGCTGTAAGACTCTATGACTCTATGACCCCTGGGCAGTTTGGTGCTATAGGCCCCACTATCAAGCCGTATTTTATACAAGATCCTTCCAGCTGGCTTTCACGTCACCTGGACTGGGTTTAACCTCTGGTGAAAGGGCAATGTCCTCACCCAACCATACGGACTGCAGCAAGCTTTTATTTTGATAAACACAAATATATGTACAAAACAAAACCAGCTCAATGAACCACTCGCTAGAAGAGCAAAAATAATTCCGGCCTATCCTCCACTCGAGACTAAAACAAGGTTCAGTCCCCATGATCTTACCTACAGCCTACAATGAGACTAACGTTCCAAGTGCCGCTAAATCAAAGATTGTTGCGGCACGGAAATGGACTATTCCATCATTTAAGTCGGTGCCGATACCTTTCACCATGAGCGGTTCTCCTGCCCACTCCCCATATCCTTTAATATTCCTCTTTTTCAAGCAACCAATTCCCTTTAAAAAGAAATATTATGGACTCTGCTTCAATAACACTTTGTGACACAGAATCCCATGATAGGCATCCCACTCTAAAGACATTATTTCCCCCAAAACCCCCTTTAATTCTTGTGATTTTGAGCCCCCTTATTACCCTCCTAGCCACCAGTGAAAACAAGTGCCGATTGTAAATCCTCATAATCTTGGATCGCCAAGGGGTCACAACAGAATCTTTTGAGCATTCGTCTGAATATGCCAGCAATGCTTCCCTTGCGACCAAACACATCTTTATCAGGCTCAAGATGGTGCCACACGCTTTGTGCGGTCAATTTTATTGAACAAATATGGCGTTTTAGAATTTTCATTTTGCTCATAATTTCTAACGATCTGTTTAGATTTGAAGCAGTGGAGCAATTTCCTCTCGTGATTGCGAAACACTTAATCCGGGCTCAGGAAAGTGTTAGAGAGCCGAAGAAAGCTGCCGGGAATGACTGGGAATCCCTTACCTTGTTGTCTTTGACCTGAAGCTGCGACACAGTCTCAGAGACATCCTCGGTGTCTGGGGAGGGGTTGGGGGGGGGGGGAAGAGAGAGATAACAAGACCGAATAACATAAGGCAGTCACAATATTCTCTGATGTGAACAGGGACAGTAATAGAATTATCAACCCCTTAAATATACACAGTGGCATTATTATTGCCAGTGCTCTCCCTAAAACACGCAGGGGCCAGTTATCCAGCCATGCCCTCCTAGTTACAGATGGTAAGACCACTGCAGTCACCTTCTGCTGTCAAGTAGCTATTACCCTTCAACATATAAAAGGGAAGTACTGCCATTCATTCTTCCACACATAGGCAACAATCAGATTACCCCGCTCCGTTACATATAGAGCCAAGAACCCCATTAATTCTTCCATTGCACAAAGCTAAGAACCCCATTACTTTTTCCAATATATACAGTACATGCAACCCCATTACCCGCTTCATTACATACAGAGCCAAACAACAACAACTTGCCTTTATATAGCACCTTTAATGTAGTTAGATGTCCCAAGGCGTTTCAAAGGAGCGATTATCAAACAAAATTTGACACCGAGCCACACAAGAGGCTATTAGGACAGGTGACCAAAAGCTTGGTTAAAGAGGTAGGTTTTAAGGAGCGTCTTAAAGGAGGAGAGCAGCGTAGAGAGGCGGACAGGTTTAGGGAGGGAATTCCAGAGCTTAGGCCCCAGGCAGTTAAAGGCACGACTGCCAAAGGAGCGATTAAAATCGGGGAAGCAGAAAAGGCCAGAATTGGAGGAGCAGAGATCTCTCGGGGGGCGGGGGGGGGTTGGGGGGCTGAAGGAGGTTAGAGATAGGGAAGAGCAAGGCCATGAAGGGATTTAAAAACAAGGATGAGAATATTTAAATTGAGGCTTTGCCAGACCGCGAGCACAGGGGTGGTGGGTGAACGGGAATTGGTGCGAGTTAGGATACGGGCAGCAGAGTTTTGAATGCTTTGAGCTCAAGTTTATGGAGGGGGCAAAGGCGAGAGGTCGGCCGGGAGAGCATTGGAATAGTCGAGTCTAGAGGTAACAAAGGCATGGGTGAGGGTTTCAGCAGCAGCTGAGCTGAGGCAGGGCCGAGACGGGCGATGTTCTGGAGATGGAAAGGATGTGTGGTCGGAAGCTCAGCTCAGAGTCAAATAGGACGCTACAGTGGTGAACAGTCTCGTTCAGCCTCAGACAGTGGCCAGGATGGTGTCGGTGGCTAGTGAATGGAGCTCGTAGTGGGGACCAAAGACAACGGCTTTGGTCTTCCCAATAATTAATTGGAGGAAATTTCTGCTCATCCAATAACCCCATTACCCTCGCCATTACACAGCCAGTAACCCCATTAACTCTTCCATTAAATTGAGCCAATAACCCCATTAACTCTTCCATTAAATCGAGCCAATAACCCCATTAACACTTCCATTAAATCGAGCCAATAACCCCATTAACTCTTCCATTAAATCGAGCCAATAACCCCATTAACACTTCCATTAAATCGAGCCCATAACCCCATTAACTCTTCCATTAGAGAGCCAGTAACCCCATTAACTCTTCCATTAAATCGAGCCAATAACCCCATTAACTCTTCCATTAAATCGAGCCCATAACCCCATTAACTCTTCCATTAAATCGAGCTCATAACCCCATTAACTCTTCCATTAAATCAAGCCAATAACCCCATTAATTAACTCTTCCATTAAATCGAGCCCATAACCCCATTAACTCTTCCATTAGAGAGCCAATAACCCCATTAACTCTTCCATTAAATCGAGCCCATAACCCCATTAACTCTTCCATTAGAGAGCCAGTAACCCCATTAACTCTTCCATTAAATCAAGCCCATAACCCCATTAACTCTTCCATTAAATCAAGCCAATAACCCCATTAACACTTGCATTAAATCGAGCTAATAACCCCATTAACTCTTCCATTAAATCGAGCTCATAACCCCATTAACTCTTCCATTAACTCGAGCCAATAACCCCATTAACCCCTCCATCACATAGAGCCAGTTACCCCACTACCCTCTCCACTATATAGTCAACAATCCCAATTCCCCCTGCATTACAAACAGCACCAACTTCATTACCCAGCTTCACACATATTCCCCAACACATACAGCGACAACAATGCACAAGCTTATACAACATGGCTTCAACCAGCTCGGTACCCAAAGCATGTGCAGCACACTACACACAGCATGCACATAGACATGTCATTTACTTCCTGCTCCAATGTGGGCATTTCCATTTTTAGCAACAGTTTCACATACACGGAGACATTCATCATAATGTTTGACCAAATGCCCACTCAACCAGGTTAGTGCACTCACCTAGAATAGCAGCTGCCTGGACAGAGTATTTCTCAGCATTGACTCGGGCAGCTAGTTCCTTCACGTCGGGGAGATCCTGCACGGAAGCAACAAACAGTGTTACCTCAATATTTCTGTACCAGTGGCCAGAGTTACATTTTGGGTTTTTAATAGAATGTTTTCTCAACTGTTTTATACCATTTCCTGTAAGCACCGCATATCCACTATGATGCAGATACGGTACTTTTTATGTACAGTTGTGATCAGAGGGTTAACAATTACCCTTACTCATACTGGATTGAACAGTCTTGTACTGTATCTCTCAATTCAGAGGCAGATATTAAATTCAGAGAATATAATAATAGGTAGTATTTATGTAAAATTACATTGAAGCACACAAAATTCAGCAAGTACTATCAAAACATAAATAGGAGAAAATTCTGCCATGACTTAATTACCCTTCATAAAAATGTCTTCAGGTACAATATTACAAAAAACAGTTTTAAGGGCAAAGTTCTGGTCCTTGACCAGGTCAGTTCTGTGTTACTCAAGCAGGGGGTTAAAAGTGCACCGTATGTCTAATCCAACACTGGAAGTTGTTGTGCTGCCTGTGACCAAATGATCAGTATTCGTGTACGAGCCTCAAGAATGAACCTCAGTTGCCTGGTCAACCATGCAGGGAGGCATCGCAGTGTTCCTATCTGCAATCTATGTGCACAGTCCAAAAGAGGTCACTGGATAGCCGTCGGGGATGAGAAATTGGCCGATTTTCCTGTCCCTTCCTGATCTTAGGGTTTTCCTGGCTGACTCTAGCAGCCCCAACTGCAGTGCCAGCAGAAGTCAGCTAACTGGGAAGGGAGCAAGCACTGACCTGCAGCCGCCCTGGTTTGTATGGCTCAGCTACTCACTGGGGTGGGTGGGGGCGGGGGAGAAATCAGGCAAGCAGCACTTCGTACCTGCAAGGGATTTCTCTGCAATGTTGTGGGTTGTATTGCTGAATAAGAGGTCTGTGTAAAGCTTCCTTCACTGCTTGTCACGATAGAGATTTAACAAACACAGTACAACACAAGAGAAAGATGAAGAGGGAATTCTCAAAATTTAGAAACCATTACCAAAGGTTTCGTTTAGGTTGGATGTCACAGAGGGTTGCTAACTCAGGAGGAGTGGGAAAGCAGGCTTCCACTATGGCAACAGCATCATTCAGTTAAAGGAGGGTATAAAGTGATGAATGGTTAAACTAACTAAGGGTGATGCTAGATGGACAGAGCTTAGGAGGAATACAGAGACAAGTGGGGAAGACAAATAAAGAACTTTCACATTCTCCGGATGCACTAAAGCACTTCACAGCCAATCAGTTGCTTTTGAAGTATAATCATTATTGTTTTGTAGGCAAACGCAGCAGCCGATTTGTGCACAAGGTCCCACAGACAATGAGGTAAATGACAGAGATGGACCAAGTGGCCCTTTCTCAAAGATGACATCTCCTTTGCATGGAAGTGGCTTCTCATTGCATCTATGCTCCGTAGCTCATGCAGTCGGCTCAACAAAATGGAGGGCCAGAGAAAATATCTAGCTAGCGAGCATAAGCTGCCGGTGTGGCTTTGCTAGCTGATCAGCCAAGAGATGCATTTGGATGTGTCGAATCACCCAATGTAAGGTGGCAGCAGTGTAATTGCACTTTTTGCATGCCTTTTTGCCAATGTTACCTGGAAACACTTAGAAATGAACAGGCCTCTGAATAAAATGTGGCATTTGCCGATGCTGTACCTGTAAATTATTTGTAAATGTTGTAGTCTGGGTCTGTGCCTCGGAGGTGTATTTAAGGACTCGCTCATATAGAACCAAGGCTTCACTCCACTTTTTCACTAGTACATAGGACTGGGCAATGAAAAAACACCTGGAAGAGAGAGAGGACATTGAGACCAATGCAGATACAACCCCTTCCCCAAAACCACAATGCACTGTACAGCTCTGCAGCACTTCAGAAAACAAATGACAGAACAAACCAGTGATTTGAAGGCTTCTGATGATCTCGCATGGCTTCAGCCCCTAACATACCAGTCTCTGGGTAGCCATGCCAGTGAAAAGATAAGACTTGCATTTATATAGCGCCCTGTCATGCCTCTCAAAGTACTTCGTATACAATGAATTACTTTGAAGTGCAGTGACTTATGTAGGCAACCATGTCAGCCATTGCGCGTAAAGCAAGATCCCACAAACAGCAATCTGATGAATGACCAGTTAAGCGGTTTTGGTAATGTGGGTTGAGAGATGAATGTTGACCAGGCCACTGCAAGAACACACTGCCCTTTTGCAAAGCAGTAGCATGGGATCTTTAACATCCATTTGTTAGGCGCCGCCTTGGTTTAATTTCTCACCCGAATGATGGCACCTCCAACGATGCAGCACTCCCTCAGTACCGCACTGGAGTGTCAGCCGAGGTTACACGCCAAGTCCCGGAGTGGGCTTGAACTCTCAACCTTTTGACTTGTGCAATCAGTGCAGTCAAGCAGACACCGGCAGATGCCGACCCCGAGATTCCTACTATGGCAGTGCAAGCTGGCTGGACTGGCCAGAATTTTGGCTGGCACCTAGTTCTGCTGGGTTGCAACCCTGTTTCTTCCTACCGTCTCGAAATTCTGCCGGAAATGGGTCAGCCATCAACCTGGCGGAAGTGGGGGGTGAATTTTTTTTTAACAAAAACCCCATTTCCTAATGGCAACCTTAAAATCCTAACTTTTTTTAATGATGAATTTATGACGTTCTTTGGCATGACCTCCCCTCCCACCAACCAGGGTGCCACTGGGAACTTCCTGGCCCTCTGTGCGACGGATGTCTAGGGAATGCTGAAAATGGTGCAGGTGCTCACTCCCTCTATGCATGGGACACTGCCCCTGAGATATGGGCTGGGGCCAGAGCCAGGGCAGTCAGACAGATGGATGGAAGCCCAGCCTCGCCCTGTCGTGGTGGAGCAGGGCCTCAGGAATTTCATCTTTAATCGGCATTCACCGGGGGGGGGGGGGTTTATTCACTGGGTGCGGCTGCCAAGCAAAGAATACAGCACTTGCACCCGTTTGTTTAATTTAAATCCACCCTTGTTCCATGATGCACTTTTTAAGCATAATCCTTAATGATTCTACTCCCAATTAATTTGAATTTAGGCACATTACATCTGAGTACATAGACAGGACTAAAGGGTTAAGACCCAGCTACACAAGATCTGGGCGCATTCTACAGCCCAATCTATAACAGATTCAATCACCTCTCCGATCAACGCCTAAACATGAGGTACTCGGGGTCACCCACTGCCCATGGAACATACCGCAAGAGGGAAGGGGGTAACCTGATGGAAAAAAAAATGGAGGGAAATGGGACTGAAGGGCAGCTGACTAAACATTACAGACTCTGTAATAGAGAAAACACTTGAGCTGTGTTTCAGTGAACAGTCCGTCCAACTTGAAACTTGCCTGGATTCAAAGAAACACTACTCTGAAGGTGTGGCGCTCTCTCCTTCTACAGGCTGTGAGGGTGACCTGAAATTGTCGCCGATGACCTAAACAGACCATTCATTACCCATCGGATTTTATCCAGCAGTAATAATTTCATCCCGCACTGCTATTCCATTTTAATTGTATATTAAACTGTTCAAAACCTGAAATTAAAGCAGGAAATGCTGAAAATACAAACTAATATCCTGGGTCGGAACTTCAATCAGAATTTCACCATCTGAAGCGTTAACTTGTCACTTCTTTCAGTTACTCTCTCGGCTGCTGTGCACGTTCAGTATATTCTGTTAGCCAGTGAACTGGAGTGCCTGAACCTTTACAAGATCAGTGTGACAGAAATAGGGTCTTTCAGTCGGTAGCTTCTCCTCTGCACGGCATTTCTTAATTTAGCAGCACAGGTCCATTTAAGATACCACTCTCAAAGTGGGATGCTTAGAATTTAGCTTCTGCTCCTTTCCCTCTGCATGAAATACATCAGCAATAATGCAGCCAAGCCGATGCGGTTTATTACTAACAGATAGCGCGTCTGTGTAAACAAATTGGCAAGCACACCCAAGTTCTATAAATAATTAACATTCATTACTGGGCTACGTGAGCAATGGTATATAATATAATTAGGATCAGAGTGTCAATTCACAACACTGTCAGCCAATGGGTTGGAGGCAGGGCAGGACTTGCAGCAAAGCAAACAAAGTCTACTTAATCAGCAACAGCAAACATAGTTACAGAATACAAATTAATTATTTCTCCAGTAATTGCAGTGCGTGGAGGGTATTTACATACAAATGACGTGCATACAATCAATCCCAGTCACTTACAACAGTGCGGTCTCCAGCCCTGATTGACGGGGAATCATCCAATCATCTCTATTCTTGCCGGGAATAGTGGGGTCACTAAATGCAGCCAATTAGGATAGCCCTAGCATATATACAGACTACAGGTGGCCATCGCCATGCCTCTCTATATGTGTTATTGAGCTGGGTGCTCATTGTTCCGAGTAAAGTGTCTGCGTCTCCAAGGTTGACTTCTCAAAGGGTTTTATGGGTACAGTATAAGGATTAGACCCTTTTGACGTAAAAGTTAGTTATGGTTCTGACCTGGCAGCAACAAACTCTGAGGCAAGATACAGCTCCATAAGTAGGGACACTTATCTAATCCCAAGACTGTAACCGATAGGGAGCAAGCAGCTGGCTACTCCCTTTCAGAGAGTTAATATCTTTTGCTGAAGCAAACTGCAAGGAAAGCCAACCAAACTCAACCGACTGGTAGGTCCGTTCACACCTTTAATGAACGGGTTCAAAGTGCAGCGTTATTGGGAATAACTTGAACAACTTGCTGTTAGTACTATCTGCACATAAACTTGTTGTATAGTTTTGTCCGCTATCTGGCGTGGCTTGATATCAATCTCCTCTGAAGTGATGGAGGCATGTAGTGAAAATCCCAAGGGCAATGCAGAGACGAGAAAGATTCCTGCTGCTTGTCCTGGGTATGTTGCCCCAGATATATTGCAAACAAGGCCTCGCTTCAGCTTCCAGGAAACACAGGCTTCGCTTTGGAAGTGGATTTTGATGTCAGGCGAAAGCTATTTGGAGAAGCCTGTAACAAACAGCATAAACAAATTCCACTGCAGCGTAATAGATGGCCTGCGCTATACATGTATCCAAGCGCCTTGCACAGTAAGGTGTGATCACAAATGGTCACCGAGGACATTTTTCAGCTAATACAAGTGCCAGCCATCTAAGAAAGTATTAATACATGTTGCCAGTGTCATTATGAAGATTATGGCCTTCATTACAAGAGGATTTGAGTACAGGAGTAAAGAAGTCTTACTCCAATTATATAGGGCCTTGGTGAGACCACACCTGGAGTACTGTGTACAATTTTGGTCTGCTTACCCAAGGAAGGATATACTTGCCATAGAGGGAGTGCAATGAAGGTTCACGAGATTGATTCCTGGGATGGCAGGACTGTCGTAGCAGAAGGGATTGAGTAAACTAGGCCTGCATTCTCTTGAATTCAGAAGAATGAGAGGGGATCTCATTAAAGCATACAAAATTATTACAGGGCTTGATAGGGTGGATGCTGGGAGAATGTTTCCCTTGGCTGGGGAGTCTAGAACCAGGGACCACAGCCTCAGAATAAAGGGTAGGCCATTCAGGACTGAGATGAGAAGAAATTTCTTCACACAGAGGGTGGTGAATCTTTGGAATTCTCTACCCCAGAGGGCTGTGGAGGCTCAGTCATTGGGTATATTCAAAACAGAAGTCGATAGATTTCTGACTAGTAAGGGCGTCAAGCGATATGGCGATAAGGCTGGTGAATGGAGTTGAGGTAGAAGATCAGCCATGATCTCATTGAATGGCGGAGCAGGCTCGAGGGGCCGAATGGCCTACTCCTGCTCCTATTTCTTATGTTCTTATATCAGTCTGTAGGTTAGAATGTGGACAAACTAAATGTGTATGCCCCGTTATGTCAATGCACGCCATCATCCTGCTACTGGCTCATTTGGCGATCAGGTCAATACTTGACTTACCCCTCCCCAAATTGCTCCCCCTGCTTTCCTGAAGGTGCTGACTCATACACAGTTCCAGAGGTCAGCCATCAGCTAGTACCTTGCCCAAGTTATGGAAAATATACACGTTTGGACATCACGGGAGGATGGCACCAGCCTGGACTGCAATGTCACCTAAAATGTCTCATTGTCTTGGCTCTCTGGTGAAGAACGACTACTTGGATTGAGGGGTGCCAGGAGGAGTCAGTGCCTTCAGCAGAGGAAGAGGAAATTGGGAAAACATAGCGACAGTTGCTTAACTGAGGAAAATACTGAGGAGAATGAACTCATCCTCCTCCTTGCCTACCTGTAGGCCTTGTAAACCAAAGTCTTCAGCTCTACCTCCGCCTGAAAGTTTTTATCATCCTCCAGTCCTGACAGTTGGGGCAGCTCCGACAGATTCTGTGCATTAATACAATGTCGTGTGTTAGAAACAGCTTGTGAAATCACTCAGATATGCCATACGCACCTTACTATACTCCAACCCTTGGATACCCAAAATCCTTCAGCACAGAAGCGTCGAGCAGTCCAAGTGCAAGCATTGGCATCAGGGACGGTAGCTGTTGTTCTTGGATAAGTTCCCAAGACCCACATTTATAGCAGGGCAAGGCTATCAATTCCTGACGGCCTCTCTCAATACCCTCTTGTGTGGGATCTTGCCTCAGTGCTTACTATGCGGAGGATGCAATTCCTATTCCCAACTGTGTACAAGATCTTTGAAGCTGCATTTAGAACACTAGCTAGCAGGAAAAGGCAGGTATGCTTAAATGTTCATGCTCAGGAATCTGTTTTGCCCTGTCTCTAGTGGTGCTGAGCTTTGGTACTGCCAGTTTTCACCCTTCTAAAAGCAGGCACCACTCAAAACAGTCCCGTCGTATAACTGCAGGATTAGAGTGCTCAGATGCCAGCAGTTCCCAAATATTAAATAACAAACTTGCACAGCACATGCTAAAGTGCTTCATAGCCAATGAATTATTTTGAAGTATAGTCAGTTATGTAGGTAAATATTTATTGAAGTTTATTTACAGCTTTGAAGTTGCCAGCCATACATTTGAAGATTTTAAATTTGTGAATTTTAGCAGACACTAGCTGATCTCCCTTAAGTTACCTACAGACAAAAACTTAAATAGTTCTCTCTCGTTTGGCCTATCTGACTTTTCTCTCTCTCTCTCTCCAGGTCTCTTCTGTATGTTTCCTGTTCTCTATGACTCTCTCATACTTTTGTTTATCCCTCACTCTCCCTATTTTTTCTCAACTCCTGTAGAAATTATAGGGCGTCTTAAACAAATGTGAAATTTTTCTCTTGGGCAGAATTGTAATCCCTGCACTCCCTTCAGGAATGACTGAGAACCACAGAAACACTTCTGATTACAGGCCAAGAGATGCTCCCCGCACTGCACTGCCAGCATCTCCCAATCCCAGCCACACCCGGGTTGGTCAGTGTTTTTGAATCTTTTCTCGATAAGTTGCAGGTTGCCAAGAGGCAGAGGGACTGCTCATGCCCATCCCAATACCTCCGCACTGCTGAACTGGGAGTCAGTACTGGGCCGGGGGCCTGGGTTTGGAGTCATTGGCGTGGGGCCAAGCCTGGAGCATGCACAGCTATCCGTGGCCAGATGAGATCTCGGTCACTGTTGCACTGCATCTGGATCTACCACTGCTGCCGGCTGAGGGGAGTGTGCAACATACACAGGCTGGGGGGGAGGGGGGAGAAGAGTAGTGAATGGGGATCTGGCCTGTGAGGGAGCTGGGGGTAAGGGGCCTGTGTCAGCGGAGGGAAACAGGGGTTACGACTGGGATGCACCTCTACCCCTAGTCACACTTACTACAGGAAACTCTTGTTTAAACGGCACCTAAATAGCCGGAAATCGCTATTAACCGGCAAAATTCAGGAGTAGGTTCAGGTAAGTTTTACTGTATATTAGTGGCTGTGTAACTGGGGTTCCTGCACCTGTGGCCATGTAACCGGGGTTCCTGCACCTGTGGCCGTGTAACAGGGACGCCTGGATCTGTGGCCATGTAACCAGGGTTCCTGCACCTGTAGCCGTGTAACCAGGGTTCCTGCACCTGTAGCCGTGTAACAGGGACTCCTGGATCTGTGGCCATGTAACCGGGGTTCCTGCACCTGTAGCCGTGTAACCGGGGTTCCTGCACCTGTGGCCGTGTAACAGGGACTCCTGGATCTGTGGCCATGTAACCGGGGTTCCTGCACCTGTAGCCGTGTAAGAGGGACTCCTGGATCTGTGGCCGTGTAACCGGTGTGCTGTGTAACGGGGCTCTCGTACTTTGGTAGGTATACCTCTCCGTTATCCGGAATTTTTAATCAACCGGCACCATCCTGGTCCCGTAGGTGCCGGATACCAAAGAGTTTCCTGTACATTTATAACATGTGGTGAAAGAAACTCTGCGAACTCTGTGGTCTATTCAACCGAGGTGGTATCTTGCAGTTTTCCATTTGACTGTCAGAGCACGCACTTCACTAACTGGAAACTCTCACCATTCTCCAGCCACGGCCTGTGGTCAGATCATCGTTTTCAATGACAAATAAGCATAGGGTGTTGGGCAGCTCAGCGTGTGCCAGCTATTCAAACCCATTCAGCGGCCTTGCTTATATCAGCCATGTGTTCAGAAATACAACATTCGCACCATACAAGACTATTTTGCCCTATTTGGTCGTGAAGCTTGGGTGCTTCTGCCAGCACATGTAGTCATGTGACCCACACTGTTGCTATGGTACATGGCTTAGCAAAACGTTACACTTGTCCCAGAGTCACTCTCACCATAAAGGGTTGTGAAGAGGTTCTGCTGAAACAACCAGGTGGGGTGCCTCTGGTATAAATTACATAGAAATTACAACACGCAAACAGGCCGTTCAGCCCAACCAGCCCATGTTATTTATCCTCCACAAGCAGCAGTCCTAATCTCCCCATTTGCATATCCCTTTATAGCACGACGTTTTTGACTGAGCTATTTCAGTACAGACGGCAGCGGCTCGGACCTCAAAAGAGCAAACTAACTGCGGAGGAATGCCTACATACCAGCAACAGTGTCTAGCTCTGCAAGGAAAGAAGGCACCGTCACAGATCTCCTTGCAATCCACCCCCTTACCTGCAGGATAATGTCGTAGAGTCGGATCAGGTCTTGCGGCCGCAGTACGCGTTTCCCCTCGTCTTGCACTGGCTCGCTCAGCTGCTTCTGCAAGGCTTCGGCCATGATAACGTTGCGTTTTATCGCCGTGGAAAGCTTGATGTATGTAAGGTAGCTGTGTGGGTGTAAGCAATAATGAGTATTGAATGATCTGTAGCCTAATAAAGCCTCTTTCAAACATCTTTATTTTAGTAAAAAATGTGATTAAAATTAAAAAAATGTCTTTTTTTTTAAAGAAGTGCTCGTTAGGGTAGATACAGGGAAACTATTTCCTCTGGTGGGACAATTGGAGCTTTCAAGACCGAGGTAGGTAAGATTTTTATTGAGTAAGGATATCAAGGGATATGGAGCAAAGGCGGGTAAATGACGTTTCGACAAGACAGACAGAATGGAAAAGGGGGGGGGGTGGGGGTGTTAGCCCTGATAATAAAGGATGACATAAGTAGAGTAGAGAGAAAGGATCTCAGCTCGAAAGATCAGGTAGTAGAATCAGTATGGGTGGAGATAAGGAATAACAAGGGGCAGAAAACAGTGGTGGGAGCAGTGTATAGACCCCCAAACAGTAGCTATACCGTTGGACAGAATATTAATCAAGAAATAGTAGGAGCTTGTAACAAAGGTAGTGCAATAATCATGGGGGGACTTTAATCTTCCAACTATAGACTGGACAAATCAAATTGGCAAAGGTAGTCTGGAGGACGAGTTCATGGAATGCATTCAGGACAGTTTCCTAGAACAATACGTCATGCAACCAACCAGCAAACAGGCTATTTTAGATTCTGTATTGTGTAATGGGTTAATTAGCAATCTCTCAGTAAAGGATCCTCTGGGGCAGAATGATCATAATATGATAGAATTTCACATTAAGTTTGAGAGTAACTTGTATAATTCTTAACAAAAATACATTCCATTGAGAAACAAAAACTCCACGGGAAAAGTGATCCTCCGAGGCTAACTAAAGAAGTTAAGGATAGCATTAGATTGAAAGAAGCAGCTTATAATGTTGCGAAGAATAGTAGTAAGCCTGAGGATTGGGAGAGTTTCAGAAACCAGCAAAGGATGACCAAAAAATTGATAAAAAGGGAAAAAATAAAGAGAAAACTAGCAAGAAATATAAAAACAGATTGCAAGAACATTGGTCCCTTAGAGAACGAGACAGGAGAAATTATTATGGGGAATAAGGAAATGGCAGAAATGTTAAACAAATATTGTGTGTCTGTCTTCACAGTAGAAGACACAAAATGCATACCAAAAATGGTGGGGAACCAAGGGTCTAATGAGGCTGAGGAACTTAATGTAATTAATATAAGTAGAGAAAAAGTACTAGAGAAACTATTGGGACTAAAAGCCGACAAATCCCCATGACCTGATTGGCTGCAGAGATAGGATCTTCCAAAATCCCCTAGATTCTAGAACGGTCTCAGCGGATTGGAAGGTAGCAAATGTAACACTGCTATTCAAGAAAGGAGGGAGAGAAAACAGGGAACTACAGGCCAGTTAGCCTGACATCA
Organism: Somniosus microcephalus; assembly: GCF_052327205.1. Lineage (NCBI taxonomy): Eukaryota > Metazoa > Chordata > Chondrichthyes > Squaliformes > Somniosidae > Somniosus > Somniosus microcephalus. The sequence goes on from NC_141007.1 coordinate 17,439,476, forward strand.
GTCGTCGGGAAAATGCTGGAATCCATTTTTAAGGGCACTTAGAAAATCATAACATGATTAAACAGAGTCAACATGGTTTTATGAAAGGGAAATCGTGTTTCACAAATTTATTAGAGTTTTTTGAGGATGTAACTAGCAGGGTAGATAAAGGGGAACCAGTGGATGTAGTATATTTGGATTTCCAAAAGGCATTCGATAAGGTGCCACAAAAAAGATTACACAAGATTGGGGCTCATGGGGTTGGGGGTAATATAACAGCATGGATAGAGGATTGGTTAACGGACAGGAGAGTAGGGATAAACAAGTCTTTTTCAGGCTGTAACTAGTGGGGTGCCGTAAGGATCAGTGCTTGGGCCTCAGCTATTTACAATCTATATTAATGACCTAGATGAAGGGACCGAGTGTAATGTATCCAAGTGTGCTAATGATATAAAGCTAGGTGGGACTAAGCTGTGAGGAGAACACAAAGAGTCTGCAAAGGGATATAGATAGACTAAGTGAGTGGGCAGTAAGGTGGCAGATGGAGTATAATGTAGGGAAATGTGAGGTTATTTACTTTGATAGGAAGAATAGAAAAAGAGAGTATTTTTTAAATGGTGAGAAACTTTCAAATGTTGGTGTTCAGAGAGATTTGGGTGTTTTCGTGCAAGAAACACAGAAAGTTAGCATGCAGGCATAGCAAGCAATAAGGAAGGCAAATGGCATGTTGGCCTTTATTGCAAGGGGGTTGGAGTATCAGAGTAAGGAAGTCTTGCTACAATTGTACAGGGCCTTGGTGAGACCACACCTGGAGTACTGTGCACAGTTTTGCCCTCCTTATCTAAGGAAGGATATACTTGCCTTGGAGGCGGTGCAACAAAGGTTCACTAGATTGATTCCTGGGATGAGAGGGCTGTCCTATGATGAGAGATTGTGTAGAATGGGCCGATACTCTCTGGAGTTTAGAAGAATAAGAGGTGATCTCATTGAAACATACAAGATTCTGAAGGGGATTGACAGGGTAGATGCTGAGAGGTTGTTTCCCCTGGCTGGAGAGTCTAGAACTAGGGGGCATAGTCTCAGGATAAGGGGTAGGCCATTTAAGACTGAGATGAGGAGGAATTTCTTCAGATGGAGGGTTATGAATCTTTGGAATTCTCTGCCCCAGAGGGCTGTGAATGCTGAGTCTTTGAGTATATTCAATGCTGAGAGAGATAGATTTTTGGTCTCTAGGGGAATCAAGGGATATGGAGATCGGGCAGGAAAGTGGAGTTGAGGTCGATGATCAGTCATGATCTTATTGAATGGCGGGGCAGGCTCGAGGGGCCGTATGGCCTACTCCTGCTCCTATTTCTTATGTTCTTAAATGGAGTTAAGGTACAGATAAGCCATGATCTAATTGAATGGTGGAAGTGAATGGTCTACTGATGTTCCTAAAGAGAATATTACTTGTTAAATCTCAACTCACTGCAAGATCATCCCTCCAGCCTGCACTTCATCTTGCAATCACTTACTATTGCTTTGGATGGCCATTTATCATTGCAGGATTACTAGAGAACAACCAGCTGCAGGATTAGGCCCACTAACACCAATGCAAGTGTTCTTGTGGGAGCACAAACTTGCAGCCAGTTTTATTCTGAGATTGGTTGGTTGGTAGGGGTGCACCAGCATTACATGCTCATTTCGATCTGTTTCTGCTGCCATTCTGCAGGCCTCATTTACATTATCTCCCCCCCACCCCCCCAGTCCTTCGATAAAGGTGCCGACTCCAGAGACTTGGATTTTTCTGCCTGGAAAGGAGGCGGAGAGGTGATCTTGTAGAGGGAGATACGATAGTAAATGGTACAGAAAAGGTTCATCTTAAATTTAGTTAAACAGTGAGAGTAGAACAAGGGGACAAAAGTTTAAACTAGCAAAAGGAAACGTTGGGACTGATATCAGAAAGTTCTTCACGCAGAGAGGGATCAACACTTGGATTGAACTTCTGGGCAGAGTGGTACAGGGAAAAGTACTGAAATCATTTAAGAAATAACAGATGCATCAATGGGTTAGATGAATTAAGTTAAGCTGAATGGGCTTCCTCTGTAAGTACCTTGTGACCTTGCTAGGCTATGTTTCCAGAGATGCCTGTTGCCCTCCAGTAGCCATTCTACACGCGCGTCTAGACAGCAGGTGTTGGCAGGCTATTGAACTGCAGGGGCACCACAGCCAGGCCGAGCTGATCCTACCCTCATCCATCATGCAGACACACACAAGTCTTGCTTAGCTTCTCGCACCCCTTAGCTACAATCAGCCAACTCAGTACAAACCGGTCCAGGTCCCTCCGAGTCTGTGTGGCTCAGAGCTGTTCACTGCCTTAACCAGCGAAGCCTTTGGGCGCACTTCTCTTTGCATTAAGAGCAGGATACATACCTGTGGAGATATTGCAGGATGGACACCTTCCCCGTGTCAGGCTCCAGAGAACGATCCCGCTGCTTCTGCACCTGAAAAAACAGCAGGAAAACGGTCAGCAATGCTACAACTGACTGTTAATACATTCCTAATATACCATCCTCTTGCACGTCCCTTACAGGCGTCCCCCCGCCCAGACTATCTACGCTCACCCTTCTTGTATCTCTAAAGAGCTGCCAGTCTCACTTTATTCATCTATCCCTGAAATACTCAAAAATGCAATAGCTAGATCCATTTGCCGACCCAAACTACCCACCCCATCACATGTAGACACTGAATCCTTGCTGGGTATGATTCTACATACACCCTCCAGCATCATCTCCAGCTGGCCATTATTCACATGTGAGATATAGCAGGCTATTCCATTGCAGTATGTATCATAGTCTTCTGTTGTCGCCCAATGGCCAAGCAATGCATTGTGATTAGGAGCCGAAATGGCCCGGATTTCCCTCTCCCTGATCCAGAGGCGCCAAGGCCAATTCTAGCCCTCGTACAATGTCCAGACCCAAACTGACAACTCAGAATTTCTGCAAGTTAATGGGAAGATCGATTTATGCTTTATTTATACACTGATCCAGGTGCCCTATGTGCTACACATCCAAGTGACCCACAAAACCTTGAAAACTCCTGCCCTACTTTAAAGTTCAAAACTCAGCCCAGAGGAGCACTTACTAAGTGAGCCAGTATTCTAACCATATACGTAGCATTAGTTTTGTATACAGCCTTGGCCAGACCCCATCTGGAGCACTGTGTTCAGTTTTGGGTACCGCACCTCAGGAAAGATATATCGCCTTTGGAGGGGGTGCAGCGCAGATTCACCAGAATGATACCGGGGCTTAGAGGGTTAAGTTATAAGGACTGGTCGCATAAACCCGGCTTCCCTTGAGTATAGATGATTAAGGGGTGATCCGATTGAGGTGTTTATGATGATTAAAGGATTTAATAGGGTAGAGAGAAACTATATCCTCTTTTTTTTTGGGGGGGGGGAAAAGAGATCAAGAACAAGGGGGCATTATCTTAAATTAGAGCTAGGCTATTCAGGAGCGAAATCACTTCTTCACACACGGTAGAAGTCTCATTGAAACTTATAAAATTCTAACAGGACTAGACAGACTCGATGCAGGAAGGATGTTCCCGATGGTCGGGGAGTCCAGAACCAGGGGTCACAGTCTAAGGATAAGGGGTAAGCCATTTAGGACAGAGATGAGGAGGAATTTCTTCAACCAGAGAGTGGTGAACCTGTGGCATTCTCTACCACAGAAGGCAGTAGAGGCCAATTCATTAAATATATTCAAGAAGGAGTTAGATATATTTCTTAAGGCTAAAGGGATCAAGGGATACGGGGAGAAGGCAGGGACAGGATACTGAGTTTGGATGATCAGCCATGATCTCACTGAATGGCGGAGCAGGCTCGAGGGGCCGAATGGCCTACTCCTGCTCCTATCTTCTATGTTTCTATGTAGTAGAAATTTAGAATTCTCTTTCCCAAAAGTCTGTGGGTGCCGGGGGTCCATTGAAGCTTTCAAGCCGTTGATGGGTACATTTTTGCTTAAGGGACATGGAGTAAAGGCGGACAAATGGAGTTGAGATGCAGAGCAGCCATGATCTGGTTGAACAGCGGAGCAGACTCGAGGGGCTGAATGACCTAATGTTCCTATGTCACAGCTCAAAGCTATGCAAATACAGGGTTTTAGATCAGTGACAGGAGACACTCATCAGCTGCTCGTACTGCCTTTCCCTCACAGCTTCACTCTTGCACTTACCGGATCCACCCTCAGCTCCTCGCGGACTGCCTGGATGGCGTCACGGCACTCACTCAACAGACTCTCGTACAGTCGCTCCTTGGCTTCGTTAGTTGTAGTCTGCAACACAAAACCACAATAGTCGGAACACAAATCACGGCCACCTCCAGGGAATACTATGTCGAGTCACACAAACGGATCTCAATTTATACTTGGTTGTGCTCAAAGAGAGAGGGCTCTCTCATTTTTTGTAACCCTATATACAGAATAGGCACTCCTAGATGCACGACAGATGAGGCGGTAAGGCTCGGTTGAATGGCGTGTTGGTACTCGCCGCCCAATGCTGTGCACGGATGGGCACTTGGGGCAAAGTAGCAAGGTCAGCCGGCACCGGTGCAAATGAGTCCAAAAGACAGGAGAGGAGGAGAGAAAATTTAAGGAGAGAGGCACCAGCATCTGGAGTTTGTCCCCGTGAGTCAGATGGAAACCTGGGGCAGGTATTGGACTGTGTGTTGCTGGGCAGAGCTTTACAGCAGATCATGGTTATGGACCTCTCAGTGCTCGAGGGTGATCTCAGGCAGTGAAACCGTGGCTACAATTATTGAATTCTAGAATGCTACAGCACAGAAACTGCCCATTCAGCCCATCGAACCACCACATCGAATCCTGCTCCCTTCCCTCCCGTTAATATTCAAGCAATCATCTAACTCCCTTTAAAAGAATGTATTGGACCTTGGTTCAGCAACATTTTGTGGTGGAGAATTTCACATTCTAACCTCCCCCATTCATTTTTTTTTTTGCCCTTGTTACCATCTCGCTGACCAGTGAAAACAGTCACTATTTACATCATCAACTTCATGCAGGATTCTGGCCCCAGAACATCACAAGATACCATCCCGATTGCAAGATTAGGTTCAGACGAAAGCGCTTCAGCTCAATTCATCTCCTCCTCTCAGAACACCAACCCTTCCATCTTCCCCTTATAGCATCTAGCCATCTCTTCAATGAGCCAGCCTCCTGACCTCAACCACCCCCCCCAGGCAGCCTATTCCAGCTTTTGATCACACCTCCGTGTAAAGAATTCCAACATAGTGCTCGGTTTTAAAGATCAAGAACATCTGTCGGGTGTCAGCCGTGGCTCAGCGATGGCACTCTTGCCTCTGAGTCAGAAGGTTTAAGTCCCAGTCCAGGGGTTTGAGCACAAAATCCAGGCCGATAGTCCAGTGCAGTACTGAGGGAGAGCTGCACTGTCGGAGGTGCTGTCTTTCGGATGAAATTTTAAACTAAAACCCTGTCTATCCTCTCAGGTGGACATAAAAGATCCCAGGCACTATTTCGAAGAAGAGCAGGAAAGTTCTCCCAGTGCCCCGGTCAATATTTATTCCTCAACACCCAAAAACAGATAATCTGGTTATTTATCACATTGCTGTTTGTGGGACCTTGCCATGTGCAAACTGGCTGCCGCGTTTCCTACATTACAACAATGACCGCACTTCAAAATTATTTCATTGGATGTAAAGCTCTTTGGGACTTTGAGGTGGTGAAAGGCGCTATAGGAATGCAAGTCTTTCTTTATCTACTCAGCTGCCTCCTCTCCCTCGCCCATCATTCTACAGCTTCATATCGATCACCATGGCCCTCACCAAGCACAGTACTTCTAAGAGACCCACTTCCTGTGACGCCATCCACCCCCCCCATCACGGATCAAACACTTAATCACTCAATTATCCCATCTTGGTCCAATGCTTACCGATGCTGTCACTGGCACTCTCTCATCAGGTTCTGCTCCCCTAATTCTCAATATTGTGTCCTCTCTGTTCAAAAACCCAACCCTCAATCCTTCTGTCCACTTCAACTACTACACTACCTCTCAAGTCATGAATGTGAGGTCAATACCCAGTTCTGAGCTCGCCATCACTCCGTCTTCAAATCCTTTTATCACCTACTTCCACCTCCTCACCGCTACTGTCACTAAAACCCTCATCTACGCCGCTGTTACCTCCAGACTCGATTCCTCCGATACGCTACTTGCCGGCCTACCATGTTTGGCCCTTCACAAATTACAGTTCACCCAAAACTCTACCACCTGCATGCTACCCTGCGGGACAAAGTCTCACTCCCCTAGTCCTTGCCAATCTTCACTGGTTTCCTAGCTCCTAAAAGACGGATTTCAAAGTATTACCCTCATTTGCAAGTCCCTCGGCATTCCCTTTTTTTGCATCCTCCTTCAACCAGTACATGCCCTATATTCTTCCAACTCTGGCCTTCTTTGCACTCCTCCCCTGCCTTGCTCCAGTTACCTCAGCCCCATACTCTTTAACGCGCTCCCTAAACCCTCACTTGCCTCCTTCAAAAAGGCTTCTTAAAGCTGAGCTCTTTAATCTTGACTGTGGGTCATCCCTAATCCTAACCCTTCTCCCACCACTGCTTGATACAGGAAACTTTGGTTTATCCGGAGGTTAACTGTCCGGAATGCTCGAGCCACCAGCAAAAATCAGGAGCCGTTTCGTTAGTTTTTTTTTCTTTTCGTTGCTTTTTTTTCTCCACCAGTCAGGCTCTGCAAGGTCTCGCTGAAGCTGTTGCTAAGCTCCAGAGACGCTTGCAAGGTATGGCCGACTGTTTAGAAGCTGTGGGTTTGTTGCCAGATACGGAGCTCAAAATCTCTGTATGTTTCAACATTAGCGCTGGTTTGTCCGGCAGTTTTGATGGGATGGCAACAGCTCGGACCCGTCGGTGCCGGATAGCACAAAGTTTCCTGTATTCTGTTATTTCCACCTCTGAAGCACTTTGGGATGTTTTTATTACATTATAAAAGGAGCTAGATAAGTGTAATCGCTGTCAATGTATCCCATATGGTTAATGGCTCCACAGCAGGTTCTCAGAATTGCTTCCAGTTGTCATCTTCAAACACAAAACAATTTAGCAACAGAAGCAAAATCTACAGTCTTGAGCACATGACTATTACATTTATGCAGTGGAGTCACTGAGCACGGTAAAGGATCCCAAAGTCCCTGGAGTCATATAATCCTCCAGCTCGTCAATTACCAGAGTCAGAGCCAGCACTGAATGAGTATCAAGGAATGTGCTACATACTACACAATAGAACACTGTCTCAATGGCAACACTTTTACCACCCATTTAACATTTGTTGTGATAGCAGCTCACTGATTGTTAGGTGCAAGGAAAATGGAATCATACAAGGGCTGTGGTGATGCAGGATTATTGGCTGTACAGTTCTGCAGGTTTGTAAGCAGCCAAGCGCCCAACCCAAAGAAGGTGCGTTGGGTTTGTAACCGAATGCTGAAAAGCCTGTTGTACTGGTTAAGAACTTGCCTGAAGGGTGTTGGCTATTGCAGCTCAGCTTGGGCGCAGTCAGCAAGAGGTGCTTACTCCCACCCACCTATACAGTAAATATTGATCAAAATTACAAAGGATGGCAGATTATCTTAAAAGATTGCAGAATTGGGTAGTTAAAGAAATAGCTAAATATATCAATCAATCTCGATGGATATATTTTGGGAATCAATGGAAACAGGAATGGCGTCTGAGCGCTGGATAGGGGCAAATTTAGCACCAATTTATAAAAAGGGAAAAGATGAGCTTGGAAAGTACAGGTGAGTGAGCCTGGATGGACAAGGGGAACTCGGGGGGATGCCATGTATTTCAATTTTATCAAATCATTTGACAGTGCCACACAGGAGGTAAGTTGGATGGCGCACAATGGCAGCGTGGGTGGGGCAGGGAAGAAAAGGTCTTCTGAAATCGGCTGAATCCCAGGGAAATAAGTTGAGCTGTACCCAGAGCTGCATCAACATGGAAGGAGGGGGCCAGGCAGGGTCCTTCAGGGATCAGTGGTGAGGACACTGCTTACAATGTTTATAAATAATTTGGAAGCAGAGGCAGAAGCAAAGCGGTCTAATTTAGTTGATATAAAACTGGGAAGGGGGTGGTGAAAGACACAAAAACATGGAGTGGAATAAATAGAAATATTCAGATAAATGGGGAAGTTGGGTTGATTTTATTTAATGGCCCAGAAATTCGGGTCTCCACGGGTGAGTACGCACGAGGTACTCACCCGTAGGCCGAGTGGAAGTGTCGGTTTTCTGCATGCACTGCGCATGCGCGGGAAACCGGCACTTCCGATGCTCTGAACGAAGGGGTTCAGAGGTCGAACGCGTGCGCAGGGGAGGCTGCGCGTGTGCTTTGAACTTCGTTTAAAAATTTATTTTTATTTTTTTAATTACAGGTTTTCCCGGGAGGGTAAGCCTGCAGGATTTACACATTTAAAAAGCAGGCGTAAGGCCTGCTTTTTGCAAGGTAAGTGGTCAATTAATTAAAATTAAAACATTTTTTCCACAGGTTTATTATTTTTAAATACTTTAAAGCAAGGTAAGTTTATTTTTAGCCCCGTTATAATATAAAACTATTTTTTCCAAAAATTTAAATTATTGTTTAAAAGTTATTTACAGTAATGTAATTTATAGTTTTTTAAAAAGTGTGATTTAAAAAAAAATGTATTTGAAGATTTACTGCTATTTTGGGGCCCCGTAGTATTTATAAGTTTTGACGGGTCTTCCTGTCAATCTTATGAATGGGCTTTTCCCTCCTCCGATTGGCTGCCCATGGCTCACGTGATCCCAGGGGACGCATCGCACTAACTACGCCCCTGGGACACGCAAGCACAGCACGCCGGCAGCTGGGCCAGGTCCCGGAGTGGAATTCCACGGGGCCCTACAGCTCAACTGCCGACGCGCAAGGTAAGTGCAGGTCGGGGGCTTACACCCGCGGGAAGCCCCCGACCCGAATTTCTGGGCCAATGTTAGTAAGTACAAAGTGAGAAGACTGGGGAAGGGGAGCAGATGTGGGAATATGCCAACAGGCCCCACCTGAAGCAGTGAGTTTAATTCTGGTCACTATACTACACTGGGGACACCCGGTCATTGGAGAGGGCAGCTACATAATATTTGCCCACTTGCTCAACGAGCAGAGGCGATCCGAGTGTCCGGGCCAACATTTCATCCTCAACCAACACCTCCACAAAAAACCCCCACAGATTAACTGGCCATTTATCTCATTGTTGTGTGGGGGATTGTGCTGTGCAAAAGCTGGCCGTCACGTTTGCCTATGAAACAAGTGACTGCACTTTAAAACTAGCCGTGAATCACTGAGGATGTGAAAGGCACTATAGGAAATGCAAATTCTTTCCAACAGTCACTAGAAGACTTGCATTTCTACGGTGCCTTGCACAACCTCAGGATGCCCCAAAGCACTTTACAGCCAATTAAGTACTTCGGAAGTGTAGTCACACTGTTGTAATGTCGGAAACACGGCAGCCAATTTGCACACAGCAAGATCCCACAAACAGCAATATGATAATGAACAGATAATCTGTTTTAGTGATGTTGGTTGAGGGATAAATATTGGCCAGGACACTGGGGAGAACTCCCCTGCTCTTCTTCAAAAAAGTGCCCTGGGATCTTTTACGTCCACCTAAGGAGATGGGGCCTCGGTTTAATTTCTCAACTGAAAGATGGCACCTCCGACAGTGCAGCGCTCCCTCAGTACTGTACTGGAGTGTCAGCCTAGCTTTATGTGCTCAAGTCTCTGTGGAGTGAGATTTGAATCCACAACCTTCTGACTCAGAGGCGAGAGTGCTACCAACCGAGCCACGGCGGACTGTATAACATTAATCTCCCACTACTTTGAGATGTGACAAGTCCCAAAATAACAGGGTTGAATCTTAATTGCCATCTGAAGAGTGGCTCGGGATGGGCAATAAATGCCAGCCTTGATAGCGATGACCACATCCTGAGAATATTTTTTTTGAAATTTAAGATAATGCCTATTAATATAGGTAGGGCAGAGGAATGCATAGGCTGAATCAGAGATGAATATCACAACAGCAACTTCTAGTAATGGGTGACAGCTTGATAATTTCAAGGGTCTCCCCGGTAACTATTTCCAGTTTTGGGTGAAAAAGGTCTACACATCTTCCTTCTAACTTCCTCACTTTTGTATCCCCTAATATTAGAAGTTTACCCAGACCAACTTTGTCATTCCCCTTCATATCAACAACAACTTGCATTTATATAGTGCCCTTAACATAGTACAAACATCCTAAGGCACTTCACAGGAGTGTTATCAGACACAATTTGACACCGAACCACAAGTTATTAGGACAGAGATATCGGGCTGGATTTTCATTGAGTCATCGGGTAGGAGGCGGGACTACAACTTTTGGGGTTGTAGTCCCGCCTCCACCGAGTTTTAGCCAACCCACGCGATTTTGATTTGATTGACCTTGTTGGGCCCGCCCAGCGGGCTCAGCAGGCCAATTAAGGGCCACCCGGCAATAGGTGATGTCACAGATTGAAATTTCATCCGTCAAGACCTTTTGACATGAAATATCAGCGTTTCACAGCTGTTTGAAGCTGTCAAACACTGACAATCTGTACTCCAGGTTAATTCCTTCCTCTCAGGATGATTTAGAGAGCTCCCTGGAACAGAAAGCAGAGGCTGCAACTTTTGACAGCTGGCGGCCATTCTGCTTTCTGTGCCGGTGAGATGAGGGACTCCCGAGACCTGAAGGAAGGAAGGCTGTAAAGGTAAGTAAAGGTTAGTAGAACTTCTTTAAACACTTTACACAGGCCAAACACACTTACCTCTGCACTCATGCACCCATCACTCACCTGAACACCGGATATCTCGACCCCGCCAAGCCCTTCATCCCGACGGCCCGCCTCGCTAACTTGGCGTGGTTTGGAGCAGCCGGGAATCCCACACTTCAACAACGAAAATAGGGATTAGGCTAAAAACTGCCTGTTAACAGGCAGTTAATTGGCACTAATCCCTTCCCGCCTCGGGTAGGCAGGTCCCAGTGCGGGGCGGGTACCCGCCTCCTTTGAAACTGGCATGGAGGCGGGTTGGGAGCGGGATGGTGTCGGGACCCCCGATTTCAGGATTTTAAACCAACCCACATGCCTCCAATCCCGACTCCACGGCCCAATGAAAATCCAGCCCATCTTATTTGTCTACATTACTTGGTTTTAATCAAGACTGGTTTGTTCGTGTAGTCTCTTAGCGCTTCTATATTAGCTTGCTGTTTATAAATCAGAACAGCTACACTGATTACTTTCAGATGGAAACGATACACAGGAGAAATGAGAGAAGTTGCATGTGATATGATTTATACCCCACAAGTGTGCTAACCCAATTAATTCACAAATGACAAAAAAATTGCATTCCATGTCAGTGGGATACATATTGCTTGGGGAGAGGAGGTTAGAAGTAAATCATTTCCCTGGGATCTGGAACACAATTAGTGGGAGCCCCTAATGCGAGCAGTAATCTACCACAGGACTACACCTAATTCCTTATCCACCATTTTACAAACTGCAAAGACTTGAGCTGATAACCTCAGCTGACACATCCAGTGCAGTACGGAGGGCGTGCTGCACTGTCGGAGGTGCCGTCTTTTGGAGGAGACATTAAACCGAGGCCCTGGCTGCTCGCTCAGGTGGATGTAAAAGATCCCAAGGCACTATTTGAAGAGCAGGGGAGTACACCTTGTTCCCTGGCCAATATTTGTGTCTCAACCAACATCACTAAAAGCAGATTATCCGGTCATTTATCTCATTGCTGTTTGTGGGACCTTGCTGTGTGCAGATTGGCTGCCGCGTTTCCCATATTACAACAGTGACCAAAAGTACTTGATCGGCTGCGAAATGTTTTGAGACGTCCCGAGGTTGTGAATGTGAGATACAAGTACAAGTGCTCTTTCTTTTTGATGCAGTGTGCACATAGGCCAGTATTCTGCTCTGGAAAATGCAAGAAAAGTGGAAAGTTTCACCCTTTACAGAGCGGTCACTCCTGCGGCGATTGTGAGGATAGACACACCATTAACCTGCTTGGAGCCTCAGCAGCATTCTTGTACCTCATGTAAAAACAGCACTCTGGACACATTTAAAATTTGTTCAGAGTGAATATTCAAGACTGGGGTTTCCAAGCAATCTGCCACAATTAGTGCAGCATAGGTGCCACACAAACATGCCACACCCTCACGCGAATGTCACCAGGACTGCAATGAGTCACTGAAACCCTCCCGAGAAAGCATAGAAACCTAGAAACTCTCAAACAACAAATATAGGAATGGTCAATGTAAACGGAGGGATGCTGCTGTTTATTATGACAGTTACTCGCGTTAGGGTCAAAAACTTGCATTTACCTAATGGACTTGGTAATTGAATATTCATGAGCACAATGTTCCTCTACAGTTACTTTGTACTTGTACGTTAACAACCACCGGTGAAGGTCTGGTTGGGAACTGTCTAGTGGCTTTTGGTTTCTGGCAAATTAAAGTAAGAAAGGAAAGAACTTGCATTTATATAGCACCTTTCACAACCTCAGGACGTCCCAAAGCGCTTTACAGCCAATGAAGTACTTTTGGAGCGTAGCCACTGTTGTAATGTAGGAAATGCGACAACCAATTTGCGCACAGCAAGCTCCCACAAACAGCACTGTGATAATGACCTGATCATGTTTTTAGGTGTTGGTTGAGGTAAAAATATTGGCCAGGGCACTGGGAAGAACTCTTCTGTTCTTCTTCGAAATAGTGCCATGGGATCTTTTACGCCCACTTGGGGAAGGGGTTAGTGATCTAGTGACCAAGCCTGCGATACTCTGAAAGCAGCCACGAGATGAATTGTCCTTCAATGCTCTTCTCCCTGTGAGGAAGGACCAAAACTCCCCTTGGCACCTTCTTATTTTGGCTAGGCTGATACTGGTGCCTCGGCATTTGGCAGTGGTAAGAGTCAGACCATGGCAAACTGGTGCTGCGAAGGGTGGCACCAGCTGATGCAGCTAGCTGCTTTTGTTGTGGGCACAGCTCGAGTCAGGAGAGCTTTGGACGGAAGAAGTTGCGTTTAAGTAACACCTTTCACACCCTCAGGATTTCTAAACATGCTTCACAGCAAAGTACTTTTAAAGCATAGTCGCTGTTGGAATGTAGGTTAGTTTTGACCATGCTCGATCAGCTCCGATGGACAGGCCACATTGTCTGCATGCCCAATGTGAGACTCCCAAAACGAGCGCTCTATTCCGAGCTCAGACATGGCAATAGAGCCCCAGGTGGGCAGAGGAAATGCTTCAAGGACACTCTCAAAGCCTCCTTGAAAGTGCAATATCCCCACCGGCACCTGGGAATCCCTGGCCCAAGACTCCACAAAGTGGAGGAGAAGCATCCAGGAAGGCGCCGAACACCTCGAGTCTCTTCGCCGGGAGCAAGTGGAAGCCAAGCGCAAACAGAAGGAGCACACGTCAACCCAAGCACCCCACCCGCCCCTTCAACCACCGCCTGCCCCGCCTGTGACAGAGACTGTAGGTCCCGCATTGGACTCATCAGTCACCTGAGATCTCATTATTAGTGTGGAAGCAAGTCATCCTCGGTTCCGAGGGACTGCCTAAGAAGAGTAGGTTAGTTGGGGGCGGGGGGACTGAGTCAGAACGGCCTTGCACTTGTCAGGAGCTACCCTGCCCACATAGAAGTCAAAAGACTGCACAAGAAAACCCCACAACTCCACAAAATAGAATAGCCGGTAGCAGGGAGTGAATTAAAGGTGGCAGTCACCAGAAAGCATAAACAAATGGGTCATGTTTCAGACCTGTGGGCTTACGAGATCATTCAAAGCCAGAGATTGGATGCCACTCCCAGGTTTCCTTTTACTCCACACATTCTGTGGCTGGGTCACCCTTATCTTTGGGTAGTACACGCCTGGACAGCTATGTGCAGACATACCCCTCAATTTCTCTCATTACGAGCGCGCGACTGATCTTACAAAGCAGCAAGGTGAGGTTTACCACTTCCGGCAGCAAAAGCAACCCGCAGGCCGTGAAAACAATAATTTAAACAGCATTTTGGTAATTTTCCCCATCGTTTTTAAAAATTTTAACCAACATTGCTGTGTCCTCAGTACATCCGATAGCACTGTGAAGCAGATAGGCAGCATAGTCGGGTAACACAGTCATACCAACTCCTCCTGGGCTGGAGGGCAACTTCCCTCTCCCTGGTTTCAAAATAACCCAGAAACCAGTTTCATTTCAGCAATGCCTTTGTCGGCATTGTTCGGCCTGCATTTTGGCATCGACAACAAAACTGAACTGACGGGCAATGGAACACCGGGTACACTGACATCTATTAGGTCACAACCAGGTTCACTGCCACGCCTGGACAGTTGAGCCGACGGGTATCCCTACAGATGTCGATGCGCTCACCCGTCCGGCGCACATCCCAGCGCTGTGGTTACATGGATTTCAGCATGCATTAGATCTCGGAATCTGGGCCGCATCTACTGCCCATCTCTAGCTGCCTTGAAAAGCTGGTGGTGGGCCTCCATCGTCAACCTTTACTGGTGATGGTACTCCCACAGTGCTGTTAGGTAGGGAGTTCCCGAATATTTACCCAGTGACAAAGCAGGAACGGCGATATATGCCTTTGCAAGCATGAAAGTTTTTCCAAATTGCAGCAGCATTCTACTCCAAATACACATTCCTACCTGCTTTTCCTCCTCCCTCCAACCTCACTGGATTAAGACACCCCACCATGCCCCATCTTAACTCATTTCTTCCATTACTTCAAAACTGCTCATCCATCTCATTTTTCCATCCCCCCCCCCCCTTCAATTTACAGGCTTTAAAAGCCCAAACTTGGCATCGTCTCTACTTTTTTCAATCCTGTAGCTGTCTTGCACAATAGACCTGAGCGCCATGTTATAGGAGCAACAGCACCTTCTGGTGACAGGGAACAGTTCTGCAGATGCCATTGAACATCACTATAAAACAATCAGATCGTGACTTTAAAATGTCTCCACTTCAGAGGTAAAACCTGGTCATCCACAAAGGCAATTGTGAATAAAATGATCACAAATACAGCGAGACATTTTTCACAATCAAATTTACAATTAGCTCTAACTTCAGTTTGTTTGAACAAATTATGGTATAGAAGAAAGAGGAGACAAGGCGAAAGGAAATTAAAGATTTTTAAAAATTCATTCTGGGGATGTGTGCTTAAGGCCAGCATTTATTGCGCACCCAGAGATGTCCTATTGTGATACAACTGAGTGGCTTGATAGGCCTCTTCAGAGGGCAGTTAAGAGTCAAGCACATTGGTATGGGACTGGAGTCACATATAGGCCAGGCCAGGTAAGGATGCCAGGTTTCTTTCCCTAAAGCACAGTGAACCAAATGGGTTTTTACGACAATCCGACAACTTCATGGTCAATTTTACTGATCTCAGCTTTTTATTCCCAGATTTTGTTAAATGAACTCAAATTCTCAAACTGCCTAGGGTGGGGATTTGAACTCACTAGTGGATTACTAGTCCAGTAACACATCCACTACACTACAGTAATCTTTACCTTGCATTTATATAGCCACTTTCACAACCTCAGGCGGTCTCAAAGCTCTCTACAGCCAATGAAGTACTTTTGTGTAGTCGCTGTTGTAATGTAGAAAACCCGACAGCTAATTTGCACACAGCAAGATCCCACAAACAGCATTGTCATAATGACCAAATAATTATTTTTTTTAAGTGATGTTGGTTGAGGGATAAATATTCTCCAGAACACTGGGGAGAACTCCCTTGCTCTTCTTCAAAATACAGGAAACTTTTTTTATCCGGCACCGACGGGACCGGCGTGGTGCCGGTTGATCAAAAAGTCCGGATTACAGATAGGTATACTTACCAAGCTACGAGAGCCCCGTACACGGCCACAGATGCAGAAGTCCCGGTTGCACGGCACTTGTGCAGGAGCCCCGGTTACACGGCCACAGGTGCAGGAGCCCCAGTTACACGGCACTTGTGCAGGAGCCCCGGTTACACGGCCACAGATCCAGGAGTCCCTGTTGCACAGCCACAGGTGCAGGAACCCCGGTTACACGGCCACAGATCCAGGAACCCCGGTTACACGGCCACAGATCCAGGAGTCCCTGTTGCACAGCCACAGGTGCAGGAACCCCGGTTACACGGCCACAGATCCAGGAACCCCGGTTACACGGCCACTAATATATAGTAAAACTTACCTGAACCTACTCCTGAATTTTGCCGGTTAAGAGAGATTTCCGGATATTTAGGTGCCGGTAAAAAGAGAGTTTCCTGTAGTGCCATGGGATCTTTTACGTCCACCTGAGTGGGTAGACGGGGCCTCGGTTTAACATCTCATCTGAAAGACAGCACCTCCGACAGTGCAGCACTCCCTCAGTACTGCACTGGAGTGTCAGCCTTGATTAGAGGCTCAAGTCCCTGGACTGGGACTTGAATCCACAACCTTCTAACTCGGGAGTCAAGAGTGCCATCACTGAGCCCTGGCTGACACATAACAGATTATATATTTTTTTAATGAATTCACGGGATGTGGGCGTCGCTGGCAAGACCAGCATTTATTGTCCATCCCTGATTGCCCTTGAGAAGGTGGTGGTGAGCTGCCTACTTGAACCACTGCAGTCCATGTGGTGAAGGTGCTCCACAGTACTGTTAGGGTGGGAGGTCCAGATTTTGACCCAGCGACAATGAAGAAACAGCGATAAATTTCCAAGTCAGGATGGTGTGTGACTTGGAGGTGGTGGTGCTCCCATGTGCCTGCTGCCCTTGTTATTCTAGGTGGCAGAGGTCGCGGTTTGGGAGGTGCTGTGGGATCGTTTACGCCCACCTGAGGGGGTTGATAGGGCCTCGGTCAACGTCTCATCTGAAAGATTGGAATGGGGCTGGGGTTGGTAAAATAAACAGAACTCTATTGGGATCCCACTGCTCAAAGGGGCAAGCAGAAATAAAACAGACACACGGTTGGGCAGGTTACTGGTAGCACGTTGTCAGGTACTGATTGCCAATCCAATCCTTTACGTTCTCCACATGTCCCTCTATATTCTGCTGGCACATCTCTACAATCAATTTTCTCCGCCAATAAGCCATACCTGTGCAATCGCTGCCTCATTGTCATCCAGTCCAAGGAGGAAGATCCGCACTTTATCGATTTTCACTGGGATCACCCGTCCCCTCCACTCCACCTCGCTCATAGTGGCAGCATGCTTTGCTCTGGTCTGCGTAATCAGAGTCTTTGGGAATTGCAAACAAGATAAAGTCAGACCCGACTCACAGCATGGGTAAAGGCTCGCTCAGAAAATAACTTTCTTATACCAATAGAGCTGGTCGAATCTTTGCTTATGTTTGAAACAAACAGCGGGTCACTACAGACCAGTGAATGGCAAGTGGGCTCCACTAGTAAAGAGCCAGCACAGGCACGATGGGCCGAGTGGCCTGTTTTGCTGTTGTAAGCTTCTGTGGCTCAATGATTGGTGACCTCAGACCAGCCTGAAGGCCCATCTGCAACCACAGGATGCTGGAAAACAGGGACTCAATAGCATTACTCCAGGACCTAGGGGGTGGTCAAGCAGAGAAGGTAACCCGAGCTGCCAAGACTCACTGGGGACAAGAAAATTGATGATTTAAAAAAAAACTTTTTTTAAACAACTAGCAGTCACCCACTGTGTTGCTCAAAAGCTAACGTGCCAAGTCTTTAGCTGTGAATCTGGACAGCAAAGGATTCATACAGGAGCTAAAACTGAGGCTTGAAGTGAGCGGTACTGGGGAACGGTGCTTGTTGAAAAGAAAAAAAACCTTAAAAGATATAATTTAAATCATTGATGTTAAGCACGGGGGAGGTGCACAGGCAGGCGCCGGTGCAGACTGGGGTGCGGGTTCCTTACATCAAGTTTGAAGCTTGTGGCGGCTCGAGGTTCTCATTGCCAGCATACTGTGTGTAACGTTGCAAGTTTAATTTCTCTGCGGTTTCACTTCCAGGAGCATATGATAATCCAATCAGTTCAGAATTCAAATCAGTTAAAGCTGCTCTATCGAAATTTTAACCCTCATTTTGAGCCTGGGTAGCTTGGGAGAATTTCTGGCTTGCTGCCTCTCGCCCAAGTCTGCTCCATCCTTTGAGCAGCCCGCCGCCCTCCAGGCTCACGCCCTCACCCCAAATAGTTGACAAACTAAATAAGGGTTTTAGACAGAATGAATGAACTATGAACTTAGTAAGTAACCAATTAGAAAGCACACAATCCAACCAGGAAGAGCTGGAGTTGCTTAACCAATGAGATTTGACCCAGTCACTCAATTACAAACAGATTCTAAACAGGAACTGCTTACATCCAGTAGCCCTCCACTCTCTCCTGATTTCATCCGCATCTGAATCAGCTCCTTCATTGCAGACTGGTCACCTGCCAAAGAGACAGAGGATGGTTAATGTTTCCTCCATAACATGGGCTTAACACGGACAATGGAATAAAACACAATCAGTGCTATTCTCAGGCGTGCTGCACTGTAAGGCAGTCTGAATATTCCTAAATGATCCTTCGGTTCCCGACTGCTTCACATAGATCCCGGTTTCAGACTGTAGCAAATAGCCTCAAAAGATACGGAGCCACTTACTTCCACAATCCTGGAACAATCCCAAGTTTCATACAGGAACTGACTGGAAGGTGTAGAAAAAGGGTAGCCAGTGTGGGCAGACACAGTATTGACGAGCAGCAATGACCTGTGCTACTGATATAACTCCCCAACCCAACTAAGTTAAAATGGAGTAAAATTATACTTTACACATGGTGAGAAAACAAAAGTTAAGAACATAAGAAATAGGAGCAGGAGTCGGCCATATGGCGTCTCAAGCTTGCTCCGCCATTCAATAAGGTCATGGCTGATCTTCTACCTCAACTCCACTTTCCTGTCCTATGCCCTTATCCCTTGATTCCCCTAGAGTCCAAAAATCTATCGCTCTGTCTTGAATATACTCAACGACTCAGCATCCACAGTCCTCTCTGGTAGAGAATTCCAAAGATTCACAACCCTCAGTGAAGAAATTTCTCATCTCATTTCTAAATGACTGACTCCACTCCAGGGACTTGAGCACATAAATCTAGGCTGACACTCAACTCCAGTGCAGTGCTGAGGGAGTGCTGCACTGTCGGAGGTGCCGTCTTTCAGTTGAGACGTTAAACCGAGGCCCCGTCTGCTCTCTCAGGTGGACGTAAAAGATCCCATGGCACTACTTCGAAGAGAAGCAGGGGAGTTATCTCCAGTGCCCTGGCCAATATTTATCCCTGAAATAAAGAATAGATTTGCCTTCCAAAGTTAGGCTTTATTAACTTTAAAATCGGCAGCATATCTTTCTACATCCAGTCCCAACTAAAGCTAGAAAAGGACTGAATTTAAGGTAGCCACAACACATCATGTGATCATCAACTACCAATGAGATTACAACACATATCCCAAGGCAGTTAACAAACAACGAATCACAATACTTTTACTAATCAAGGAATAATCACCACAGTCCCTCAATCAACATAACAAAAACATTATCTGGTAATTATCACATTGCTGTCTGTGGGAGCTTGCTGTGCGCAAATTGGTTGCCGCGTTTCCCACATTACAACAGTGACTACACTTCAAAAGTACTTCATTGGCTGTAAAGCACTGAGACGTCTGGTGGCCATGAAAGGCGCTATTGAAATGCAAGTCTTCCTTTCAAGCCCTCGAAGAACTTTATACGTTTCAATGAGATCACCTCTCATTCTTCTGAACTCCAGAGAATATAGGCCTAGTCTACTCAATCTCTCCTCATAGGACAGCCCTCTCATCCCAAGAATCAATCTGGTGAACCTTCATTTCACCCCATCTAAGGCAAGTATATCCTTCCTTAGGTAAGGAGACCAAAATTGTACACAGTACTCCAAGTGTGTTCTCACCAAAGCCTATATAATTGCAGCAATACTTCCTTATACTGCAATATCCCTTGCAATAAAGGCTAACATACCATCTGCCTTCCTAATTGCTTGCTGTGCCTGAATGTTAACTTTGTGATTCCTATACAAGGGCACACAAATCTCTCTGCATACCAACATACTAGTCTCTCACCTTTTACAAAATATTCTGCTTTCCATTCTTCCTACCAAAGTGAATAACCTCACATTTCCCAACCTTATACTCCATCTGCCACCTTGTTGCCCACTCACTTAGCCTGTCTATATCCCTTTGCAGCCTCTTTGCGTCCTCCTCACAGCTTACTTTCCCACCTAGCTTTGTATAGTCAGAAAACTTGGATACATTACACTCAATCCCCTCATCCAAGTCATTGATATAGATTGCAAACAGCTGAGGCCCAAGCACTGATCCTTGTGGTACCCCACCAGTTACAGTCTGCCAACCCAAAAATGACCCGTTTATTCCTACTGTTTTCTGTGCGTTGGTCAATTCTCAATCCAAGCTAATATATTACCCTCAATTCCATGAGCCCTAATCTTGAGCAACAACCTTTTGTATGGCATCTTATCGAATGCTTCTTTGAAAATCCAAATATAGTGCATCCACTGGTTACCCCTTATCTATCCTGCTAGTTACCTCCGCCTAATCATGATTTTCTAAGTGCCCCGTTACTACGTCCCTAATAATAGATTCTAGCATTTTCCCTACTACTGCTGTCAGGCTAACTGGCCTATAGTTTCCTGTATTCTCTCTCCTTCCTTTCTTGAAAAGCAGGGTTATATCTGCTACCTTCCAATCCATGGGGACTGTTCTAGGATCTGGGGAATTCTGGAAGATCAAAACCAATGCATCCACCTCTTTTAAAACCCTAGGATGTAGGCCATCAGATCCAGGGAATTTGTCAGCTTTTAGTCCCATTAATTTCTCCAGTACTTTTTCTTTACTAATATTAATGACTAAGTTTCACACTCTCATTAGACCCTTGGTTCCCCACTATTTCCGGTATGCTTTTTGTGGCTTCGACTGTGAAAACAGACACAAAATATTTGCTTAACGTCTCTGCCATTTCCTTATTTCCCATTATAATTTCTCCTGCCTCTGCCTCTAAGGGACCCACGTTTACTTTAGCTAATCTCTTTCTTTTTAAATACTTGTAGAAAGCTCTTACAATCTGTTCTTATATTTCTTGCTAGTTTACTCTCGTATTCTATTTTCTCCCATTGTTTGCTGATCTCTAAACCCCCCCGCCCCCCATACCTGCGGCTTACTAATCTTTTTGGCAACATTGTAAGCCTCTTCTTTTAATCCAATACTATCCTTAACTTCTCTAGTTAGCCACGGTTGGATCACATTTCCCATGGAGTTTTTATTCCTCAAGGGAATGTATATTCATTGAGAATTATAGAATCATAAAATGATACAGCACAGAAGGGGGCCATTCAGCCCATTGTGTCTGTGCCGGCTCTTTGAAAGAACTATCCAATTCGTCCCATTCCCCTGCCCTTTCCCCATAGCCCTGCAAAATTTTCCACTTCCAATACTTATCCAATTCCCTTTTGCAAATTACTATTAAATCTACTCCCACCACCCTTTTAGGCAGTGCATTTCAGATCATCATAACTCAGTGTAAAAATAATTCTCCGCATCCCCTCATGTTCCCTTGGATTCTTTTGCCAATTACCTTAAATCTAGTTACAGACCCTTCTGCTACTGGAAACAGTTTCTCTTTATTTACTCTATCAAAACCCTTCATGATTTTGAACACCTCTATTAAATCTTCTGTTAACCTCCTCTGCTCCAAGGAGAACAATCCAAGCTTCTCTAGTCTCTCTACGTAACTGAAGTCTTTCATCCCTGGTACCATGCTAGTAAATCTCTTCTGCACCCTCTCCAAGGCCTTGACATCATTCCTAAAGTGCGGTGCCCAGAATTGGACACAATACTCCAGCTGGGGCCTAACCAGTGACTTATAAAGGTTTAGCATAACTTCCTTGCTTTTGTACTCTATACCTCTATTTACAAAACCAAGGATGCCGTATGCTTTTTTAAACAGACTTCTCAACTTGTCCTGCCACCTTCACAGATTTGTAGAAGTACACCCCCATGTGTGTCTGTTCCTGCATCAATTGTACCATTTAGTTTGTTAAGTTTATGTTGTCGCTTCTCATTATTCCTATCAAAATGCATCACTTCACAATTCCCTGCGTCAAACTGCACCAGTCCATGTTCTCCTGGAGTCTGTTACTATCATTCTCATCGTTTACTACACTCAAAGATAATTTGGTGAAGGGTTCCTTGTTGCCTTTGCTGAAAAGGATTTATAAAATTATTTCTTTAAATGTTCGCCACTGCTTATCTAGCGTCATATCTTTTAATCTAATTTTGCCAACTCGTCCCTCATTCCTACATAATTGGCTTTGTTTACATTTAAGACCCTAGTTTCAGATTTAACTACATCACTCTCAAACTCAATATGATATTCTATCATATAATGATCCAGAGGATCCTTTACTATAAGATTACTAATGAACCCCGTCTCATTGTACACTAGAGCTAAAATTAACCCTGTCGCCTAGTTGGTTCCTCGACACATTCTTCTAGAAAACTGTCTCGAATGCATTCTATAAACTTGTCCTCCAAACTACTTTTGCCAATTTGGTTTGCCCAGTTTATATGAAGATTAAAGTCCCCTATAATTATTGCATTACCCTTGTTACATGCTCCCCTAATTTGCTGATTTATACTCTGTCCAACATTATAACTACTGTTAAGGAGCCTATAAATTACTCGCATACTGATTCTGCATCTGGGCTAAGATCCTTTCTCACTACTGTCTTTATCTTGGCCTTTATTATCAGGGCTAGCCTCCCTCCTTTTCTATTATGCCTATCTTTTCTAAAGTCAAGTACCCTGGAATATTTAGTTCCCACCCTTGGTCACCTTGCAACCATGTCTCAGTAATGGCTACTAGATCAAACCCATTTATCTCTATTTGTGCCATTAATTCATCTTTTTTCATTCATTCATAGGAGGTGGACGTGGCTGGAAAGGCCAGCATTTATTGCCCATTCCTAATTGCCTTTGAAGGTGGTGGTGAGCCGCCGCCTTGAACCGCTGCAGTCCGTGTGGGGAAGGTACTCCCACAGTACTGTTAGGGAGGGAGTTCCAGGATCTTGATCCAGCGACGATGAAGGAACGGCGATATACTTCCAAGTTAGGATGGCATGTGACTTGGAGGGGAACTTGGAGGTTGGGGTGTTTTCATGCGCCTGCTGCCCTTGTCCTTCTAGGTGGTAGAGGTCTTGGAGGTGCTGCCGAAGAAGCCTTGGCGAGCTGCTGCAGTGGTGGAGGGAGTGAATGTTTAAGGTGGTGGATGGGGTGTCAATCAAGTGGGCTGCTTTGTCCTGGATGGTGTTGAGCCTCGAGTGTTGTTGGAGCCGCACTCATCCAAGCAAGTGGAGTATATTCAACCACACTCCTGACTTGTGCCTTGTAAATGGTGGAAAGGCTTTGGGGAGTCAGGAGTTGAGTCACTCACCGCAGAATATCCAGCTTCTGACCTGCTCTTGTAGCCGCAGTAGTTATGTAGCTGGTCCAGTTAAGTTTCTGGTCAATGGTGACCCCCAGGATGTTGATGGTGGGGGATTCGGCGATGGTAATGCCATTGAATGTCAAGGGGAGGTAGTTAGACTCTCTCCTGTTGGAGATAGTCATTGCCTGCCACTTGTGTGGCACAATTGCTACTTGCCACTTATCAGCCCAAGCCTGAATGCTATCTAGGTCTTGCTACATGCGGGCACGGACTGCTTCATTAACTGAGGAGTTGCAAATTGAACTGAACACTGTGCAATCATCAACGAGCATCCCCATTTCTGACCTTATGATGGATGGAAGATCATTGATGAAGCAGCTGAAGATGGTTGGGCCTAGGACACTGCCCTGAGGAACTCCTGCGGCTCTTTTGTCCATGTTTGGACCAAGGCTATAATGAGGTCTGGAGCCGAGTGGTCCCAGTGGAATCCAAACTGAGCATCAGTGAGCAGGTTATTGGTGAGTGAGTGCCACTTGATAGCACTATCAACCACAACTTCCATCACTCTGCTGATGATCGAGATAGACTGATGGGGCAGCAATTGACCAGATTGGATTTGTCCGGCATTTTGTGGACAGGACATACCTGGGCAATTTTCCACTTAGTCGGGTAGATGCCAGTGTTGTCGCTGTACTGGAACAGCTTGGCTAGAGGCGCGGCTAGTTCTGGAGCACAAGTCTTCAGCACTGCAGCCGGGATGTTGTTACGAATGCTTCAAGCATTCAGATATAGCGCCTTTAATTTTAACTTTTCACTCAGGCCCTATTACCTTTGTTAAACTCTGACCCTTCCTGACCCACTCTGCTTGATTACTACTTTGCAGCCTTCACTTTTCTCTTTATTAGACTTATAAAATGGAGTAAAATTAGGGCTATACACATGGTGAGAAAACAAAAGTACTGAATGGTTATCAAAGGGTTATGCACGCAAGTACTAATTGTGTATTTGATTCCTGCCAGATAATAGTGTTTAATATCACAGAAACATACAACACAGGAGGCCATTCGGCCCATCGTGCCTGTGCCAACTCTTTGAAGGAGTTATCCAATTAGTCCCACTTAACTGCTCTTTCCCCATAGCTCTGCAAATTTTCCCTTTTCAAGTATTTATCCAGTTCTTCTTTGAAAGTTATTATTGAATCTGCTTCCACCACCCTTTCAGGCAGTGCATCCCAGATCAGAACAAGCTGCGTAAAATAAATTTTCATCATCTTTTGCCAATTATATTAAGCCTGTGTCCAGTAGAAACAGTTTCTCCTTATTTACTCTATCAAAACCCCTCAAAATTTTCAACATACAGGAAACTCTCGTTTAAACGGCACCTAAATATCCAGAACTCTCTAGTAACCGGCAAAATTCCCACTCCGAAAACAACACCTCAATAACCGGCAATGTTGCTGAGTCCGAGTCTGAGTCTCCCGCGGTGGCCGAGTTAGTCAGTGGGGGTAGTTCTCCAAACTGCCACTACTCGGCTTCTTGGCGCTGTCGGAAGTCGGAACACCTCAACCCCCCTGTAACAGGAGTCTGACTCTCCCGCGCTGCCGGTAGTCTCTTCTGATCCGCCATTTTACAGGGGTACTGTGTGTCTCCCACACTGCTGGTAGTCATTGCATTGCATTACCCTCAACTGGCAGTACTGTACTTAATCAAGCATCTTCCACCATCCATTTAACACAACATTCTGTAGGTGAGTACCCAATTACTGTATACTGCACATTTCTTGATTTTTTTATTTTTCTTTGTTAAAAATAGCCTCGGTAGATAACCCTCTCTGTCATCTGGAATTTTTGATCAACCAGCATCAGGCCGGTCCCGTTGGTGCCAGATACCAAAGAGTTTCCTGTAATAGTTTAATTCGTCCAAGCAAATCCTTTCAAACCTACTGACCTACAGGAGCTCCAGGCTTGTTCCTCAAGGATGGTCTGTGCTATGATACTGCAAATGGCAACCAATCTATGTAACTAAAGGAGCTAGCTTGTTAGCTTGTTTTGTTCTGATGTGTCTTCACAGGTTCTTGAACAGGAAGTTATCCAGCATAGATCAATAGAGCAAGCCATCTTAGGGTTATAGTTTTTGATTGACAACTGTATGAGGGGTCAGGCCTGTGGGAAGGGCCAGAGTTAATGATTGGCGGTAGTTCTTTGACAGACAATTTGGTGGCCAGAATTTTAAAAAACAGCATTTCCCGCCCCACCCCCCCCCCCACGACATCTTCAAGTTTTTGTTAAGTGTCAAAAACTGGGATAAAAGAGATACAAAAATTAGGCTCCAAAAAACCCGAGTAAATTCGAAGAAAAATCAGTTTCCATTTCGATCATCAAGAGTCAAGAAAACATGGAACTAAAAAGAAAAGCTGAACGATAACCCACAAATATGTGCACAGCTCAGCAATAATAGACAAAACACCCACTGAGCACACAGCACTGCCACAAGCACCAAGTATGAGGTAAAGAGCAGTTAGGGCAAGGTAGTGCAACAGATTCAGAAAAAAGGAACAATTTTTCAACCTTGTAAATATAAACAAACCTTTACTGTGGGCAAGAACAAAAGCTCTTTACAGGGGCAAGAATACAGCCCCCATCGCTTATAGCAGGTGCGTTCGTATGAAAGCAATTTGCCTGCTCTGCGTGATGGCCAGTAGAACATGGTACAGGAAACTTTCTGGTATCCGGCACGGACGGGACCGACGTGGTGCCGGTTCATCAACAATTCCGGATAACCGAACGCTATAGCAAAAGATACGGAGCTCAGCGCTCCGTCTAAAGCAACAAACCCTGTGCTTCAAAACAATCGGCACAAGTTGCAAGCATCTCTGTAGCTTAGCAACAGCTTCAGCTACACCCTTGCACAGCAACAAATGGAGTAAAAAAAGTTACCTGAACCGACTCCTGAATTTTGCCGGTGGATAGTGTGTTCCGGTTATTTAGGGGCCGGTTAATCGAAAGTTTCCTGTAGCGCTATTACAGTACAGGAAACTCTCGATTTACCGGCACCTAAATAACCGGAAATCTGTTAACCGGCAAAATTCAGGAGTAGGTTCAGGTAAGTTTTACTTCATATTAGTGGCCGTTCCTGGATCTGTGGCCGTGTAATCGGGGTTCCTGCACTTGTTGCTAAGCAACAGGGACGCTTGGTCTGTGGCCCGGGTTCCTGCACCTGTTGCTAAGCAACAGGGAAACCTGGATTTGTTGCTGTGTACGGAGCTCTTGTACCTTTTAACTATACCTCTCTGTAATCCGGACTTTTTGATAAACCGGCACCGTGCCGGTCCCGTCGGTGCCGGATAAAAAAAAGTTTCCTGTACTATATAACAAGAATGTTCCTTGTGTGCAGTGACCATTTACCCAGTTTTGTTTCCAGTTCTACACTGACCTGCTGCTTTATTTAAACTGCAGTCAGTGCTGTGTACAAACTGTAAGCCCACACCACTTGAGGGGATTGAAGGGCTCAAGTACACAAAAGGTAATTGAACATTAACAAGCTATTTACTTACATATGTTTGTTCTTGCATTCAGTGCAACCGTAACAAGGTACAAACTAACAAATCAGAGTCATAATGGCACAGAAGGGGGCCATTCGGCCCACCGAGTCCGTGCCGGCTCTCTCTGGAGCAATCCAGTCAGTCCCATTCCCCCGCTCTATCCCCGTAGCCCTGCAAGTTTACTTCCCTCAAGTGCCTATCCAGTCTCCCCTTGAAAACATGTGAGTATCTCCGCTTCCACCACTTCCGTCGGCAGCGAGTTCCAGGTCCTCACCACTCGCTGCGTAAAAAAGTTTTTCCTCACGTTCCCCCTGTATCTCTTGCCCAAAACCTTAAATCTGTGACCCCTAGTACTTGTACCATCAACTAGTGGGAACAGCCTTTCCCCGTCTAGCCTATCCAAACCCATAATCTTGTACACCTCTATCAAATCACCCCTCAACCTCCTTTGCTCTAATGAAAGCAAATCCAGCTTCTCCAACCTGTCCTTGTAGCCAAGATTCCCCATCCCCGGAACCATTCTGGTAAATCTCCTCTGCACCCTGTCAAGGGGCCTTCACATCCTTCCTAAAGTGTGGTAACCAGAACTGGACGCAGTACTCCAGTTGTGGCCTAACCTATAAAGATTCAGCATAACTCCTCTACTTTTTCACTCAATACCTCTATTTATGAAGCCCATGATCCCATATGCTTTGCTAACCACTCTCTCAATATGTCCTGCCACATTTAGGGACCTATGCACATTAACTCCCAGGTCCCTCTGTCCCTGCACACTCTTCAAAACTATGCCATTAAGTGCATATTGCCTCTCCCTGTTCTTTCTGCCAAAGTGTAAACACAGCTGCTTCTGCCCGAACTAAACAGAGCACGCAAGACATTATAACCGGTAACTTTGAAATTGATGTTAATGCAAATGACTAAGTTTATCCATTTTTGGTCGATATAAGCCATTGTCCGTTTTAAACATGGACGTTTCTTATCTCAAAATATCTTTTGGAAGGGAACCACATATCCGCAGCATAACTAAGACCGCCTATTTCCACCTCCGTAACATTGCCCGTCTCCGCCCTTGCCTCAGCTCATCCGCTGCTGAAGCACTCATCCATGCCTTTGTTACCTGTAGACTTGACTATTCCGACGCACTCCTGGCCGGCCTCCCACGTTCTACCCTACGTAAACGTGAGGTCATCCAAAACACGGCTGCCCGTGTCCTAACTCACACCAAGTCCCGTTCACCCATCACCCCTGTGCTTGCTGACCTACATTGGCTCCCAGTTAAGCAACGCCTCAATTTCAAAATTCTCATCCTTGTTTTTAAATCCCTCCATGGCCTCGGCCCTCCCTATCTCTGTAACCTCCTCCAGCCCCACAACCCCCCCCCCCCCCCCCCCCGAGATATCTGCGCTCCTCTAATTCTGCCCTCTTGAGCATCCCTGATTATAATCGCTCCACCATTGGTGGCCGTGCCTTCTGTTGCCTAGGCCCTAAGCTCTGGAATTCTGTCTAAATCTCTCCGCCTCTCTTTCCTCCTTTAAGATACTCCTTAAAACCTACCCCTTTGACCAAGTTTTTGGTCACCTGCCCTAATTTCTCCTTATGTGGCTCGGTATCAAATGTTTTGTCTTATTACACTCCTGTGAAGCACCTTGGGATGCTTTACTAAGTTAAAGGCGCTATATAAATACAAGCTGTTGTTGTTGAAGCCCACTTTATGAGGCCCCACCAGCCGCCACTGTGCAGCTGCGGCATGCCGAATAGGGAAACGTACTGGTGGCTGAAAGGGTGAATGTAGAATTAACAAGCAGTTACAATATTAGGGCCTTATTTGAACAGGGGCTGAAGGTAGAGGACTCAGTGCCAGTGTTACAGCTATACTTATATGATTTGGGGTTTTTACCTCCCAACGACCATTAAGCTGCTTTGAAGTCACTAACAAATGACATCAAGGACCATGTGGCTAGCAATAGTATCAGTTTATACTTAGAGTAAGGGATTTTGTACCAAAGGAAGGAACTTGCATTTATATAGCGCCTTTCATGAGCTCAGGACGTCCCAAACCGCTTCACAGCCAATGAAGTAGTTCTGAAGTGTAGTCACTGTTGTAATGTAGGAAATGCGGCAGCCAATTTGCACACAGCAAGATCCCACAACCGGCATCGTGATAATGACCAGATAATCTGTTTTAGTGATATTGGTTGAGGGGTGAATATTGGCTAGGACGCCCCTGAAAGGCTTCAAACATTTAATACGAGCAGCCTGGCAAAGCAGAACACTGAAAGCTGCCCCTTGATGAGAGCCAGTTCATAATCTAAACCCAGTTTTTAAGATGTGAAGAAACAAGCAACAAGCCTCGAAACCAGAATTTGACAGGAGTCGAGGGGCTTTTAGATTTCATCAGCTTGGAGTCACTGGCGTGAGCGGTGGCGGGGACTGTATTCCTACCCCTGTAAAGCGCTTTTCTTGGAAGGTGCTATTTTGATATTTTTTGATATTTTTGTGCAGCTCATGCAGACTGCACTGGGTGTCCATCAGCTGCTACAGCAGAAGAGCCACAAGTGATCAGCACACTGTCACTGCTGAACTCGCCTCAGGTCTTCATCAATTCTCCCGGCTCCTTGAAGGAATTTAACACTGAAAATTGGGCCTCGAGATGAGCGCATTGCGTTAGTGACACCGTCACACACTGTGGGATGTACAGGGCTGTGACATAAAGCACGTCATCACACATTCGGCATGACGATGTCACCAATGCGATGCAGACAAATGCCAACATCTGATTTTCATAGACTGGGAGAAATGTTTTTTTTTTTTTAAATGACAAACATTGGGAGAATTTTTTTTATTTTTTTATTTTTTTAAACCGCTCCACCAACCTGGTAAAATCCACAAATTTTTGGTAGAAATCAGTAAAAAAAAAAATGACTTTAAATGATCCCTAGCTGTCCAGGACAACACCTGAGGAATGTCCACTTAGACAAGGCATTGAAGGGCTGCCTTGGAGGCCCGTGGAGCCATATCTGAGCACAAGTCGGGGGCTTCGGAAGAGGAGGGAAGATTGTAGCAATGACACGTTGCTAAAGGAACTCCAGGAATAGCCCCAGTGTGTCTGGCTGAACTCCTTTGATACCACTGGGTTCGGAGAGGCTCTGCCTATGCCTCAAGCACACGCGATCTTACCTATATTATAATCGCAGTAACGGATGTTGGGAGAGATCTCCTCCACGCGCTGATGGTACAGCACTGCCTGCTCATCTGAAAATGCACTGGCTAACTTCTCGTAGATTGTCCTGTCAAAGACAAAGAAAAATTAGGGTCAAAATCTCCAAACGGCACACAGCCAGGCACTTTCACACTGGCAAACAGCTAGGCACATAAACTCGCAAGTATTTAAAATGGCCCCATTGTATTGGTGGGGGGTAACACACTGTCACTTGAGAGATTGTGCCATTACTACCCCCACTCCTGACACTGCTCACATCTTTCAACAACAACTTGCATTTATACAGCACCTTTAATGCAGTAAAAGGTCCCAAGACACTCCACAGGAGCGTAATCAGACAAAAATTGACACCGAGACACATTAGGTCGTTGTGGCCAAACGCTTGGTTAAAGAGAAAGAAGGTAAGAAAGAACTTGTATTTATATAGCGCCTTTTACCACCTCAGGCCATCCCAAAGCGCTTGCTTTACAGCCAATGAAGAGGTAGATTTTAAGCAGCCTCTTAAAGGAGGAGAGGGAGGTGGCGAAGCAGAGATATTTCAGGAGGGAATTCCAGAGCTTAGGGCCTAGACAGCTGAAGGCACGGCCACCAATGGTGGGGCGAAGGAAGCGGGGATGCACAGCCTATATATATGTATATAGTTCATTACATAGTCTACACAATTAGATTCCATTTTAGTCCAACTCAATGGTGTGTGTTATTTGTATTGTGCATTTAAACAGAGCAAGACAGAGTGAGCAAGACAAAAAACAAAAGTAACAAGCACCTTGGGGACAGTGAAGTGGTACAACACGGGTGTGCATGTCCAACACTCCACACGGAGAGCATCTGCTTTTCACCCCGTCCGTCATTGTTCAGAATCCCGTCCCTTGCTTAGGGAAGAGCAAGTGACGGGCGGCATTGGCCAAGGCTCTGCCCAATGGCCAGTGCTTCACCTTGTGGAGGTGGAGGAGCAGGTTGGTCAATCGCCCTCACCGCCAGGAATGACGTGTAGCAAGAGACAAAGAGAGGGGAAAAATACCGTTTCAAAATAGCCTGTCTTACTCAAACACAGTAATGCCCGGCCAAATCAACCTGTCGACGTCGACAGTGCCTATGTTCAGGCTGGTGCTGGTACAAAGACCGAGGAAAATAAGGCACTGCTCCCTTCCACATAAACTTCTGTAAAAGGTCATTCAAATACTTTGTTATGCCACTCCTCAGCAATCCCAATGCTTTTTATGAAGCATTCTGAAATAAATGTTCAGCTGACCAGAGTTTGAATCGTTGGAGCAAGTATCAATAAAAAGCTTGTACAGCAAACTTCGTGCTATCCGGCACCGACGGGACCGAGCTGTTGCCGTTCCCTCAAAACTGCCGGACAAACCAGTGCTAATGTTGAAACATACGGAGATTTTGAGCTCCGTATCTGGCAACAAACCCTGTTGCTTAGCTTCTAAACAGTCGTAGTACTCTCTCTAGCTTAGCAACAGCTTCAGTGAGACCTTGCAGAGCTTGACTGTTGAGAAAAAAGCAACGAAAAGAAAAAAAACATAATGAAACGGCTCCTGATTTTTGCCGGTGGCTCGAGCTTGCCGAACAGTTAGCCTCCGGATAACACAAAGTTTCCTGTACTTTAAAGCAAGCTTCATCCACAGATACAAGTATTTTTGATCATGGCCAGAATGTTTAGCAAGAAACGAGTACTCACAGCATTTCCATCACACCAGCACTCGTCTAACAACCTACCAGACCTTCAAATCCAACAACTGCAAATGAGAGCTACTGTCTGTGCTCTCCAAGGAAGGTGAGAAACAGACATTAAGCACTGTTGCCCTAGTAACATCCCAATTGTCCTCATCCCATTGCTCAGACAGAGAAGGTGCACACTAACTATTCCTCCATTCTCACATCAGATAGAGAAGGCATGCCCCAACCATTCCCAAGAATCCTCCGCCCTCCTGTTTTACAAAAAGCTCGGAAGGAAAAAGCCTCAAAACAATTACTACTAAAGACAACAGGTCTTTATCTCAGGCTGACATCAAATGGGATAAGTAGAGCTGTTCAGAACAGAGACTGCCCATGTCTTCCAGCAAACTATCTTCAGCAGTTTAATCAATGACCTTCCCTTTGTCAAAGTCCTGAGTGGAGCCGTTCACTGATGATTCCAGTGTTCAGCCTCATTCACAACTCCTCCAACAATGAGGCAGCCGATGCCAGTCTACAGATGGACCTGGGTAACAACTGGGCTTGGGCTGGCAAGTGCCGGGTAATGACCATCTCAAACAAGAAAAATCCCAGCCACTTACCCAACCTTCAATGACACCACAATTGCCGAGTCCCCCCACCATCAACATCATGCAGGTCACCATTGACCAGAAAACTAATTGGACCAGCCATATCAACACTGCGGCTACAAGAGCAGGGAACAGGCTAGGTACTCTGCAATGAGTGGATACTGGCCTCTCAAAGTCCTCCACCAACTACAAGGCTTAAGACAGCATGGTACAATCGCAACAACTTAAGCAGCTCAACATCATTCAGGATAGTCGTTCACTTGATTGGCATACTGGCCAATGGACTCAATACCCACCCCTTCCATCACTGGAACACTCTGGCTGCAGTATGTACAATCTACAGGATGCACTGCAGCAACTTATTAAGCTTATACTTTCACAGCACCTCCTTGCCCTGCAACCTCCATCACCGAGGACAAGAAAAGCAATGACATGGGAAAACCCTCTCTCCAAATTATAGACAATTGTGACTCGAACATTTAACGCCATTCCTTCATTGCTGCTGGGTCAAAATCTTGGAATTCCCTACCTAACCCCATTGTGGGAATTTCATGAGCAAAAGGGCTGAAGTGATTCAAGGCAGCCTCCCATCATCACCTTCTATGGGGAGCTAGGGATGGGCAATAAATGCCAACCTTGCTAGTGTCGCCCACATCCCAAGAACGGAAAAAAGCCTCATACACCCATGACCCAAGGGAGTAAAACCATGGCAACATGCCGCAAACGGGGGAGTGGGCAGGTGTAGGAGACACAGAAGCGCACATTGAGAAGGCAGGGGTGAATATAAAGGAACACTAACGTAAAGAAGCAAATCACTCACTTGCATTTGTGCAAAGCCTCCATAGCACCTTTCCACTCCTGTAGCTCAAAACTCAGCATGCCTTTAAGATAGGCGGTGTAGGCCTGAAAGGAATGCAAAGCTATCAGCAGGAAAACACATCTGCTACGATACAAGAGGGAGCAGCAGAGCCACACTAATATTTTAGACGATCAAACTGAGTAACAAAGCAGAAGCAACCGATTTGCAGTGCTCACAGGTTAGGTGTTAATAGCCCGTCGGATCCCACCCTGTCTTCACACTCTGGAGTGATGGTCAGGATATAACTGCTGGTCATGGAGCTACACAGTACATAGAATCAACAGCACAGAAACAGACCATTCAGCACAACGGCTCTAGGTATGTGGTTATACTCCACACAAGCCTCCTCTTTCTCTACCCGTCTCACCATGCACCCATAACCCTCTAGTCCCTTCTCCCTCATCTGTGCATCAAGCCTTCCCCTTTGTCATGCCATTGGGAGAGCAGCGGACTGCAGACAGGTGATTTATTTCTCCACCTGCTGTTCTCCATAGTATGAACCACACCGGCAATAAACTGCCATCATTGTAGACCCACGTATACATGTTGTCAAGTTATATCCCCTTTTTAATTAAAGCAAATCAGAAGCAGGTCTATGTATTAATGACAGAGCTTGAGCAACGATAAAGGGACTGGCTTCCAAATGCAGAGGGTAAGAGAGAGTGACGCAGAGATCACAATCCCCAAATGGGATCAAAATCCCTTAAAATATAAAAGCACAATGAGATCCAAGGACTGCTCCCCTCCCCTCCAATGCGACAAGCTGCTAAGCCTTGTTTCCTCTGTGCAGGTTCCACACCACCCCATCCACCTATTTACCTGAGCTTCCAATTTTGTTTTTGCATCAACACGGTTGCTCTCGCACAGGCGCTCCAGCTCCTCTGCGTGCTTGACAGCTTTCCTGAGCCGAGAGAACAGGTGGAAGCGTTTGCGAGGTTCGGTGTTCGCTTCTTGTTTCAGCTGCATGGCGTAGCTCCACGCTCGCTCTGCGTCCATTAGAACCAGCAGCAAATACCTAAATACAGGAGGGGCAGGATTAGGCAAAGCACTGCGCATCTATCAATAGACTGAACATACTGCGAGGCCTCTGGTACCCGGCACCGCCAACATCTACAACACCCACCACTACTAATTAGTGGCTCATTCAGCTCTCAAAGCACCTCATATAATTCAGATAGCTGAGGAGTTTAAATGGGCAATTTGGGGCCATAAGGCACATGAACACTTCCTTCGCTCCACTCCCTTTGTCCCACCATTGGTGGCTGTGCTTTCAGCCGTTTAAGCTCCAAGCTCTGGAAATCCTTCCCTAAACCTCTCCGCCTCTATCTCCTCCTTTAAGACCCTCCGTAAAACCGACCTCTTCAGCCGCCCATGCTAAGATCTCCTTCTTCGGCTTGGTAGGGATTTTTGTCCGATCACGCTCCTCTGACGCGCTTTGGGCGTTTTCCTATTTTAAAGACGCTGTATAAATGCAAGTTGTTGTTGTTGAAAAAGGCGCAACTGGCAAGCGAATGATTCACTGTAAGCTGTGCCCCCACCATATTCTGGGGTCCATTACCTGGGGTCCATGTTCAGGGCTCAGATCGGGGGTACACTGGAGTGTCAGTGTTTGTGCCCTAATGAGACCTATTACCACCAGCACTTCATGCGTGCACAAGGTTTCTGTCCTTGTGGGTCACATAGCCGAGTCACGAGGGGCACATTTAAGTCCATACTTCTATTAATTTGCAGATATCTCAAAGCACTGATACCAACTGATCTTGGTGTTCTGATTTAAGATTTATCAAACAATGAGGCAACAGCACTGAGAATAGCCCTTTCAAAACTTCCAGGTCCCGGAAATTATAACAGGAGACCCAGCAAGCAAGAAATATAATCCTAAACGGGATTGTGTTGTCTGGGCTCGGAGATCTCCAGGAACATGTGGTCCTCGGGTCTCAGGCTGAACAACCTCTGCCCCAGTGTTGTTTTACTTAAAATGCTCTCTCCAGACAACACAATTCTGGAAGGACATAGCCTATACTATATTGTACTGCAGGTGCCTTTTACAGTTCAAAAGGATGTAATATGAGAATTCAATGTGCCCACCATTATACTTTACTGAAATCGGCGCTGGGAACTGTGGCTGCATTTCCTTGTTATTTCTTCAGTGGCCATCACATAGACACAAGGATATCTGCTGACCAATGTTCCCTATAAGCTGCGCTTTGTTCTGTGCGGCCGGTTTCTTTTAATGCGCGGTCCCTTTAAATTTCTGCGCATGCGCGGTATTTGCAGTGTGAAAGCCGGTGAGCGGCCTGCGCGGAACATTGCAGATTACTGCGCCATCGCACCTTAGCGGGAACATTGCTGCTGACTATTATACAGCAAGGTTGCCCAAACTGGAGCCCATGGACCATATCCAGCCTTCAAGCTCTGGTAAACTGACACACGGGTTTTATTTGCAGACTCTTGCGTTCTGTGAGCCCGGAGGTTTGGAAAGGGCCTTTTTTTAGCGCCGCTGCCTCACTGATGGATAAACATCAAGCTCCATCAGCATCATAACTTGAGGTATCTGCAAGTTAACAGGGACAGGGCAGCGCAGATTTATACTTTATTAAAGTTCATCAACTGAAACGTTAACTCTGTATTTTTCTCTCTCCACAGATGCTGCCTGACCTGCTTAGTGTTTTTCTGTTTTTATTTTGAAGTTTATATGCGGCTTCCAAGGCTCCATAGCACACGCCCAAGCGACCCACAAAGACATAACCCTCGGACTCTCCTGCTGTGCAGGTGGGATTTGAACTTGCACCGGTGGGTTGCTAGTCTGGTACCATAACCACTAGGTTACTGTACCCATTTGTGTTTGAAATAAATCAAGGTTTACTAAAGAGGAATTTTGTCTGGGTAAATACTGGGAATGATTTTTGATCCATTTTATTTGGGACAATTGGTTTGTTTACTGGTTGTTGTGCAGCAGACACAGTGGAGATGCACAGGCCACAGAGTTAAGTACCAGGAATGACAACTCATGCTAGGAGTCCCAGCCACTGTCTCCAGGAATGAAGAGGTGGTTCAAGCAGAATGACTGTTCTGCCACCTTGTACCTAGCAGCAGCATCAAGCACTCTAGCACAGCACAGCTACAATGCAGCGTTCTCCATACAGTTCTCTGTACAGCATCAAGCACCCTAGACTCTTTTACAGTGCAGCATAGCATAGTTCAGATACACTGCAACCCTATACAGCAGCAAGCACTCCCTCGCTCTGGTACAGCGCAGATCAAGTACCATAAATCGGGAATTTTTCAATCAAATACATTTCACTACATTGTGCTTTTTAATTCAAATGAATCTTTGCAGAAGTACTGGCAAACTATTCATTCAGCTCCATTTTGTTACAAAAAGTCACTCATTCTCCGCAGAGTTTGTTTCTCTTCCAATCTACCTGACCACGCTGGGCATATTTGTGCCACATGAAGATCAAGTGTTGACCAAGAATGAGACTGGAAGCATTTGAAGTCATTTCACCGAGAACCATCAACAGTAAAAGCTGTGTGGGTAAAGGACCCCTCCAGCCCTGGATAGACTCTAGCCCACTATCAGTACACAGCCCAAAGGGCAATGCAAATGAAAATCAGGACGGCAGTATAATTTCCAGTTTCCTACCTGTTGTCTGACAGAATCTCCGCTGTGACCTTCTTGCCCGTGAACTTGTGTCTGTTTCCCATTTTAAAGCCAAGCGCCTTCCTGAGACGGCGGAGTCTGCGCGAACAGTAACCCCTACAGCCAACCAAGGAGAGAGTTAGTGACGATGCAGCCAATGCTGGTCCATCTCCAACACAAATCAATAGAGGTACAGGAGCTGCAGCCAAGCAGCCACTACAACACTAACTCACCTGTGTACACACTCAACCCGCCCACAAGGGAGAATAACCACAGCAACTCCCAGGCGAAGAGGGGGAGAATAACTTCACCAGCATAGTATCATACAGCATAGGAGGCCATTCGGCCCATCACGTCTGTGCAAGCTCTTTGATAGAGCGATCCAATTAGTCCCATTCCCCTGCTCTTTCCTATAGCCCTGCAAATTTCTCCTTGAGATTTAGTTATTTTTGACTCTAGCCCATCTTTCCCATCTCTCAAAACTCAACTGTAAGCAAGAAAAACAAAGATTCACATGAGCAGGATTGTTGACATGTTAATGATATAGTCCAAATTTTAAAAAGGCACCCAATGATCACGGTTTGTTCTCCAACAGTTCCCAGACTTGTGAGGACTTCCTTCTTGCCCAAAGTCTAAAACGCAGAGTGAGAGAGACAGGAATGCACGTGGGAACGTACAAAGAACTGTACGCACACCCACGAACAAGGATCAAGCATGCGAGACGAACAAGAATCAAGCATGCGAGAGGAAGAACAGAGCAAGGGTTTGCACACGGTGAAGGGGAAGCACGGCGCAAACCAAAAGCACAGGTGAACCAAAGGAGAAAGCAGGGGGTTCTCAGAGGGAGGGGGAAGCAGAAGAGGCTTGCAGTCTTCACTGTAAAGGAAACTCCAGGCTGGGACTCTCAATCCTGGTTTAAAACAGCTGCTTAAGTCACACCCATAAAAGTCTCACGAAATGTTCATTTGCTCAGAGCTGCAGAGCACACGAACAGGAGGCGGCCATTCAGCCCCTCGAGCCAGTGCTGCCATTCGGTTAGATCATGGCGGATCTGTACCTCAACTCCATTTACCCACCTTTGATCCGTATCCCTCGATACCTTTACCAGCTTTTGAATAAAAGATTTTGGTTTACTGGGGAGGAATCAATCAATGACCATCCTCAGGCCCAAAAGGGTAGTGCAAGAGTGGGGCTACTGGTTTTATTTTAAAATGGCCTGTAAAAGTTCAGCTGTCAAACACACAAGCAGGAAAATAAAGACCAACTGAAACGCAGACCCTGCAAATAACAGCACTTTCCATTACACTCCCTGGCTTGAGCGCATTTTTGGGCTGCCTATCAAATTGAGTGAATTACAGGAAACTTTCTTTTATCCGGCACCGACGTGGTGCCGGTTCATCAAAAATTCCGGATAACCGAACGCTATAGTAAAAGATAGGGAGAGCTGACAGCTCCGTATAAAGCAACAAACCCTGTAACTGTAGAACAATGGCCACAAGTTCCAAGCGTCTCTGTAGCTTAGCAACAGCTGCAGCCACACCCTTGCACAGCAACAGATAGAAGGCGGCAAATACCATATGAAGTAAAACCTACTCCTGAATTTTGCCGGTTAACCGAGATTTCCGGTTATTTAGGTGTCGGTAAATCGAAAGTTTCCTGTAACAAGGTCCTGAACTTATTCACAGAATCACAGAAACCCCACAGTGCAGATAGAGGCCATTTCGGCCCATCGAGCCTGCACCGACACATATCCCACCCAATCCCCATAACCCCTACACCAACACATATCCCACCCTATCCCCGTAAACCCAAGTATTTAATCCCCCTAACACTAAGGGTCAATTTATCATGGCCAATCAACCTAACCCGCACATCTTTGGACTGTGGGAGGAAACCGGAGCACCCGGAGGAAACCCACGCAAACACGGGGAGAATGTGCAAACTCCACACAGACAGTCACCCGAGGCCGGATTCGAACCCGGGTCCCTGGCGCTGTGAGGCAACAGTGCTAACCACTATGCCACCGTGCTGCCCTATTCTGTGACTTATTTGTTTATTGGAAGGAGAAAGATATATAGCACGTCGGTTTCAGTGGGAAGGTACAAACTTGTGCCGGGAATAATACATGGCAAGTTCCCAATCTCAACGATGCCATTTGGGAAAGGGTGCAGGGGGAAACCCCACTACTTGGGAGGAGGGGAATACAGGCACCTCACACCTAGCAAATGTTGGGCTGGGTATTTTCTTGCGGAGGACAAAATCAAGGGCAGGCCACCCTGTGCCACTCTCCTTTATCCCAGCAACTAGTTATCAAACTAGTAAGAGAACATGAATCGGGTTACTCTGTAAACGCCTCACTCTGCAGGACAATGCAGTGTTACTCTGTAAACGCCTCACTCTGCAGGACAATGCAGTGTGGGCACTGGAGACTGCGGGAGAGGGGGGGGGGGGCGGCGGGGTGTATAAAAAATACAGTATTTCTCTATGCCATTTGCACCCTGTGGGAAAATGGGGCAAGATTTTCATACAATTTGACTTTTAGATCCCCAGTTTGCAAATCGGTCATCTGTATAAAACTGTACACTGCCCAAACCTGTAGAACGTAATCCCAATCAACAAAATACAAGAGCCAGCAGGCTGTGGGTGGAAGTCCTGAGGCACAGAATTGCATGTCAGCCGACAGTGAGGAAGATCACAAGTGATTCCTGGGTTCCTTCAGGAATACTCCAATAATCTATATAGGCCATTGCAACCCTTTGATTAGATGCCAGCCTGTAACTCACTCCAGGCTGTTATTCTGTAAATAACCCAATGAATCCCTTGATTAGATTCCAGTTTGTGACTCACTCCCAGGTAGCTGTTGCTCACTGTGACAAGATATTATGCTGTTACAGGAAACTTTCGATTAACCGACCACTAAATAACCGGAACGTTCTATCCACCGGCAAAATTCAGGAGTCGGTTCAGATAACTTTTTTTTACTTTTAGTTACTTTTTTTACTCCATTTGTGGCTGTGCAAGGGTGTAGCTGAACCTGTTGCTAAGCTACAGAGACGCTTGCAACTTGTGCCGATTGTTTTGAAGCTGAACAGGGTTTGTTGCTTTATAAGGAGCTCTGAGCTCCGTATCTTTTACTATAGCGTTCGGTTATCCGGCATTGTTGATGGACCGGCACCAGGTCGGTCCCGTCCGTGCCGGATACCAGAAAGTTTCCTGTACCATGATTAATTATAGAATCATAAAAATTTACGCCGCTGAGAGGCGCCATTCGGCCCATTGTGTCTGTAACGGCTGACAAAGAGCTCTCCAGCCTAATCCCACTTTCCAGCTCTTGGTCCGTAGCCTTGTAGGTTACGGCACTTCAGGTGCATATCCAAGTGCTTTTTAAATACAATGAAAGTTTCTTCCTCTACCATCCTTTCAGGCAGTGAGTACCAGGCCCCCACCACCCTCTGGGTGAAAAGATTTCTCAACTCCCCTCTAATCCTTCTACCAATGACTTTAAATCTCTGCCCCCTGGGTATTGACCTCTCTGCTAAGGGAAATAGGTCCTTCCTATCCACTCTATCCAGGCCCCTCATACACGTGGATGTTGTTGAAGGAAAGTCCGTGACAGGCCTGAAAGAAATCTAAACCTTTATAAAACTTTTCCAGGAGCTCTACATTGTCTATTTTGGTGCTGTTAAAGGACGGCGCACCAGCTGAGCAAGCGCCCCTCACCACCCTGCAACTTGATCTTTAAAATTGCACCTTTGCGCAGGTTAGACAGTCTGACTAAGGGAAATAAATTACGTAGCAGTGCAATAGATAAGCTTTTCAATAATCAAGAAATGAAGCAACTTTATACACTGGCTAATGCAGTAACTAAGACCTTCCCCCAGTGATCCGTGGTCAAAGGGTACAGCACACAGCGGAAACTTAACTGCTCCTGGCGCACAGTGCCACCAGTGAATTCTTCAAGCCCTGCTGCAGTTGACTGAGCTACACCCACCCTCTCGCACCTTTGTCTGACACCATGTTTGAAACGTGCAAGCTTACCAGCGCCAAGTTGACACATAGACAGCACGCACCAACAGACTATCGCCACCGACCTGTATCTCTGGTAGTCTTCATGTCGTAGGCCGTGTTGTTGCTGAGAGTCCTTGATGATCTGCAGGACTAGAATTCATACATTGAGGAAAACAGGGTGTGA
The DNA here is from genome assembly GCF_052327205.1 of Somniosus microcephalus. Taxonomy (NCBI): domain Eukaryota; kingdom Metazoa; phylum Chordata; class Chondrichthyes; order Squaliformes; family Somniosidae; genus Somniosus; species Somniosus microcephalus. Next base: position 17,480,718 of record NC_141007.1, read on the forward strand.
ATAAGTGCGTAGCTGCTTCACACTGAAGGCAGTGAGATGAGGAAAGTAATCAAGCACTGAGCAACGCAGGGCAGGGAGGGACTCTGGTTCGAATCCCATTATGCCCCCAGTTACCCGATCTTGCGGTGGCAGCTGTGCAGGAGCCTACAATTGAGGGAGAGGGAGAAACAGATAGACAGGGCTCTCCTTCCTGCTCACAACTGATTTGCCAAGCGCTGCGCCTACTGAGAGGTCAGAACCATTTCCAGCTACCAAACTCATCAATCTGGTTGAGACCCAATATACTGCGCCTGCAGCTTTTTGGCTGTTCCAACTTCGGAGTGAGACTGGGGCATGGCAGAGCACCAGTTTTGCTAATCCAGATTTCTCCCATTCTTTGTTCTTGCAATAAACAACATTGTACTTCCCGTGAGTCTTGCCTGCTCTGAGCCAGACAGATCAGGTTGCCCTGAGCTAGCCCAGTAAACCAAATAGGGGAATCCAGTAACAGAAGAGTACATGTCTGCGTAGCACAGGTATTAAAAACATAAGAAATACGAGGAGTCGGCCATTTGGCCTCTCGAGCCTGCTCCGCCATTCAATAGGAACATGTCTGATCTTCTACCTCATCTCCACTATCCCCCATATCCCTTGATTCCCTTAATATCCAAAAATCTATCGCTCTCTGTCTTGAATATACTCAATGACTGAGCCTCCACAGCCCTCTGGGGTAGAGAATTCCAAAGATTCACCACCCTCCGAGTGAAGACATTTCTCATCGCTGGCCTAAATGGCCGACCCCTTATTCTGAGACTGTGACCCCTGGTTCCAGACTCCCCAGCCAGGGGAAACATCCTCCCTGCATCTACCCTGTCAAGCCCTGTAAGAATTTTGTATCTTTCAATGAGATTGCCTCTCATTCTAAACTCTAGAGAATATAGGCCTAGTCTACTCACTCTCTCCTCATAGGACAATCTCCCCATCCCAGGAACCAGTCTGGTGAACCTTCGTTGCACTCCCTCTATGGCAAGTATATCCTTCCTTCGGTAAGGAGACCAAAACTGTACACAATACTCCAGGTGTGGTCTCACCAGGGCCCTATATAACTGCAGCAAGACGTCTTTACTCTTAAACTCAAATCCTCTTGCAATAAAGGCCAACATACCATTTGCTTTCCTAATTGCTTGCTGTACCTGCATGTTAACTTTCAGTGATACGTGTACAAGGACACCCAGGTCCCTCTGAACACCAACATTTCCCAATCTCTCATCATTTAAAAAATACGATTCTTTTCTATTTTTCCTACCAAAGTGGATAACTTCACATTTCTCCACATTATATTCCATTTGCATTGTTCTTGCCCACTCACTTAGCCTGTCTATATCCCCTTGAAGCCTCCTTGCATCCTCCTCACAACTTACATTCCCACCCAGCTTTGTATTAAACTGCACAGTCTTTATACTTCAGAACCGGCAGTCACCAAATCAGTTCATCGCCTTCGACACTTCTCACCGAAAGACTTGCATTTTTATAGCACCTTTCACGACCACCGGATGTCCCAAAATGCTTTACAGCCAATGAAGTACTTTTTGCAGTGTTGTCACTGTTGTAATGTGGGAAACGAGGCAGCCAATTTGCGCACAGCAAGCTCCCACAAACAGCAATACTCTGTGATGTTGATTGAAACATAATAATTGTGTCTTCTTGTAACTGTCTTAGGTCAGCGGACACAAGGTAAAAGAGGGGGTTCAGGTCAGGAAGGAGTTAATGGCCTGGGCTGGAGGGAGTAGTCACACCACGGTCTGAACTGGAAGGGCAATTTTAATGAGGTTGCAGCCTCGTCACCTGTCTGTACAGTTTACCTGTCAGTGAGTCCTGGTGCACAGGGGAACCTTTTTTTTAAAAATTCATTGATGGGATGTGGACGTCGCTGGCTAGGCCTGCATTTAGTGCCCATCCCTAATTGCCCTTGAGAAGATGGTGGTGAACCGCCTTCTTGAACCGCTGCAGTCCATATGGTGTAGATACACCCACAATGCTGTTAGGAAGGGAGTTCCAGGATTTTGGCCCAGCGACAGTGAAGGAACGGCGATACAGGTCCAAGTCAGGATGGTTTGTGGCTTGGAGGGGAACTTGTAGGTGGTGATGTTCCCATGCGTCTGCTGCCCTTGTCCTTCTAAGTGGTAGAGGTCGCGGGTTTGGAAGGTGCTGTTAAAGGAGCTTTGGCGAGTTGCTGCAGTGCATCTTGTAGATGGTACACACTGCAGCCACAGTGCGCCGGTGGTGGAGGGAGTGAATGTTGAAGGTGGTGGATGGAGTGCCAATCAAGTGGGCTGCTTTATCCTGAATGGTGTCGAGCTTCTTGAGTGTTGTTGGAGCTGCACTCATCCAGGCAAGTGGAGAGTATTCCATCACACTCCTGACTTGTGCCTTGTAGATGGTGGAAAGGCTTTGGGGAGTCAGGAGGTGAGACACTCGCCACAGAATTCCCAGCCTTTGGCCTGCTCTTGTAGCCACAGTATTTATATGGCTGGTCCAGTTCAGTTTCTGATCAATGGTAACCCCCAGGATGTTGATAGTGGGGGATTCAGCGATGGTAATGCCATTGAATGTCAAGGGGAGATGGTTAGAGTCTCGCTTGTTGGAGATGGTCATTGCCTGGCACTTGTGTGGTGTGAATGTTACTTGCCACTTGTCAGCCCAAATCTGAATGTTGTCCAGGTCTTGCTGCATATGGACACGGACTGTGTCAGTATCTGACGAGTCTCGAATGGTGAACAGTGTGCAATCATCAGCGAACATCCCCACTTCTGACCTTATGATGGAGGGAAGGTCATTGATGAAACAGCTGAAGATGGTTGGGCCTAGGACACGGCCCTGAGGAACTCCTGCAGTGATGTCATGTGATTGAGATGAATGACCTCCAACAACCACAGCCAACTTCCTTTGTGCTAGGTATGATTCCAACCAATGGAGAGTTTTCCCCTTGATTCCCACCAATGGAGAGTTTTCCCCTTGATTCCCATTGACTTCAGTTTTGCTAGGGCTCCTTGATGCCACACTCGGTCAAATGCTGCCTTGATGTCAAGGGCAGTCACTCTCGCCTCACCTCTTGAGGTCAGCTCTTTTGTCCATGTTTGAACCAAGGCTGTAATGAGGTCAGGAGCTGAGTGGCCCTGGCGGAACCCAAACTGGGCGTCGGTTAGCAGGTTATTGCTGAGTAAGTGCCACTTGATAGCACTGTCGATGACACCTTCCATCACTTTGCTGATGATTGAGAGTAGACTGATGGGACGGTAATCGGCCGAGTCGGATTTGTCCTGCTTTTTGTAGACAGGACATACTTGGGCAATTTTCCACATTGCCGGGTAGATGCCAGTGTTGTAGCTGTACTGGAACAGCTTGGCTAGGGGCGCAGCTAGTTTTGGAGCACAAGTCTTCAGTACTATTGCCGGAATGTTGTCAGGGCCCATAGCCTTTGCAGTATCCAGTGTCTTCAGCCGTTTCTTGACATCACGTGGAGTGAATTGAATGGGCTGAAGACTGGCATCTGTGATGCTGGGGACCTCGGGAGGAGGCCGAGATGGATCATCCACTCGGCACTTCTGGCTGAAGATAGTTGCAAATGCTTCAGCCTTGTCATTTGCACTCACGTGCTGGGCTCTGCAAGATATGTGGGCAAAGAATACTGGGAGGCTGTGGAGTTGGAAAGTTAGATGAAATGGGGCACGGCCTGGAGCAGGAGAACGCACAAGTGTGCCAGAGGCTGAAATGGCGAGGGCACACTGTGCAGGAACATAAGCAGGGTATGGGAAACAAAGGTTGCAGGAAGGGAGGTTTTCATGATGCTGCCTTCTACTGCGCTGGAGGGACAGTGGGGTACTGATGCAATTTAAAGAGGCACACAAGCTCAGTGTCAGGTTTCTGTGAATGTTCTGATGAAAGGTCACCGACCTGAAACACTAACTCTGTTTCTCTCTCCACAGATGCTGTCTGATCTGCTGAGTGTTTCCAGCATTTTCTGTTTTTGTGAAAAACTTTTGTTTTCCGTTCAGGCTGTCACATCTACAGGGCAAGCAGCAGTTGCGTTTTACTTGCCCAGCACAAGTTTTGCTCATAATTTCTTACAAGTTGCTAACTGTGCTTAGCAAAGATGAATCATAAAGTGGAAATCTTCCACATAGTATTAAAAGTGCCCCTCTGCCACAAACCTCCCACTGATATATGAACAGCGGCAAACTAACTTTATTATAATCGATAAGCCCAGACAGAAAACCAATTGTCTCAAGAAACAGATCAGTTGCAGAGGTGCAGGTGAATGATCCAGAAATCTGCACATTTCAACATCAGTGAATGATTATGAGCGACATCAGATGGTTTAACGACAGATAGTTGGGAGTTCAGAGGCTGTAACTTGAGGGTCAGATTGACTTCACTAAGTAAAAGAGCATAACTTGCAGCACTACCAAGTTAACAATAAATGGGAGCTTTAATCGATCAAAGTGACCCAAGATTAATATAACTGAAAGTGGATGAAATGTGATGACAACACGGTCTTCTGTGATAGTAGATTGGCGGTTAGGCTCAGATCAGCCATGATCTTATTGAATGGCGGAGCAGCCTCGAGGGGCCGATTGGCCTACTCCTGCTCCTATTTCTTATGTTCTTATGTTAAAGACACGGGCTGCTCGCTGCAGGATGTTCGGCTGGGAAGGATGGTCTACAACAAATGGCAAATGCTAAAAGGAAGAAAAATGCGAGCTCCTGGTCACAAGTGGGCCCCACAGCTCACAGCTCCGGGCGGGCCCCACAGCTCACGCCGGGCCCCACAGCTCACAGCTCCGGGCGGGCCCCACAGCTCCGGCCGGGCCCCACAGCTCACAGCTCCGGCCGGGCCCCACAGCTCACAGCTCCGGCCGGGCCTCACAGCTCCGGCCGGGCCCCACAACTCATAGCTCCGGCCGGGCCCCCCCGCCCACCCCGGGGCTCACCGCCTCCCCACACCCACAGGCCCACCTGTCTGCCCCCTTCACAGCCGGTTTCAGACTCCACTTCCCCCGGGGCCCCGGGCCTCCCACCCACACCCGGGACTGACACGTAATCCTTCTGCCCAGAGCCGCGCCGCTCCCACTGGCTAACTCGCTGGCGGCCCCGGGCTCGCTCAGCAAAGGATACTTTCCAGGTTGAGGGTGGCCCCCAGCTTCGCCGCTCGGTTCTCCTTATCTTCTCCCGCATCCTCCCGAATTGCTGCCATAATACCGAGAACACCGACTGGTCGCGGGCACGCCGGGATACTGGAGGAACCGAGAACACCCGCTGGTCGCGCGGCACGCCGGGATACTGGAGGAACAGAGAACTCCGACTGGTCGCGGGACACGCTGGGATACTGGAGGAACAGAGAACTCCGACTGGTCGCGGGACACGCTGGGATACTGGAGGAACAGAGAACTCCGACTGGTCGCGGGACACGCTGGGATACTGGAGGAACAGAGAACTCCGACTGGTCGCGGGACACGCTGGGATACTGGAGGAACAGAGAACTCCGACTGGTCGCGGGACACGCTGGGATACTGGAGGGACGATAGCAAAATACTGCAGATGCTGGAAATCCGAAATAACAACAGAAAATGCTGGAAAAACTCAGCAGGTCAGGCAACATCCGTGGAGAGAAATTTGAGTTGACGTTTCGGGTCAAAACCCTTCTTCAAAACTGGAAAGAAAATAAAATAGATCGAAGGCAGGGCTGCGATCGAACAAAAGAAGTAAAAAAGACAATAAAAGGTACTCGAAACCAGACGAGATGGTAATAGGCCCGTGGAGACAAAAGGCAGCTGAGATTAGGTGTGAAGTGTACTGGCAGGATAAGAGACAGCTGCCAGGTGGGAGAGAGAAACAAAAGGAAAAGGGGGGGGGGGGGTGGAAAGGAAGACCCAAAACAAAGGGATGGAAAAAATTATAAGTAAAAAAGTAATAGGGGCCAAGGTTATGATCTGAAATTGTTGAACTCGATATTGAGTCCGGAAGGCTGCAAAGTGCCTAATCGGAAGATGAGGTGCTGTTCCTCGAGTTTACGTTGAGCTTCCGTGGAACAATACAAGAGGCCTAGGACGGTGAGGTCTGAGTGGGAATGGAGCAGTGAATTAAAGTGAAAGGCGACCGGAAGCTCGGGGTCATCCTTACGGACTGAACGGAGGTGTTCCGCAAAGCGGTCACCCAATCTGCGTTTGGTCTCCCCAATGTAGAGGAGAGCTCAGCTTTTCAGGATTGTTCTCCAGTCTCAAGGTATTAAACATTAACCTCCTGTGTCTTGTTTTACACACTTTGTGTAAAACTAATAAATTGCAGGACAACGGACTCTTTTATTAAGCATTAGGTCTGATCTTACTCATAGCAGCACAGTGGGGAAAAGCCTGGCATTAGGACCCCTAGCCTGGATCTTCCAAACAATAGTAATCCTTACAGATGCCTGCAGGCCAATGATAAATCAATATGCAAATGTTACATTCCCTTTTAAAAGAAACCTGTTATGCATTACTTTTAAACCTTTCTGCTACATAATGTTCTCGGTAGCATAAACATATAAGTAAACTCAGTATTTAACTAGCACTGAAAACATCTCAACGTTTCAATAACGATATAGTTTTTTTTAGGGCAGCGATCCGCCTACACCCTTTGACAGTTCACAAGTCAAGGATAACTCTAGGCTTGACCTCTCGTCCCGACCTTGTGTGGTATGAAACTGAGCATGCTCCTGAATCGGTCAACAATTCAGGTTCCGGTTTAGGTTCAGGTAAGTATGATGTGTTTTGTGTATTGCTCTGTTCATCACACTCTGTTGAACTGATCCTCTCGTCGGAATAACGGTGTTGTTCCTTGGTGTTCAGGAGGTGCCTGCGATTGCAGCGGTACACCTGTCCTTCTGGGGTGTGGACGTGATACGATCGCTCAGTGTCAGCTGGCTGGATGACAACTGCTGACTTCCAGTAGTCATGCTCCTGGATTCTGACGGGTTCTCCATTGTGCAGCAGCGGCAGTAGTCTAGCTGACCTGTCATAGTATCTCTTTTGGTGTTGCTGTCTCTGTACACGTTTTGCATGCACTTGCTTGCAGCTGACGACCTCTGGCTGCAGCTGCTGGTTGGTGCTTGGAAGGATTGACCGAAGTCTGCGGCTCATCAACAGCTGTGCTGGTGACTTGAAGTTGTCAACCGGAGTGTTGCGGTACTCAAAGAGACTGATGTAGGGGTCTCTTTTGTCCGCTTTGGCTTTGTCCATGAGTGTTTTTGCAATCTGGACAGTTTTTTCAGCAAGGCCATTACTTTGAGGGTAATGTGGGCTTGATGTGACGTGTGAAATCCCATGCCTTGGCAAACGACTCGAACTCTTTTGATTTGTATTGGGGGTCATTGTCTGAGACTAAAGTCTCTACCATGCCATGCCTGGCAAAGGCTGCCTTTAGCTTGTGGATCACAGCTGCAGATGTGGTGCTGTGAAGCTTGTCCAATTCAAAAAATCTGCTGTAGTAATCAACAGTCACTATGTAGTCCTCGTTGTTCCATGTGAACAGATCCGTTGCTGCGACCTGCCAGGGCCTGTCTGGGATACGGTGAGGTATCATGGGCTCTTTGACATTTGATGGGTGGCGTTCTAGACAAATGGAACATTTTCCGACAATGTCCTCAATGTGTTAATGTGTTTGCACATTCCGGGCCAAAACATAATGTCACGTGCTCTTTGTTTGCATTTTTCCATGCCCATATGTCCAGCATGAATTTTTGTCAACATCTCTTCTCTGAGACTGGTAGGAATGATGATTTTCTCCCCTTTGAAGATGATTCCGTTGATTTGTGACAGTTCGTCTCTGTGGTTCCAGAATTCAGATATGCTCTGAGGGCATTTCCTCCTTTCCTCAGGCCATCCTTCATGTATGACTTTGCTCAGCAGTGTGAGTTGTGCATCTTTCTCTGTTCCTGCTCGGATCTCCTTCAGTTTTGAGTCACTCACAGGTAAGCTGTTGTACACCATGTGCACCTGCACATCCATGCGTTCACTGAAGCTGCTGTCCTGGCAGCTAAGAGACTTTCTGGAGAGCGTGTCTGCGACAGGAATGTCTTTGCCTGGACGGTGAATGATTGTGAAGTCGTACTTCTGTAGCTGAAGGATCATTCTCTGTAGCCTTGGTGGGGCTGCAGCTAGTGGTTTCCTCATGATTGACTCGAGGGGCTTGTGGTCGGATTCCACAATGACTTGTCGGCCATAGACGTACTGGTGGAAACGCTTACATCCAAACAGAATTGCATATAGCTCTTTCTCGATTTGAGCATAGTTGGTTTCACTGTCTGTGAGAGATCTGGAAGCGTAGCCGATGGGCTTTCCTTCTTGCAGTAATACTGTGCCTAGTCCGTACTTTGACGCGTCCACTTGTAGTCTGAGCTCTTTGTTGGGGTCGAAGTAGGCAAGAACTGGTCCTGGTTCTCTGGTGATTAGGTCTTTCATTTTCTGAAATGCTGTGTCATGTTGTTTGTCCCACAGGAACTCATTGGATTGTTTGAGCAACTGACGCATGGGTGTGTTGATTTCGGAGAGGCTCGGGGCAAACTTGGATAAGTGTTAAAAATGTCTCTCCCTTTTTCTCCGATCCACAGGAGTAGGGAGCTGCATCTTTCTTCCTCCCCTTTGCTTTTCAACGGACCCGAGAACATCAACTCCACGTGTTGCTTGAACTTGCGCCATTCTCTATGTAAGTTCAAAGATTCCCAATTCATTCGAGGTAAGGGAGCTCCAACGATGTCAATTTTCAATCCCTGTTCTGACACCATGTCTTGTTTTACACACTTTGTATAAAACTAATAAATTGCAGGACAACGGAGTACTACAGTTTAACTCTTTTATTAAGCACTAGCTGAAGTGCCCGGCGGTGCCGAGGGTCTTTTGAGGGCATGTTGTTGTTGGAAGAGAGAGAGAGAGCGCGACTGGGGGGGGGGAGAGAGAGAGAGCGCGACTGGGGGGGACGAGAGAGCGCGACTGGGGGGGGGGAAGAGAGAGAGCGACGGGGGGGGAAGAGAGAGAGCGACTGGGGGGGGAAGAGAGAGAGCGACTGGGGGGAAGAGAGAGAGCGACGGGGGGGGAAGAGAGAGAGCGACTGGGGGGAAGAGAGAGAGCGACTGGGGGGGGAAGAGAGAGAGCGACTGGGGGGGGAAGAGAGAGAGCGACTGGGGGGAAGAGAGAGCGACTGGGGGGAAGAGAGAGAGCGACGGGGGGGGAAGAGAGAGAGCG